>NC_091977.1:112306238-112639376 GCF_044704955.1 Pristiophorus japonicus | reverse complement strand
CAGCCCCCATAAAGTGACAGAAATGTTGTAAGTTCAAATCTGCCGTGAGTTATACAGGAGAATCGTTTGGAGGCAGAAGACTCCTTAAGTAAAAATTGCTGCGATCAGTCTACCAGCCACTCTGCCTAACTGTTGGAAAGCAGAAAAAAGTAATGGCTGACAGAAAATATTTTTCAAGATGGCGCCTTTAAATAGGGCTGCTCCTTCCGGTTCCCGACTGCAACTCGACAGCTGAAGCCATCGTTGTCATCACCAGGCGCTAAGGTAGGTTGCGCAGGGCAATTTAACTTCCGGGGCAGTAAGGCGGCGATGCGCAAGCCGATGACGTCATTAACGTCGCGCAAAGCTGAGCAGAGCACTCCCGCCAGGAGCGAGGCACTAATTCAATAAAATATAAAAAATACAGTCCAAAAGCTGAAATCCATACTTACCTGAAAGATGTGTGTATCCCTTTAAGAGGCACCGATACTGTCTCTGCAGGGCTGCTACACGCACAGTTTTCCATGCGTAGTTAGGAGAGGGTGTTACGGTATGTGGCGACATCAAAAAATAGGAGTTGCGTCATCAAATCAGGTGTTGCATGGCTATTGATGCCATGATCTGTTCATTTGAATTTGAGCGATTAGCGCTAGCAATGCCAGAAGCGGGTTGTCGCCATCTTTTCAACAAAACCAACCTTAATGGCCGGCGCTACAACAGAGAATTTCGAGACCATGCTTAGTTTGGTGCATTCTTTCTCATTATATGAAACCATATTTACCAGCTCAAGCTGAAGATTATGTGCCACTGTACATGCTCGGTAGCAACAAAATTAGTGACAAATTGTGAGCAATGACATAATGAATGTGGAAATGTTAGAGATTTCAGAAAAGGAGTATCAAAGGCATTAAAGATTCAGAACTGTTCCTAACTGCTACCCTACTTCTGTGCAAGGCACAGCTACCTGGAGCTCATTGAAGAGCAGTGTCGGATGAGGTATAAACTGAGCCAAGAAGCTGTCACTGAATTGTGCTGCTTGGTGTAGAACGATCTGTAGCAGAGGTCAACAAGAGCAACAACACTGTCAGTGGTGATCAAGACAACTGCTACTCTGAATTCTGATGCCACTGGCATCTTTTGGGAACTCAAAGGACTGACAAGAATCAGCCGCTACACAACAAACTATTATGATGTGTCTGAAGCTGACTCTCAGAAGATGCGTCGGTTCATTGACTTCAGCTTGGAACTCCTACTAACTGACCCACTTCCTTAAAAATGTAGGCCATGTTGCCTTTTGTGCAGCTCTTCATAATTCAGCATCAAATGTGAATAAGAAAGGTTTCCAGTCCCTCAAAATGCAGAAGGTTTGTGATCAGCAACTCTAAATCATGAGTGTCAATGCATTCCAAGGAGTATACATGATTCATTCATATTGAGGCAGTCCAATGTGAGTGATTTGTGTGAATTGGAAGGTCCTTTCAAAGGCTGGCTTCGGGGAGGCAACAGTTATGCTCTGTACCTTTAGCTGGGGAACCACCATACTCAGCCGAAGCAAAGATATAAAGAAAGCAGGGCTTTGGGTGCTCAAGCAAAGCTTCTGATATATCTATTGCTCAGGTGGGACCTTGCCATATTCCCTTGTGAATGTTGGAAAAAATATTTCAGTGTAGAGCATGTTGCACAACATGCTTTAATTTCCATCCCTCCCTCTGCCAAGACCATCACTGGTCACGCCTTGCCTGCCCATTGTATGGAAATATAGACGGATGGGGAATTTCCAGCCTATTTCCTTCTTGTCCAACACCTTTTCCGACTGCTTTCCAGGACTGACAAGTGAATGATGGTAGTGGGAAGAATGGCCCGAAATGAGGCAAATGGAACGAGCGGGGCTAGTAGAAGTCTCCTGTCCCTCCCATCACTTACCTCCTGGAGGATTTTGTTTCAAATGAGGTCTGTTTCAATGTCCTGGTGCAGTTTTTAGGGCACCTTTAATGCTGTTTTCCATCTCTTTGGGTGCTGTACTCGTTGTCCCACTACAGCACTACATTGATTTACCTAGCGGCTATTGCTGGTAGGAATCAATCTAGGGACCCCACATTAATACCTATTAACCCCCAAACCAAGAAACTAGACCTGGGGATGGCAGGGTTGGGGTGCTAGACAGAAGTCTTGTCCGGATCCTGCAAGAGTGGGATAATGAAAATCCTGCTGGACAAGAATTGTAGAATCTTAGAAATTTACAGCACAGAAGGAAGCTATTGTGGTCCATTGTGTCCGCGCCGGCTTACAAAGAGCTATCCAGCCTAATCCCACTTTCCAGCTCTTGGTCCGTAGCCCTGTAGGTTACTGCACTTCAAGTGCACATCCAAGTACTTTTTAAATGTGGTGAGGTTTTCTGTCTCCACCACCCTTTCAGGCAGTGAGTTCCAGAACCCCACCACCCTCTGGGTGAAAACATTTCCCCTCAAATCCCTCAAATCCCCTCTAAACCTCCTATCAATTAAACCTATGCCTCCTGGTTGTTGACCTCTCTGCTAAGGGAAAAAGATCCTTCCTATCCACTCTATGTAGACCCCTCATAATTTTGTACACCTCAATAAGGTCTCCTCTTATCCTCCTCTGTTCCAAAGAAAACAACCCCAGCCTATCCAATCTTTCCTCATAGGTCAGATTGTCTAGTCCAGGCAACATCCTCATAAATCTCCTCTGTACCCTCTCCAGTGCAATCACATCTTTCCTGCAATGTGGTGACCAGAACTGCACACAGTACTCTAGCTGTGGCCTAACTGGTGTTTTATACAGTTCAAGCATAATCTCCTTGTTCTTTTATTCTATGCCTCAGCTAATAAAGGCAAGTATTCCGTATGCCTTCTTAACTACCTTATCTAGTTGGCCTGCTACCTTCAGGGATTTGTGGACATGCACCCCAAGGTCCTTTTGCTCCTCTACACTTCTCAGTGTCCTACCATTTAATGTGTATTCCCTTGCCTTGTTAGCCTTCCCCAAATGCATTACCTCACACTTGAGGATTGAATTCCATTTGCAAATATTCTGCCCACCTGACCAGGTCATTGATATCTTCCTGCAGTCTATAGCTTTCTTCTTCATTATCAACCACACAGCCTATTTTTGTATCATTTGCAAACTTCTTAATCATACCCCCTACATTTAAGTCTAAATCATTGATATATACCACAAAAAGCAAAGGACCTAGTACTGAGTCCTGCGGGAGCCCACTCGAAACAGCCTTCCAGTCACAGGCATCGGTCCAACAGTGCGAAAACGAGATGCATTTGTCAGATTACCTGTCTTTATTCTGGCACAATTTTAATTCAGATTCAGGGAGCTTGGTGTCCATGATACAGATTCTGGTATTTACTCAATATAACCTGAAAACTCTGCTACTAGGATAAGGGAGCCAGATTTAATAGAGTAACTGCCAGGACCTGGCTCACAGACTCCAACCTCCCAGAATCTGAATTAAACCAAGGCCAATATAAAAGCAATTTTTGACTCACAAGTAATATGTTGTACTTTAATAATTCATTCTAAAGGAAGCAGTTATTGGCCCATCTATTTACAGGATAAGGATCGTCAAGGGAAAGCACTTTTCTTCAAAGTAACTCCACTTACTAATGAAAAAATATATAGATGCAAAAATAATTGACATTTTTGTAAATCCCACCAGCAGCATGCTTTCCCAGGGTTGGGTGAACCTGGATCATGGCCCAATTGCTTTTGTTGGAGCTGCTGCTGGACACAATAGATGCTTCTAATGGCAATGGTGTGCATATGGCCCAGCAGCAAGGAGACCAGCGCTGGCAAGACTTTATTGGAGGTAGAAAATTGACATTTTAAATTAATCAACAAATATTTTCGTATATATTTTTCAATCTAAAAATGAAAGTGCACTTTGAACAAAAAACAGACTTTATTTGATTATGTAGCAAATACCAGATGACTGGGAATGCGTTGCAATTCTATGGTAAGCACCCAGTATAAGAAGTGATGGGAGCAGACTTTCTCTTTTGCATAATTTTAGTGGCCTTTCATCACACTGGTTTGGATCAACTAACTCAGCACAGCCTGGAGACTGAACCTGTGACCTTCCTTTCTATTCAGGCCTCAGCTACTCATTGGATACTCACTGAGCCATCAAGGGAAAATTTACCACATTTTGTTTGAAACTTAAAAAGTGTAACTAAAGTTGATGTCAATGATTTTTCAATTATGGTACAGGGTATCACCAAATTGATGACAGATGGTCAGCTCCCAAAAGAGAAGAGCACTATAGAAGGAAATAGTTCTATACTAAATGACTTGCCTCTATTATGCTTCTCAAGTACAGATTTCTTATAAACAAAATTTCTGGCAGTACCTTTTTGCAGTTGGAAGTGCAGCAAGGTGAGACTTCTACCCACCGGTGCTACTGGGGTGCCCAACCCACAGGCCTGCAGAATGTTAGAAGAGGGGGCCACAGTATGATCTGGCCAAAGATGAAGACTCTTCTAATGGTTTCTGTTGCTGCCCTCTCAATAGTAATCCTGACATTCGAATGACATTTAATATCTCTGGGGTTGATTGCCATTTGACTACTGCTTAGTGAGGCCTACTACTCTATATAGTATGTACACCTTCTTCCCTCCATACAGGTGGCATAACAGGCAGGATTCTCAAGGGAACTGGGGCACCCTCACCAGATATGCCTTAAAAGTGACCTCGGGGCAATGATGGATATGTGCTTATTTCATCTAACCTTTCTCCATTGGAAGTTACCTTTGCAGCAAGGATTGTGCAGAAACCTGATGAAGATGGATTCCATCCCTGTTACAGTCCTCTCCACGCCTGGGGTGTTTGAATTCTTACCCCCATAATGCCTCAACACAGTAACGTGGCTGAGATCACGAGCTGAGCAGGGCAAAGAGTTAAGTTAATGCTCTGCATTCCTATTACACTGTGACAACAGTGCTCCAATATATTGTGCAATCACACTGCCATTATTGCTTAATTCTGAAAATCTTTTATACCTTATCTTTCACATATATTTTGATTTATCTAACAACATACATTAGTCATTTAACACTGAGGTAAAGACCAGTTTTACTGTGCTGTACTAATAGTTATAGTAGAAGGGTGTCACACTCAAGAGAGTTTTTAAGAGCCTGCAGATACAATTTCCTGCAATCTGAAGGCAATTTCTCACCAATCTTTCTTGGTACCTAATAGGCTGTGACAAGAGATAGAGCAAAGGAGCAGATATGGCAAGCAGCAGGCGGTCGTCGAAAAGAAAAATTAGTTGTCTGCCACCTGACTGGGCAAATGCATAGATAGCATTTACAGTCTCACAGGCCACTGCTATCTCATGCCTATGGCACATCAGTCACCAATCCAACACATGCATTCCACATATTCTGAAATATTTTCCTCTTCAATTGTTAGCACTGTATCACTTTACTACACATGCTGGAGCCAGCAGCTGTGACATACATATTACTGATCTACTCACCCATAGGGAGCACTGTACAATTACAGAAAAAATCATGGATTAAGGGAAAAATACAGAGCATGTAAAAACAAATATATTTTCCTATTTAAATGGTAGGTAGACGTTTAGCCTCATTTTACTTTGGGAAACTGGGGTCAGTTCCTATGACTCAATATGAATTGAAAGAGATAGTACTATTTTGCTTTGGTCAAATTTCAATGATTGAAGGTTTAAACTGTCAATAATCAAACACCAACACCAGTCTCCTTCACAAATTCCCAGACTGGTCATAAACTGATGATAAATGGTGGTGAGCAGTGGTGTACTGAAAAATAAACTACTGTGTGCCAGGGGACCACATATCCCACAAGGCCCAAAGGGTTGAGGAGGTTATGTCATTCGAATGGCCGAGGTGGTTTGTTTTTGAGTAAAACCACCACTCATAGGTCGTTTATTCAGTTTATACCACATTCTTTAGCAACATCAGTGAGTACCATCATTTAACAGTAGCACACAAGAGAAATAATCCAGCAGAAGAAGATTACTGGTGAAACCACAAGTGAAAACAAGCCCTTATGGTAGTGAGCTGTGGCAAGATGAAGGGGAAAAGTAGATTCTGGACTGCAAAAGAAAGAAAGACTTGCATTTTTACAGTGCCTTTCACGACCACCAGACGTCCCAAAGCTCTTTACAGCCAATGAAGTACTTATTTTTTGAAGTGTAGTCACTGTTGTAATGCAGGAAACGCGGCAGCAATTTGCACACAGTAAGATCCCACAAACAGCAATGTGATAATGAGCAGATAATCTGTTTTAGTTTTGTTAATTGAGTGATAAATATTGGTCAGGATGTTAGGGATAACTGTCATGCTCTTCTTTAAAATAGTGCCATGGGATCTTTTACATTCACCTGAGAGAGCAGACAGAACCTCGGATTAACATCTCATCTGAAAGACAATCAGAATCAGATGGTTTGTCGCTTAAATTCAACAGCAAATTGTACTGTTTCACACAAGAATTTCATGGTGTCTAGTTTGCAGCAGATAAATCTAAATCCTTATGTAAATAAGCTCTTTGTGTTTGCATAGGAAAGATACAGCTGTAATCTAAGTAAGTACATAAGGAGCCATATTACAATTTCCTATGCAAGAAATGACACAATTCTGTTGTTGAGGAGTTTCAACAGGGATTGTAATATTACTAAATAAGTCGTTTCAAAATAAACCACGTATTGTTCCTTTCAAAACACCAAGTACTTGGAGCACATGTTCATTTATACCCTGTTCACTCTTCAAATAAGTGACACAAGTGCTTAGTCGAGAGGCAGTTATGCATTGCTGCAGAATTCACCATGCAGTATAAACAGGAACCAAGTTATATTGCAGAACCACTTATGATAAATTTGATTACATAATATAAATGGACTATTAAACATCCCTAGCCAAAAAGAGGCTTTATATCATAATTAGCCTTTTCCTGTGGATATGGCATCATGATATTACAGTATTAGAATCAGAGCCTTCATTTGTTTATCTGTGTGTGAATGATAGACCTTGAGATATCTCTAGCAGATTTTGATCAACCTAACCTCATAGCTGCATATGAGATGGCAATAGGAGCAACACGGTGGTTCCAGAATCTTTGGGCAAGGAAGAAGAAAGAAAATCCAGAGTTCTTACTCTTGGTCACTCTCCAATGACTTCTCTTCGGGAAGTTCACTTGCAGTCTTTGGGGAGGCATCTCCTCTATGGGGAGAAGCTGGTCCTCTCTCACTACTGGGGGCATCACAGACCTTCACTGCTGCTCCTGGGGCCGACCGCCAACTGTCACATGAAGGCTCCAGATAACGCAAGTAGGTGAGCTGGATGGGTGGTAAATCCTCTGGGTACCCAGCCCCATCATTTGCATGTGGTGGGTAGGGAAGGGACAGCCAGCAGCATTCCTGGGGGGAAGAAAATTGTGGTTGGAGCAGTCTCACTGCCTGAATTTTCCCTCATTCTCTGCCGTGGGGCTGTTTGGGCTCATACACATAGAAAGGTTATTGGTGTGATACTAGTGGACAACAAACACCATGGACTACGTTCCAGCAATTACTTCAGGGTTAGAGGGAAAAGAATTGGGGGGGAAATCACACCTAACCCAGGCTGACAAGAATGCTGTGTCGAATTTCTAAGAAACTTAGAACAAAGCTTTCCTACATGCAAACAGTTTTCAGAAAGAAAAACACTTTAATGTGAGCCCAATCTTTTCCACTGAATGGTGAATGGGCAGAGATCTACATTTATGTAAAGAGTTATTTTACTCCAAGGACATGAAAGATAATTTCACTGCTCCAGGTCCAGGATGTAATAATTCGGTTCAGTGAAATTAAAAATGATAACTCACTACAGTTCACTGCACTACAATTATTAGCGGATAGATTATCCTGGAAGAGACATTGGAGCATTAATTTACGGCAAAAGCTCACATTCCTAGAACGAGCTCAACTGCCATAGCTTAGTAGTCATGACACAATTAATTGCATCTGTCTACTAATGATTGGAATGGATGCTGCAGCCAGGCAAAGGGGGATCTCCAGCAAATTAAAGCACTTGGCTGAGCTTCATGCTTCAATTATCTCTCTGTCCCCTATTCTAGCGTGAAACACACTTCAGCTTTCATTATCAACACAACGGTCTGATTCAAGAACGTGCGGAAAACTTAACAAAAAACAGAATAACGAGAATACTATTTCTCTGGCAGCCTGCAGCTCTTCAGAGTATGTCATTAACACACATGCAGAATTGAGTCCGTGATATTCTCTGTGATATTTTTGAGATATATTATTTTATTGAAATATTAAATTCAATAAAACTCCATCTTATTAACAGATGAGCCACGTGGTGTAGTAACAAAGATCTTCATTTATCTATTAAGGAATTAACAGTTCAATTTCCCTATGATTTTCCTATGATGTTGTGGGGGGTGGGGCGGGGAGGGGGGGTTGAAATTGGTTAATACCAATAGAGCAAAATGGTCTGGTAGTGAATTGAAGACGATAGGGTGGGAAATATGAGGCAATATGTCAAGCTCCTGTTTTACACATCACTTGTTTTCCTTGAAAATTGGGTGGGATGTAAAATGGGCAGCCCACCCGCTGCCACCCATTTACCACCCATTGGGAACAAATAAAATCCACTTTTCTACTTTGGCCCTTTTATATTGCCACCAACTTCCTGAAACACAGCCGGCTGCTTACCAATCGTAAAACTGCTGGTCTTAACGAGATCGACAGTTTGATTTACGGTTTGCAACCAGCGCTTGCTTCAGGAATCCAGTGGCATGATCATGGTATTCACATAATATAAACTACCTTTTACAGGCAACAACAGCTTATTGGACCATTGAGTAATAAGATACAGATTCATATCAAAGATTTTCCGTGTGGTGAATTGCCTTTTTCAGCAACTGTGGGAAGGTGCAAAGCAAAGAGAGCCCTTTCAGCTGTAGGTGATGTATAGTCACGAGAAACTGAAGGAAAGAGAGAAAATATTCCAAAAAGGTGAAACCTGGCCTCAGTGAAAAAAAAAGATAAGTATCTTACTAGAGTTCCAGCTATAAAGGCCTCGATATTTACGGGGAGGATATGGAGGAACCATCGCAAAGCCGGGAACATGGAGGTCCTGCTGAATTTAATGGCAGGATCTCATTATAATTTTTTTCTTCCGTTTTCCGCCCGGCTGCCAGCTAAATTAACAGGTTGGCCAGCTGCTGGGATGGAATACCAGTGGCAGGAGGCTGTGCCCGTGAGGTCGGTCCCAGGCAGGTCAGGGTTTGTGGGGGACAGTGGTGGTGGGAGGGTCACAGTTCATGGCAAGAGCTAGAGAGAGGCCACAATCGGGAGAACGGAGGTCCAAGGCTTCCTTGAAGAGTGGGTGTAATACTCCTATTCCTTCTGGCTCACAAGCAATGCTATAAAAAGCACTTACCTTTGGGAGCCAGCAGCTTCCGTCTCCATTTCGCTGCCGGGTTTCCCGTAGATGGAGAAAGCTGGCCTGCAGCATTTAAATTAAATCAATTGCACTGCCTGAGCCTGATTTAAATATGTTAATGAAGTGTCCTACCTCTCCAAGACGGGGTACTCACACGGCATGCAACCCGCCACTGTAGAAATGGCAGCAGGTGTGTATGCATCGGGTTGGGGTTGTGCTTTGTCTTTTTTGGGTTTAAACCCTTCGCTGATCTCTTCCCGCCCGTCTTGGGAGGAATAGGTTGGGGTTAATATTGAAGCCTGAAATGGCGAGAATGAAATGCGATGTATCCTCCAACAGCCCAAGGTCCTTGTTCACTCGATATCTGTGCTTCTCCAATTCTGGACTCTTACACCCCTTGATTTCAATCGCTCCACCATTGGTGGCCGTGCCTTCAGCTGCCTAGGCCCCAAGCTCTGGAAATGCCTCCCTAAACCTCTCCGCCTCTCTACCTCTCTTTCCTGCTTCAACACGCTCCTTAAAACCTATCTCTTTGACTCATCTATCCTAATAGGACCTAGTGTCAAATTTTGTTTGACAACATTCCTCTGAAGCACCTTGAATCATTTTACTATGTTAAAGACACTATATAAGTACAAGTTGCTGTTGTTGTTACATGTTGAGTTTCAAAACCAAAACCAAATTACCAAATATGCACCAATATATGATCTATTCCCACATTCACAGAATTTTTGATTCTGGGGTGAGTTTTAACCGCCAAAAGCTGATGGGTTTGGGTCAGGTGGAAAGTTAAAACTTGAAAAATTTCAAACCCAAACTCAACCCGCCTCGAACCCACCCACTTCTAGTTTTAACTGAGGTGGGATAGGATGGGCGACCAACCTGCTCTCAGAATCCTCATCTAATTATTTTAATGAGGCTGCGGGCCTAAGATTTTTTCCTCTGTTCCCGGTTTAACACTGGCTGGCTGAAGGGAGGTGAGGAATGCTGGATGGAACAGGCAAGTGCCTTTCCAGTATAGCTTGTGAGTCAGGAGGAGCAGGAGTGCTTACCCCACCCACCTAGCTATCTTGTTAACCTCTCCAGCGATCCTATCCCACAGACCCCCACACGATCCAATGCCCTCCCAATGTCCTCTATGGCCTGCGATCTCCTCCACGCCCTCCTGCAATCTCCTCCATGCACCCCCCACCGCGATCTCCTCCACGTCCCCCCCCTCCGTGATCTCCTCCATGCCCTCCCTGCTATCTGCTCCATGCCCCCCCGCCAATCTCTTCCATGCTCCCCCGCTATCTCCTCCATGCCCCCGTGCTATCTCCTCCGTGCGCCCCATGATCCCCTCCATGCCCCACCTCCTCAATCTCCTCCATGTGCCCCGCTATCTCCTCCACGCCTGCCCCCCCACCCCCGTTATCTCCTCCATGGACCCCACGATCTCCTCCACGCCTCCCCCGTTATCTCCTCCACGCCCCCCTGCTATCTCCTCCACGCCCCCTGAAATCTCCTCCATGCCTCCGGTGATCTTCTGCCTCCGTTCAATCTCTTTAGCATCCACCATTGATGTCCCCACCGACCCCCAATCTCTCCAGGCCTTACCCATCGTTATCCCCCGATCTCTGATCTCTCCATCCTCCCATCGATGTCCCCCCGACTCCTGATCTCTCTGTCTCCCCCGATCAATGTCCCCCCGACTCCTGATCTCTCTGTCCCCCGATCAATGTCCCCCTGACTCCTGATCTCTCTGTGCCCCACATCGATGTCCCCATGACTCCTGATCTCTCTGTGCCCCCCATCGATGTCCCCCCGACTCCTGATCTCTCTGTCCCCCCGATCAATGTCCCCCTGACTCCTGATCTCTCTGTGCCCCACATCGATATCCCCCAACCCCCGATCTCTGTGCTCCCCATCGATGTCCCCTGATCCCCGATCTCTCTGTGCTCCCATCGATATCTCCCAATCCCCGATCTCTCCGTCCTCCCATTGATATTTCCCCAACTCCTGATCTCTCCATGCCCCCCATTGATATTCCCCAGACCTCCGATTTCTCACTCCCTCCTCTATGCTCTCCAGCTGTGGCCTGGTGATGCAGGCCTACCCACCCAACAGCCAGCCAGCATCAGAATGGCTGGCTGCCAGCCAGGAAATGGGTTCCATAAATGTTAATGAGATTCTTCCATTAAATTCAGCAAGACCTGAGGGAAAGCCGTTCCTCCTGGATTCCTGACTGGTAAACTGCTCCCTCCCCAGGCATCCTACCCCAACCCTCTCTCCCTGTAAATATCAAGGATTTTCTTTCTCCCTTGCCCCCACCTTCATTTTTTTGCTTTTGAATTACAATGTGACCAGTCTGCGAGACAGTCTGTGTTATTATCAATCATGTTGATTTGTCATCGCAAATTTGCTTGTGAAACCCATTGTTATTTATTCTGATGGAAGTTCTAACTTTACAAAACTTGTAAGAAACAAAATTAATCTAAAAATTTTTCTCAATGCATTGTTTTTATACTTGCAAACAACAGATCACTTTTGACATTGATTTGATTCCCATTTGTTTGAGCTCCAGATGGTTCAATGGATAAATACAATGCAAGGAGAGTGTTATAATTGGCCTCAGTAATCCCCAGTTAAGGAAGGGAAAAATTGACTGGGGTTCTTGATCACTACTGCTGGAAAATCAAAAGCAAAGAGGTCATGATGACTTTATACAAAACAATGGTTAGGAACATCTGTGGGCTGAAATATCCCCTTTCTATAAGGCCTGCGCACCGCCTCAGACCCGCCCTGGAAGCTAAATCGTCTTCCGGCCGCCTGTCGGTGCCAACGACAGATTTTTGAGTCGGTACACTCTGCTTGCTGAAGACTGTCAGCAGCATTCAAAGGCTCATTGTGTCTAGCACCATTCTTGTCAGGGAGATTTGTTCGCACTTTTTCAACCATTGCGAGTAGCCTTGTTGACAGCGGGATTGAGTTATAGTCGCCCAGGCACTTCTTACTCTACAACAGAGAGCTGTGATTGAGGAGGCTGTGCTTGTGGAGGAGAACTAAATGGGGTCAGTGCTGGCAGGGAGGCACGCAGGAGAAGGCGGCACTGGCTCCAACAGCTGCAGAGGCAGCGGGCAAGGTACGCAGCACACATGGCTGCCCCACATGCAGAAGGCCATGGAGATGGCGACAGAGCTGAACCCAGAGAGGTACACCAGGAAGGACCTCAGGAAGGGCCTGCCATCAGGAGGAGGGTTAGGTACGCAGATCCCCCCCATACCACATAGTGGCCCAGATAGGGAGGAGGCAGCATCCAAGGAGGCAGATGCTTGCCAGCACCAGGCTGCAGAGGGTGAGGACCAACAACAGCAGGAGGGAGAAGGCAATGAGGCAGCCGTCAGAGGAAGACGCCAACATAGACGTGGTGGCAGAAGGCCCTATCATGAAAGCATCTATGGACAGCAGTTCTCCAACATGGACCTGACTGATGACCAGTGTCTCCAGAGACGGCGATACCGCAAGGACATCGTCACAGAGCTGTGCAATCTCCTGCAGCCAAACCTGCAGGCTCAAACAAGGTTGAGGACAGCTCTGTCAATCGCATCAAAGGTCATCATTGCCCTCAATTTCTATGCAACTGGATCTTTTCAAGCTGCAACAGCAGATATCTCGAACATCTCCCAGGAGCTGGCTGAATCTTTGAAAAGATTAACGTGCATCAACACGCACAAAGGACTGTTTATATACCACAGGTGCCCTTTTGGGATTCGCTCAGCTGCTGCCATCTTCCAGAGGAACATGGAGAATCTGCTGAAATCAGTTCCACACACCATTGTGTTTCAAGACAACATCCTGATCACCGGTCGTGACACCACCGAACACCTGCACAACGTGGAAGAGGTTCTAAGTCGACTAGACAGAGTGGGACAGAGGCTGAAAAGCTCCAAGTGTGTTTTCCTGGAGCCAGAGGTCGAATTTTTGGGGAGAAAGATTGCGGCAGACGGCATCAGACCCACGGACTCAAAGACAGAGGCCATCAAGAATGCACCCAGACCATAGAATGTAACGGAGCTGCGTTCGTTCCTGGGACTCCTCAACTATTTTGGTAATTTTCTACCCGGGATAAGCACTTAAGCTGGAACCGTTGCACATATTGCTACGTAAGGGTGACGATTGGGTTTGGGGTAAATCTCAAGAGACAGCCTTTGAGAAAGCTAGAAACCTACTTTGTTCTAATAAGCTACTTGTACTGTATGACCCGTGTAAACCCGTGTAAACCATTAGTGCTAGCTTGTGATGCATCTTCGTATTGGGTCGGCTGTGAACCGCTTCCGGTGTCCCTGACAACTACGTGTGCGGGAAGTGCAACCGCCTGCAACTCCTGACGGACCGCATTGCAGCACTGGAGCTGCAGGTGGATGAACTCTGGAGCACCCACGATGCTGAGAATGACATGAATAGCACATTTAGTGAGTTGGTCTTACCACAGTTAAAGGGTACACAGCCAGAGAGGGAATGGATGACCAACAGGAAGAGCACTGCAAGGAAGATAGTGCAGGGGTCCCCTGCGGTCATCCCCCTGCAAAACAGATACACCGCTTTGGGTTCTGTTGGGGGGGTAACTCATCAGGGGAGGGCAGCAGCAGCTAAGTTCATGGCACCGTGGGTGGCTCTGCTGCATAGGAGGGCAGGAAAAAGAGTGGGAGAGCTATAGTGATAGAGGATTCAATTGTAAGGGGAATAGATAGACGTTTCTACGGCCGCAACCGAGACTCCAGGATGGTATGTTGCCTCCCTGGTGCAAGGGTCAAGGATGTCTCGGAGCGGCTGCAGGGCATTCTGAAAAAGGAGGGTGAACAGCCAGTCGTGGTGCATATAGGTACCAACGATATAGGTAAAAAATGGGATGAGGTCCTATGAGATGAATTTAGGGAGCTAGGAGCTAAATTAAAAAGTAGGACCTCAAAAGTAGTAATCTCAAGATTGCTACTAGGGTCACATGCTAGTCAGAGTAGGAATCGCAGGAGAGCTCAGATGAATATGTGGCTTGAGGAGTGGTGCACAAGGGAGGGATTCAAATTCCTGGGACATTGGAACCGGTTCTGGGGGAGGTGGGACCAGTACAAACCGGACGGTCTGCACCTGGGCAGGACCGGAACCAATGTCCTAAAGGGAGTGTTTGCTAATGCTTTTGGGGAGGGGGATGGGAACCTATGCAGGGAGACAGAGGGAAGTAGAATGGGGGCAGAAGCAAAAGATAGAAAGAAGAAAAGTAAAAGTGGAAGGCAGAGAAACCTAAAGCAAAAAGCAAAAAGGGCCACATTACAGCAAAATTCTAAAGGGGAAAAGTGTGTTAGAAAGACAAGCCTGAAGGCTCTGTGCCTCAATGCGAGGAGTATTCGGAATAAGCTGGATGAATTAACTGCGCAGATAGCAGTTAACGGGTATGATGTAATTGGCATCACGGAGACATGGCTCCAGGGTGACCAAGGCTTGGAACTCAACATCCAGGGGTATTCAACATTTAGGAAGGATAGACAGAAAGGAAAAGGAGGCGGGGTGGCATTGCTGGTTCAAGAGGAAATTAATGCAATAGTAAGAAAGGACATTAGCTTGGATGATGTGGAATCGGTGTGGGTGGAGCTATGGAATACCAAGGGGCAGAAAACGCTCGTGAGATTTGTGTACAGACCATAAAACAGTAGTAGTAAGGTTGGGGACAGCATCAAACAAGAAATTAGGGATGCATGCAATAAAGGTACAGCAATTATCATGGGTGACTTTAATCCACATATTGACTGGGCTAACCAAACTGGTAGCAATGCGGTGGAGGAGGATTTCCTGCAGTGTATTAGGGATGGTTTTCCAGACCAATATTTCGAGGAACCAACTAGGGAGCTGGCCATCCTAGACTGGGCGTTGTGTAATGAGAAAGGACTAATGAGCAATCTTGTTGCGCGAGGCCCCTTGGGGAAAAGTGATCATAACATGGTAGAATTCTTTATTAAGATGACGAGTGAAACAGTTAATTCAGAAACTAGGGTTCTGAACTTAAGGAAAGGTAACTTCGATGGTTTGAGGCGTGAATTGGCTAGAATAGACTGGCAAATGATACTTAAAGGGTTGACGGTGGATAGGCAATGGCAAACATTTAAAGATCACACGGATGAACTTCAGCAATTGTACATCCCTGTCTGGAGTAAAAATAAAACGGGGAAGGTGGCTCAACCGTGGCTAACAAGAAAAATTAAGGATAGTGTTAAATCCAAGGAAGAGGCATATAAATTGGCCAGAAAAAGCAACAAGCCTGAGGACTGGGAGAAATTTAGAATTCAGCAGAGGAGGACAAAGGGTTTTATTAAGAGGGGGAAAATAGAGTATGAGAAGAAGCTTGCCGGGAACATAAAAACTGACTGCAAAAGCTTCTAAAGATATGTAAAAAAAAAAATTACTGAAGACAAACTTTGGTCCCTTGCAGTTGGATTCAGGTGAATTTATAATGGGGAACAAAGAAATGGCAGACCAATTGAACAAATACTTTGGTTCTGTCTTCAAGAAGGAAGACACAAATAACCTTCCGGAAGTACTAGGGGACCGAGGGTCTAGTGAGATGGAGGAACTGAAGGATATCCTTATTAGGCGGGAAATTGTGTTGGAGAAATTGATGGGATTGAAGGCCGATAAATCCCCAGGGCCTGATAGTCTGCATCCCAGAGTACTTAAGGAAGCGGCCCTAGAAATAGTGGATGCATTAGTGATCATTTTCCAACAGTCTATCGACTCTGGATCAGTTCCTATGGACTGGAGGGTAGCTAATGTAACACCACTTTTTAAAAATGGAGGGAGAGAGAAAGCGGGTAATTATAGACCGGTTAACCTGACATCAGTAGTGGGGAAAATGTTGGAATCAATTATTAAGGATGAAATAGCAGCGCATTTGGAAAGCAGTGACAGGATCGGTCCAAGTCAGCATGGATTTATGAAAGGGAAATCATGCCTGACAAATCTTCTGGAATTTTGAGGATGTAACTAGTAGAGTGGACAAGGGAGAACCAGTGGATGTGTTGTATTTCGACTTTCAAAAGGCTTTTGACAAGGTCCCACACAAGAGATTGATGTGCAAAATCAAAGCACATGGTATTGGGGGTAATATACTGACATGGATAGAGAACTGGTTGGCAGACAGGAAGCAAGGAGTCGGGATAAATGGTTCCTTTTCAGAATGGCAGGCAGTGACTAGTGGAGTGCCGCCGGGCTCAGTGCTGGGACCCCAGCTCTTTACAATATACATCAATGATTTGGATGAAGGAATTGAATGTAATATCTCCAAGTTTGCAGATGACACTAAACGGGGTGGCAGTGTGAGCTGTGAGGGGGATGCTAGGAGGTTGCAGGGTGATTTGGACAGGTTAAGTGAATGGGCAAATGCATGGCAGATGCAGTATAATGTGGATAAATGTGAGGTTATCCACTTTGGGGGCAAAAACACGAAGGCAGAATATTATCTGAATGGCAGCAGATTGGGAAAAGGGGAGGTACAACGAGACCTGGGTGTCATGGTACATCAGTCATTGAAAGTTGGCATGCAGGTACAGTGGGCGGTGAAGAAGGCAAATGGTATGTTGGCCTTCATAGCTAAGGGATTTGAGTATAGGAGCAGGGAGGTCTTACTACAGTTGTACAGGGCCTTGGTGAGGCCTCACCTGGAATATTGTGTTCAGTTTTGGTCTCCTAATCTGAGGAAGGACGTTCTTCCTATTAAGGGAGTACAGCGAAGGTTCACCAGACGGATTCCCAGGATGGCAGGACTGAAATATGAGGAGAGACTGGATCAACTGGGCCTTTATACATTTGAGTTTAGAAGGATGAGAGGAGATCTCATAGAAACATGTAAGTTTCTGACAGGTCTGGACAGGTTCGATGCGAGTAGAATGTTCCCGATGTTGGGGAAGTCCAGAACCAGGGGACACAGTCTAAGGATAAAGGGTAGGCCATTTAGGACTGAGATGAGGAGAAACTTCTTCACTCAGAGAGTTGTTAACCTGTGGAATTCCCTGCCGCAGAGAGTTGTTGATGCCAGTTCATTGGATATATTCAAGAGGGAGTTAGATATGGCCCTTACTGCTAAGGGGATCAAGGGATATGGAGAGAAAGCAGCAAATGGGTACTGAGGGAATGATCAGCCATGAGCTTATTGAATGGTGGTGCAGGCTCGAAGGGCCAAATGGCCTACTCCTGCACCTATTTTCTATGTTTCATACATGTCTAGAAGTCTATCTAAGGCTGAAAGAGCCTGCAGTATGTTCAAGAACGAGGCGTTAGCACGTGTCTATGAGGTTAAGAAAATGCACCTCACATTTTGGACTTCAGTTTGAGCTTGAAACCGACCACAAACCGCTCATTTCGTTGTTTTCAGAAACCAAAGGTATAAACACCAATGCTTCGTCCCGCATCCAAAGATGGGCACTAACATTATCCGCCTATGACTATGTTATCCGCCACAGTCCAGGCACGGAGAACTGTGCTGATGCCCTCAGTCAGCTACCATTGCCCACTACCGGGGTGGAAATAGCGCAGCCTGTAGACTTGCTTCTGGTCATGGATTATTTTGAGAGCGAGGGCTCACCCGTCACTGCTCGCCAGATCTGAACCTGGACCAGCTAGGATCCTGCGCTATCACTTGTAAAAAGTTGCGTCCTCAATGGGAGCTGGTCGGCCGTTCCTGGGGAAATGCAAGATGAAATTAAGCCATTTCACCGACGCAAAGATGAAATGTCCATCCAGTCGGATTGTCTCTTATGAGGTAATCGCGTGGTTTCACCAAAAAAAGGCAGGGAAACGCTTATGCGCCACCTACATAATACCCACCCAGGCATAGTCATGATGAAGGCTATAGCCAGGTCGCATGTTTGGTGACCCGGCATTGACTCGGACTTAGAGTCATGCGTACACCAGTGCAACACATGCTCACTGTTGAGCAATGCATCAAGGGAGGCTCCATTGAGTCTGTGGCCATGGCTCTCCAAACCATGGTCCAGGATCCACGTAGATTTTGCTGGCCCCTTTCTCGGAAAGATGTTTTTAGTTGTAGTGGACCCTTACTCTCAATGGTTTGAATGCGTAATCATGTCATCCAGCACATCCACTGCCACCATTGAAAGCCTCCGGACTATGTTCGCCACCCATGGCTTGCCCGACGTCCTTGTCAGTGCCAATGGACCATGTTTCACCAGCTCGGAATTCAATGAGTTTATGACCCGCAATGGCATCAAGCATGTCAGGTCTTCCCCGTTTAAGCCCGCATCCAACGGTCAAACAGAACAGGCAGTCCAAACTATCAAGCAGAGCCTGAAACGTGTGACAGAAGGCTCCTTGCAGACCCGCTTATCTCGGGTTCTGCTCAGCTACCTGATGTGACCCCACTCGCTCACTGGGGCTCCCCTGCAGAATTGTTAATGAAGAGAGCATTCAAAACCAGGCTCTCCCTAGTCCACCCGGATCTAAATGATCATGTGGAAACTCGGCATTACCGGCAAAACATGTACCATGATCACGCGGCTGTATCACGTGACATTGATGTTAACGACCCTGTGTTTGTCCTTAAGTACGGTCATGGTCCTTAATGGGTCACTGGCACTGTCTTGGCCAAGGAAGGGAGTAGATTGTTTATAGTCAAACTATTGAATGGACAAACGTGCAGAAAGCATTTGGATCAGACCAAACTGCGGTTCACCGACAACCAGGAACAACCTGAAGAGGACATCACCATCATCGATCCACCAACACACACCCAACCCGCAATCGACCTCACTGTCAATCAAGAGGATGAACCCACCATTCCCAACAGTCCTGTCAGACCAGCCACGCCGCAGTGCAGCAATGGTCCGACCAACTCACCCATGCCAGAGTTTGAACTCAGACGATCAACCAGGGAGCGTAGGGCCCCAGATCATCTCAACTTGTAAATAATTTGTATCAAAGACTTTGGCGGGGGGCGGGGGAGTGATGTAATGTATGTAAACATTGTAACTGTGTAAGACTTGCCACCAGAGGGCGCAACTGTTGGAGACCCAATGGTTACCTGCACACCTCGTGCAAGGGAGTATAAAAGGTTGTCTGCCATGCTGCTTAGGCACTCTGGAGTTATATTAAAGATACTAAGTTCACATCAGTTTTAGCTCTCAGTACTCAGCCTTGTGGAATTCTTCCATACTTAACACCACATCACCAACGACAAGCATCATCACAGCTGGATCTGTACGGTCACCCTGGAAGCCGAACATCATCTGTACACTTGCAATGATGGGCTCCATGGTGTGTACAGAGCTGTCCACAATGCAGGAGATGGACTCCTCCATGCTTCTGACCATTTGCAACAGCCTCTTGGGTATGATATAATCTTATGACATCACTAAAGCACACACACACACACAAGATGGCTCCATTACATCATGTGACTTGATTGTATTTACATTAGCAGTTGCATTACCACAATAGTCCATCAGGTGGAGCAGAAGTCCATCAGATGGAGCTATATTACACTTCTCCATCCTTAATGAAGAAGTGATTATAACAAAATAATCATCATACATAACTTGCATGGTATAAACAACAAATGATATGAACTCATTTTGCCATATTTACAAATCACATTTAACTACTGGTTTTCGGTTTCGAAGAGGATTATATTCACTGGAATTTAGAAGAATGATAGGGGATCTCATAGAAACATATAAAATTCTGACGGGGTTGCACAGGTTAGATGCAGGAAGAATGTTCCCAATGTTGGGGAAGTCCAGAACCAGGGGCCACAGTCTAAGGATAAGGGGTAAGCCATTTAGGATCGAGATGAGGAGAAACTTCTTCACTCAGAGAATTGTGAACCTGTGGAATTCTCTATCATAGAAAGTTGTTGAGGCCAGTTCGTTAGATATATTCAAAAGGGAGTTAGATGTGGCCCTTACGGTTAAAGGGATCAAGGGGTATGGAGAGAAATCAGGAATGGGGTACTGAAGTTGCATGATCATATTGAATGGTGGTGCAGAGTCGAAGGGCCGAATGGCCTACTCCTGCACCTATTTTCTATGTTTATATGTTTCTATATTTCTATGCTCTTGAACAGAACTTTCCAAACTTGTTGTAGAACTTTGACTCATCCTAGGCTGAGTCTGAGCAAGGTGTTCCTCTAAGAGCAAACCTTAATCTACATTTGAACTCTCCACAACTTCAGACTGTTTGTCTGCCTGACTCAGACATAAATTCTGACTTTCTCTTGGACTTGTTTCTAGTACATTTGATATAGGATTTGCTACTGGTACTTTACTGGTAACAAGACTATCTGGCTCATCAGAAATAATCAAATCATTCCAACTTTCAACTCCTTCCACATCTGTAGATAAAATATGATCAATGTGAACAAACCTAACATTTCCATTATCAAACATCTTGACCAAATATGTGCGAGGACCACTTATCTTCACTACTCTTCCTGGAAACAATTTTAACCATTTATGGTAATGGTTCTTCACTCTAACCTTCTGATTGAATGTTATACTTCTCTACTTAATCTACCTCGATCATGATTCTCTTTCTGTTTTAATTGTTTCTGTTCTACTGACTGTGCCAGTTTTGGCTTTAACAACAAGAACCTGGTTTGTGGCTGTTTTTTGAGAAACCACGCTGCTGGTGTTCTATCAGTAGTTGTATGAGGACTATTATGATAAGGAATCAGAAAATAGCCAGTTTGTGATCCAACGACAACTGCTGTTTCTTTGGCTTTGGATCCAACATTTGCTTGATGAGGACACATTTTACAATTTGTACTGTGCGCTCTGCTGCACCATTTGAAGCAGGGTGGTATGGTGGAACCTCGGTACGTCTCACACCATTTCTGCTCATGAACTGTGCAAATTCTTCTGAACAAAATTGCGGCCCATTATCAGACACAATTTCTTCTCGGAGGGCATATGAAGAAAATAATCTTCGCAAATTTTCTAGTATTTTACTCATCATTTTCTGCCCACTCTACCCACTTCGAATGTTTATCAATCACAATGAACAATTTCTGTCCTTCTAGCTCAGCAAGATCTACAAGTAATCTTTGCCACACCCTGAGAGGCCATTTCCATGGCTGTAATGGTACTGATGGTGGTTTCTTGCTGACTGATTGACATGTTATACACTGACTAATGATGTACTCTATAACTTTATCTGGTCCTGGCCACCTTAAGTAACTGTGTGCAAAACTCTTGGTCAAGCACATTCCCAGGTGCTGATCATGAAGATCTCCTAATAATTTGGACCTGAACTTATTTGGAATAACCACTCTTGCACCCCACATAATACAATCTTTATCCACTGATAATTCATTCCGAAGAATGCAGTATGGATGAATATCTTTCTCTGATACCTGATTTGACCAGCCATTTGCGATGTAATCATACGCCTTTGACAAAACTGGGTAACGTTTGGTTGCTCTACCAATCTCTTGAGCTGTGACTGGCAGTTCATCAATGTATGAAAAATAGAACACTTCTTCTCTATTGGATGTAACTTGTGATGGAGATGGCAACCTGGAAATAGCATCAGCATTACTGTGATCAGCTGATCGTCTGTACTCAATGTCATATGCTGACAAAATCAAAGCCCATCTCTGCATTCAGGCAGCAGCTCAGTTTGGAACTGGGGACTTTGGATGGTGGATTGCTGTCACTGGCTTATGGTCAATAACGATAGTGAAATTTCTTGACCACAAAAATTAATGCCAAAGCTTCTCTTTCGATCTGTGCATAATTACGCTCACTGGCACTGCGAGTCCATAAAGCAAAAGCAATTGATCTCTCCACGCCATTATATAGTACATTGACATGAGAGATCATTGCCCAACTCCATACAGAGAGGTGTCACATGCGAGCTAGATCTCCTTAGATATGTCATAGTGAACTAACATGGTACTCTCTACCAACTGCCTTTTACACTCTTTGGATGCTGATGTTGAATTCTTCTGACCACTTCCAATGGACCTGTTTTTTCAACAGCTCATTCAGTGGACGTAACATTGTAGCCAAATTTGGTAGGAACTTCCCATAATAGTTCAAAAGACCCAAAAATGATGGAAGTTCAGTGACATTCTTGGGAATGGTGCATTTCTGATTGCATCCAGCTTTCCGTTGGTTGGATGTAAACCATCTTTGTCTACTCTGTGCCCTAAGTACTGCACTCAATTTTGAAATAACTCAAACTTGTGAGAAGCCACTCATACTCTGTGCTTTTCTAGCTGTTTGTGCACTTCATTCAATATGTTATTATGGATTTGCCTGTTTGGTGCGGAAATTAGTATGTCATCAAAATAACATACTACCCCCTAAATGCCTTGTAAAATCTGTTTCATCAATCTTTGGAGGTGGTACTCAGTAAGATAATGGGACTAAAGGCAGATAAATCCCCTGGACCTGATGGCTTGCATCCTAGGGTCTTAAGAGAAGTAGTGGCAGGGATTGTGGATGCATTGGTTGTAATTTACCAAAATTCCCTGGATTCTGGGGAGGTCGCAGCAGATTGGAAAACTGCAACGGTAACACTCCTATTTAAAAAAGGAGGCAGACAAAAAGCAGGAAACTATAGACCAGATAGCCTAACATCTGTGGTTGGGAAAATGTTGGAGTTCATTATTAAAGAAACAGTAGCAGGACATTTGGAAAAGCAAAATTTGGTCAGGCAGAGTCAGCATGGATTTATGAAGGGGAAGTCATGGTTGACAAATTTGCTGGAGTTCTTTGAGGATGTAACAAACAGGGTGGATAAAGGGGAACAATGGATGTGGTGTATTTGGACTTCTAGAAGCCATTTGACAAGGTGCCACATAAAAGGCTACTGTACAAGATAAAAGTTCACGGGGTTGGGGGTAATATATTAGCATGGATAGAGGATTGGCTAACTAACAGAGAACAGAGAGTCAGGATAAATGGTTCATTCTCTGGTTGGCAACCAGTAACTAGAGGGGTGTCGCAGGGATCAGTGCTGGGACCCCAACTATTTACAATATCTATTAACAACTTGGAAGAAGGGACTGAGTGTAACATAGCCAAATTTGCTGACAATACAAAGATGGGAGGAAAAGCAATGTATGAGGAGGACACAAAAAATCTGCAAAAGGACATAGACTGGCTCAGTGAGTGGGCAAAAATTTGGCAGATGGAGTATAACGTTGGAAAGTGTGAGGTCATTCACTTTGGCAGAAAAAAATCAAAGAGCAAGTTATTATTTAAATGGAGAAAGATTGGAAAGTGCCGTAGTACAGCGGGACCTGGGGGTAGTTGTACATGAAACACAAAAGGATAGTATGCAGGTACAGCAAGTGATCAGGAAGGCCAATGGAATCTTGGCCTTTATTGAAAAGGGGATGGAGTATAAAAGCAAGGAAGTCTTACTACAGCTATATAAGGTATTGGTGAGGCCACACCTGGAATACTGCATGCAGTTTTGGTTTCCATATTTACGAAAGTATATACTTGCTTTGGAGGCAGTTCAGAGAAGGTTCACTAGGTTGATTCCGGGGATGAGGGGGTTGACTTATGAGGAAAGATTGAGTAGGTTGGGCCTCTACTCATTGGAATTCAGAAGAATGAGATGTGATCTTAACGAAACGTATAAGATTATGATGGGGCTTGACAAGGTGGATGCAGAGAGGATGTTTCCACTGATGGGGGAGACTTGAACTAGAGGGCACGATCTTAGAATAAGGGGCCGCCCATTTAAAACTGAGATGAGGAGAAATTTCTTCTCTCAAAGGGTTGTAAATCTGTGGAATTCACTGCCTCAGAGAGCTGTGGAAGCTGGGACATTGAATGAATTTAAGAGAGAAAGAGACAGTTTCTTAAATGATAAGGGGATAAGGGGTTATGGGGAGTGGGCAGGGAAGTGGAGCTGAGTCCATGATCGGATCAGCCATGATCTGATTGAATGGTGGAGCAGGCTCGAGGGGCCGTATGGCCGGCTCCTGTTCCTATTTCTTATGTTCTTATATAAGTACATGTAAATAAATGTAATACTTACTCTGGCAGATCCGACAAGGTCGTTCCAGTGCTTGATGCACTGGTTGCCCTCAGGCACCTCATTGGTCACCAACAAGACCACCTCAGCTATGTCGGCCCATATCCTCTGGTAGGCCTTTGGGGTGGGCTTCCCACGCCCACCCTGGATCAATTAAGCCCAGCATGACTTGATCTCCTGAATGAGGGAGGCATTTGCCTCATCCGAGAATCTTCTCACTCTTTTTCGTCCTCCCAATTTTTCCTCTCCCAGCTCACTGCTTTTGCCAGCATCAGTCTCCACAGCGAACTGTGTCGCCTCCTCTATCCCTTCCATTGTAACAACCGAATTTCCGCAAATATCTCAGTGGGAACAACTTAATTTTTGCTTAGAATTCTTTCTGCTGGTCAAAAATCTCCCTCCCACCTCCCAACATAGCCAAATGAGCACACTCCACACCCACACACGCTTTCAGTTCCTCTCTGCTTCCTCTCTCTCTGTCTCCTCTTCTGCGCATGTAATGATGACCCCTGACCTCTGGAAAGCGGGAAACGAGCATTGCCATGCCGCTGCTATGGACAGTGACAATTTACGGCAGAAGGTCAAAAAATTTAACACTAAAGCCCATTTCAGAACGCTCGCGGTAACGCCCATTTAATAAAATGGAAAGTTAGGGTTTTGAAAATGGGCGATAATCCAGCGATCTCAAAACCCACATTTACCACCTATGCTGGAAATAGTGTCAATTTTTGGGCAATCTGCATAAAAATGGAAAGTCTTACCCATAGTTCTCAGTTTCTACTTTTTTGAGTGCTTGCTTAACTTTCTTCTTGAGTGCGTATGGTACGTGACGTGACTTGCAGTAAGCTGATCTGGCGTCGTCCGCACCCTGACACTCACCTTGAAGCCTTAAACACCTTCAGATATTTCTTGATGATGTCATCTTTTGATGCAAATCTCGTTTCAACACGAAAAATCTCATTCCAATCCAGCTTCAGGTGATCCCAACCAATTTCTACCTATTAAGACAGGCTTGTCTCCTAACACTACTGAGAGAGGCAAGCTCTGAAACTGATCCTTGTATTTCACCGGTATGGGGATATGTCCTACCACAAGGATTTGCTCTCTTGAGTAACCTCGCAGCTCTATATTCGACTTCTCCAGTTGAAACTTGTTGTGTATGGAGAAAGAGTCAGACTGAACACTATGAGCTCAAAGTAAAGTGTGACCTGAGTCTTTTATTGCAAACCTCCAGAGTGCCTCTCCAACCTGTGAAGCCTCCTTAAATACCTTTGTTTCCAAGGGATTATGGGATCCCTTGGGACTCCAGGGGATGAGCCCTCTGGTGGCTGTACAGAGTAAATACAAGTCCACATATATAACAAAACTCACTCAACTTGTCAAGATATGGCAATTTCCATGGGTATCCTGGTTCCTGCAACGTCCACTTGGATGACGATACTTTGCGAATCGTTGTTAGATACCCTCATGCTCTTGATGACGTGTATCTCCAGAACCTCTTCATCCTGTTGCTTCTCTTCAGTGCTATGTAGTGTCTGGCGATTTCTACTTATTGCATTGAAAGTTGGTTTACTCTTCAGTCAGCATGCCTTCACAAGATGCCCAGTTTTCTTGCATAAGAAACACTCTGCCTTCACATATGGGCAACTTTGAGCAATGTGTTGTCCCAGGCACCAATAGCACGACTTCAATTCACTGTTACTTTGGCTAGTTGCTGAGGCCTTGGGGCCCAACTGCCTTTTACCTCTAACCTGCAGGTGATTCACCTCAGTTGGCTGATGACTGGATATGGCACGAATTTCTTGGAAGTATTGGTTGGCCATATCCATTGACATAGCAGTCTGACAAGCTAAATCAAAAGTCAAGTTAGGGGTTGTTTTATTTTTCATCCCACAAACAAAGTCATCACATAGAAACATAGAAACATAGAAAAATAGGTGCAGGAGTAGGCCATTCGGCCCTTTAAGCCTGCACCACCATTCAATAAGATCATGGCTGATCATTCCCTCAGTACTCCTTTCCTGCTTTCTCTCCATACCCCTTGATCCCCCTAGCCATAAGAGCCATATCTAACTCCCTCTTGAATATATCCAATAAACTGGCATCAACAACTCTCTGCGGCAGGGAATTCCACAGGTTAACAACTCACTGAGTGAAGAAGTTTCTCCTCATCTCGGTCCTAAATGGCCTACCCCTTATCCTAAAACTGTGTTCCCTAGTTCTGGACTTCCCCAACCTCGGGAACAGTCTTCCTGCATCTAACTTGTCCAATCCCGTCAGAATCTTATATGTTTCGATGAGATCCCCTCTCATCCTTCTAAACTCCAGTATATAAAGGCCAAATTGATCCAGTCTCTCCTCATACGTCTGTCCAGCCATCCCGAGAATCAGTCTGGTGAACCTTCGCTGCACTCCTCAATAGCAAGAACGTCCTTCCTCAAATTAGGAGACCAAAACTGAACACAATATTCCAAGTGAGGCCTCAGCAAGGCCCTGTACAACTGCAGTAGACCTCCCTGCTCCTAAACTCAAATCCCCTAGCTATGAAGGCCAACATACCATTTGCCTTCTTTACCGCCTGCTGTACCTGCATGCCAACTTTCAATGACTGATGAACCATGACACCCAGGTCTCGTTGCACCTCCCCTTTTCCTAATCTGCTGCCATAGATCCTGAAATGATTGGCCCTGAAATTTTGACAGTGAATGGATAGCTTTTTTAAAGCTACAATGTACTCAATGATACTCTCATCATTTAACTGATCTCACTTTCAGCAATTTCCAGGGGCTCAGAACTGTAGTGTTGGTATCTCTGTCAGTGGCATGTCCTTTGGCTTGACAGGAACAAGCACATTGTTCAGGGTTTCATACAGCTCGGGGCCTGCTTCAGTAAAATAGTCCGTTTTCTTTTTAATACCACACGGTTCTGGTTTTCATCATCGGGGACTTCGATTATAGTATTTGCGATGAAAAACATTTCTAGCCACTCCATATATGCTCCAAAAGTCTCTCGATCATAATGGAACTCACCCAAGCACCCTATTGTTCCAATAGGCGTGACCATCTGCAATATTCAGTTCAGCCAAGTGTGCTTGTAATTTACCTTGGATTTTTAGCTGTGCTACAAAACAAGGAGTCTCTCAAAGTCACTCTGTTGGTTGGCTGGACCATTCGCCTCCAAATATTTCCCATCTGGAACAATTTACCCTCCCCGGAAGAAAACGCCATTGCGCCCCGTTACCGCCCCCTGGAGGTGCTAACAGGGCAATAAAAAGGGGCAATTTTGGCCCACTTATCCAGTAGACGAGGTCCACATGTGAATTAGTAATGCAGATATGGTCGAAAGATCATTTTTAATTTTCCAACAAAGTTATCTGGTTCCTACCAAAAAAAAACTACATTCCAGGAGAAATGACAAGATGTCCTTTCGGGAACGAAACCTGATGTCATTTCCTGGTCTGGCCTATATGGAACTCCAGTTTCATAGCAATGTGGTTAACTGCCCTCTGAAATGACCCAGCAAGCCACTCAGTTTTTACCAAACAGCTACAAGAAGGTCAGCACTGTGGGAGTACCTTCACCACACAGACTGCAGCAAATATTTATCCATTTTCCCCTTAAAAGATGCAATGCTCTCTCCCTTTACTGATCTCTGTGGCAAAGTATTTCATCCTCCAACATCCCTTTGCATAAAGAATGTTCTCCTATCCTTTCTCCTCATTATTCGTGTGATAATTTTAAATTGATGATCTCTCAACACTGGCTCTCCAACCAGAAGAAATTGTCTTTCCCGATTCACCTTATCAATATCCTTCATAATTTTAAAAACCTCTGCTAAATCTCCACTTTGCTTTCTCTGCTTTAATGGAAAGAATTCCAGTATCTCAAGTCTATCCACAAAGCTATTGTTTTCCATCCCAGGCAATATAAATCATAAATAATATGATTTATATTGCCTGGGATGGAAAACAATAGCTTTGTGGATAGACTTGAGATACTGGAATTCTTTCCATTAAAGCAGAGAAAGCAAAGTGGAGATTTAGCAGAGGTTTTTAAAATGTACAATCTACACGCTTAGTGAATGTACAATCTACACGCCCAAAACTGCACACTGAGGCCTAACTTTATCATTATTTCTTTACTCTTGTAGTCTATGGCCCATTTATAAAACCCAAAATTTTATTGTCCTTCATTATGGCTTTACCAGAATGTTTCCAGTAGAGTGGACAAGGGAGAACCAGTTGATGTGATGTATTTGGACTTTCAGAAGACTTTCGACAAGGTCCCACACAAGAGATTAATGTGCAAAGTTAAAGCACATGGGATTGGGGGTAGTGTGCCAACGTGGATTGAGAACTGGTTGGCAGACAGGAAGCAAAGGGTAGGAGTAAATGGGTACTTTTCAGAATGGCAGGCAGTGACTCGTGGGGTACTGCAAGGTTCTGTGCTGGGGCCCCAGCTGTTTACATTGTACATTAATGATTTAGACGAGGGGATTAGATGTAGTATCTCCAAATTTGCGGATGACACTAAGTTGGGTGGCAGTGTGAGCTGCGAGGAGGATGCTAGGAGGCTGCAGAGTGACTTGCATAGATTAGGTGAGTGGGCAAATGCATGGCAGATGAAGTATAATGTGAATAAATGTGAGGTTATCCACTTTGGTGGTAAAAACAGAGAGACAGACTATTATCTGAATGGTGACAGATTAGGAAAAGGGGAGGTGCAACGAGACCTGGGTGTCATGGTACATCAGTCATTGAAGGTTGGCATGCAGGTACAGCAGGCAGTTAAGAAAGCAAATGACATGTTGGCCTTCATAGCGAGGGGATTTGAGTACAGGGGCAGGGAGGTGTTACTACAGTTGTACAGGGCCTTGGTGAGGCCGCACCTGGAGTATTGTGTACAGTTTTGGTCTCCGAACTTGAGAAAGGACATTCTTGCTATTGAGAGAGTGCAGTGAAGGTTCACCAGATTGATTCCCGGGATGGCGGGACTGACATATCAAGAAAGACTGGATCAACTGGGCTTGTATTCACTGGAGTTCAGAAGAATGAGAGGGGACCTCATAGAAACGTTTAAAATTCTGACAGGTTTAGACAAATTAGATGCAGAAAGAATGTTCCCAATGTTGGGGAAGTCCAGAACCAGGGGTCACAGTCTAAGGATAAGGGGTAAGCCATTTAGGACCGAGTTGAGGAGAAACTTCTTCACCCAGAGAGTGGTGAACTTGTGGAATTCTCTACCACAGAAAGTTGTTGAGGCCAATTCACTAAATATATTCAAAAAGGAGTTAGATGTAGTCCTTACTACTAGGGGGATCAAGGGGTATGGCGAGAAAGCAGGAATGGGGTACTGAAGTTGCATATTCAGCCATGAACTCATTGAATGGCTGTGCAGGCTAGAAGGGCCGAATGGCCTACTCCTGCACCTATTGTC
The DNA here is from genome assembly GCF_044704955.1 of Pristiophorus japonicus. Lineage (NCBI taxonomy): Eukaryota > Metazoa > Chordata > Chondrichthyes > Pristiophoridae > Pristiophorus > Pristiophorus japonicus. The sequence goes on along the minus strand of NC_091977.1, from coordinate 112,609,474 downwards.
TATGTTTCTATGTTTCTACCACCTATCTGCCCATTGAACTAACCTGTCTATATCTTCCAAAATCTTTTGCGAACAATATGGCCCGCCCAACGGAGCTGGTTGAGTGTGGTCTGTGCTTCGATGCTGGGGATGTTGGCCTGATCAAGGTTGGTACGTCTGTCCTCCCAGGGGATTTGCAGGATCTTGTGGAGATATCGTTGGTGGTATTTCTCCAGTGATGTGAGGTGTTTACTGTATATGGTCCATGTCTCTGAGCCATACAGGAGGGCGGATGTCACTATAGCACTGTAGACCATAAGCTTGGTGGCAGATTTGAGGGCCTGATCTTCGAACACTCGTTTCCTCAAGCAGCCGAAGGCTGCGCTGGCATACTGGAGGCGGTGTTGAACCTCGTCGGCGATGTCTGCCCTTGCTGATAATAGGCTCCAGAGGTATGGAAAGTGGTCCACGTTGTCCAGGGCCACGCCATGGATCTTGATGACTGGGGGGCAGTGCTGTGTGGCGGGGTCAGGTTGGTGGAGGATCTTTGTCTTACAGATGTTTAGTGTAAGGCCCATGCTTTTGTATGCTTCAGTGAAGTTGTTGACTATGACTTGAAGTTCAGTCTCTGAATGTGCGCATCATACAATAACACAATACCTCACAATAACAATGAGGATTGTGGTTACATCAAGAGTAAATATGTCTTCGGACAACTGAAATATTTTGCTGGATATTTCTAGGAACTTGGGAGCTCCTTTCTGATGCAATTTGAAGGCATTCAATCAGGAGTCTCACAGAAGATATGTCGTAAACATTCAGGTGTATGATTTCAGAAAAGATGTTGTACATATGATAAAAGGACAGGGAAAAACAGGGATAGAAGATTGGTTTACAGACAGGAAACAAATGGTTAGCGCTAATGGGTGTTACTTTGATTGTTTTCGAAGCATTGGAAGTGATGTACTTGAGGGTCAATGCTGGGTCCACTTTAGTTCTCAGAATATATACCTGGAGATGATTTGGAATTGGACAGAAGGAGCAAAATATCAAAATTAGGGTTTTTGACAATAGCATGCCTGACACAACACTCCCAAAGCAAGCGCTCTACTCGGAACTCCTCCATGGCAAGCGAGCCCAAAGTGGGCAGAGGAAACATTTCAAGGACACCCTCAAAACCTCCTTGATAAAATGCAACATCCCCACCGACACCTGGGAATCCCTGGCCAAAGTCCGCCCTAGGTGGAGGAGGCGCATCTGGGAGGGCGCTGAGCACCTCAAGTCTCATCGCCGAGAGCATGCAGAAAACAGGTGCAGACAGTGGAAGGAGTGTACGGCAAACCAGTTCCACCCACCCTTTCCTTCAATGACTGTCTGTCCCACCTATGACAGAGACTGTGGTTCCCATATTGGACTGTTCAGTCACCTAAGAACTCATTTTTAGAGTGGAAGCAAGTCTTCCTTGATTTCGAAGGACTGCCTATGATGATGAGGGGATTTTCTTGATGTGACAGATTTTAATAGAGTACAGTTAATATCAATAGACCATCCATATATTAAAAACAATCATATCAGCAAAACATATAGGGCTAGAAATTGTGGTTGGAGGTATACCTCCGGAGTACGCCTCCAACGCACGATACACTTACGAAAGTACCTCCTGGCACCCAGGCTGCAAAAGGTTGCGGTCTCAGGCCTCGAAGCGGAGAGCAGCGTAATGGCCCACGCACCCCAGGGACAAAAGCGGTTCGGAAGTGTACCTGGAACCATGTGGGCATAGTCTTCCAATCAATAAACAGAATTCCATTTCAATCATTTATGAAGGGAATCTCCTAATGATATGCAATGGAATCCTTAAATCTAATAATTATACAATATACAGAATTGGAATTTTATTCATAATTACCTTCATTGCACCAACCTCAATAAAAATTCAATTTCTGATAATTTTATACATCATTAAAACTGTAATCTGGGCCAATATTTGCATAAACTCAATGGGCCGTAAATTGCGGCCTCTCCGGGTGCGTACGATGTACGAAGAGGCCTCGTTAATACCAGTTCTCGGCACACGATGCGCATACACCGAGAACCGTCATTTGCAATCTGTTAAAGTGTCGTTTGGCAGAGCGCAAGCATCCCGAGGAGAAGGACACTCGCGGGCAAAGATTTGGGCTAAAAACTCAATTTTATCACTAATTTTTATATTAAACACCCTGTCCATCAAGGTAACTTTACTTTATTTTTAACCCGACTAAAACATTTTTTAAACATTTTCAAAAAAGTATTTTTTTTCCTAAAACATTTCATTTAATTCAATTTCAATTAATTTTAAATATGTAAGGTGATTTTTTTATTTATTGTGTTGTGTTTCTGTGTTTTGTGGAGTATTCTCATCGATAGTAATGGGAGCTCATACAAATAGAGCTCCCATTATTATCAATGAGAATATTACATTGTGATTGGTGGTCCAGGCCCACATGATCCCAGGATGCGATTGCGTTCCTGGAATGCGTGGGCCCATTCGCTGGGCTGCGAAAGGAAACTTTGGTCCGCAAGTATACGTTCCTCTGGGACCATTAGCTACTTTCGTTTAAAAAAATTCAGTCGGAGATGTTCACCCGCAGGAAGCCTCCGACCGCAACTTTCAGGCCATTTATTACAGTGTATGCGCATAATTTAGGATAGGAAAATGCTTAATTTAAAACTTAGATATCCCCTTACGCCAATGCAAGCAGGCAAAGACTTACTTGGGCTTGCTATTCAGTTGCTGGCCAAATAGCCCAACTCTGTGCCAACGATTACATGCGCAAGCGTGAAATCCCGAACTTGCAGGGCGTTTCAAAGGGAATATGACGGCATGCCCTACGCTCTCACAGACACCGAAATTTCAGGATCATAGTTTACTTTATGTACATTTAATTCTATTTTAAACTCTATTCATGTTATATTATAGGAAATTATATATTAGTAGGTATCTGGATGCATTTAACCACAAAATAAGGATTAACTAGGCTTATCATAATTGCAGCTGTTTTTCAAACTAATGGAGTAGTCCTCTGGGGCTACCAGAAGGAAGTGGAAGGAAGACTTTGAAATATAGCAGATGGATTTTATTTAAAACAAATTAGGCCTTTGGCCACAGCTGTAACAAGTGACTATTGCTTTTCCTAATACTGCAGCCCAACATTGACCCTTAATCTTCCTTACGTGTTGCCTGGTTTCCTCCTGACCCAGCCATAATTCCTGAAGGAATTCTAATGAGCCTCCTGTTTTGCTTTAGATCTGTTTCCCTTGTTTCCCAAAGTACCTGAAGGACAAGAGATGGTGCAGCACAAGTACTCAAGGACAATAGGATTGCCTTTCATTCCACCACATGGACTGCGTTGGCACATGCCTATGATTTGATTTCTTATGAACTCAAGTCTGTAAAATTCTTCTTTCAGCAACCCTGAGCTATGGAAGAGTCACTATCACTATTGCTGTTACATCTGATCACTTCATGGACAAACAATGTGATGATTACAAGATGATGAAAATGGCATATTTGCAAAGTGAATTATGTCATTGCTTTGTGTGTGCTAAATAGAGCTCCAAAAGCGGCCTAACAATCTAACGTGTCTTTTTTTATCCCTTAGACCACTGGCAGGTTTAGGGAAATTCATGTCAAGCTAAACTAGTTGGTTTGTTTTCACCTCATACATTTTAGTTTATAGCTACAGTAATTAAGCACAAACATCAGGAAAAGCATTATTATTGAAATAGTGAGCAGAAATTAGTAATCTATAAACCTTAAACAAAAGTCTATAATTGGCACCAACACCTCTGGGTCATGGGGAAAAATCAACCAGGCTTTCCATTAAAGATCGCGATCCAGTGACACTTCAACAATGTGTATGTTTGTGCATACACATTCCCCCCCACCCCACTGCCATCCTTACCATACTTCCCCAAATCCCACAGTGGAATAGCCCATCAGCATTCACTGTGTCAGCTTACATAGAGAATAGTTGCATAGGCCAGTGAAAGTTGGAGGGTACCCATCTGTACCTTTAGCATAAAATGGGGGAAATTTGGTGGGAAAAAGGAAAAGGAAAAAAAAATTGTCAAAAACAAAATAAAATTCACTTTAATAGATGTTTAGAAGTATCTTCTGAATTGTTGAATTCAGATATAGTTTCATTGTTCACAAAAATAAGTCCTTTTGGAGATGTTTGTTCAGAGTAACAAAAAGAAAAAAAAATCACTTTGGGTTTATGCAAGCTCAAACTTCGGAACAGGAATGGGTCAAATCCTAGTGAACCAGTAAATGTTTATTACATTTCCCACAACAAAACTTGTTGGACCAATTGTCCTTCATGTTGCAGCCAGGGAATGCTCAGTTCCCAGCTGCAAACCAAAGAAAACAGGGTCAGAGACCCCTAATGCCAGATGTCTATCTCTTCTGCGAAGCCCTGAGATATCCAGGTCTGCCCAAGCACGGAGCCCTTATGTAAATGAGGTACAAGGAACATGACAAGACCTCCTGTCCCATTTTGCTCTCAGTATGCCAGGCGGATGTCATATTGGAGCAATACCCAGCACAGCTGGCCCTTAGGTCTTGCTCCCAGCCCCGCTGAGGTTGGAGGGTCTGCAAAAGGACAGTAGTGAGAAGGTGGAGCTGGGAAAAAGGTATGTGTCTGTTATTGCAGATATCCCACACCAACTTCAGCAATGAAAAATTTCCGACTGCTGTTTTTGGACAGCACCCAGATGCCCGCAGGCACCAGCCATCACTGTTGGATTTCTGCCCACATTTCCAGGCACAATGTCCTGCCAACAGGCACGTCTGCATCTGGGGTATGTTGGGCATCTTGAAATGACCTGAAACTACAAATATGGGTGAATTTATTATTTATTAGTCCATGCTTGTAATCACATAAAGAATGATCACTTTGGCCAAGTTACTGGAGAGTTTTCTGTGACCACAGAACTGCAGCCTAGTACATTGTTTATTTTAACACTTACACAACAGACACACTAAGGTTATACAGAAGACACGATGATGGTGAACGAGCAATAAAAATAACACGGAGGTGGAACCTGAAGGGTTAGTGCAACAATGACAGATACTCTAGAATTACAGGGTTTTTTGTCAGCGGATTATTGAGTAATAAACTATTTTGATATATTATTACATATGCTGTAGTGATGACAGACAATTGTGAGAAGATATGTTTGTTAGTAATTGCTCAGTAAGGTCAACGTAGAAGCTGAAACCAGTTAAGTGCAATGCAACTAGCTGTGTATTTTGGATATGATTGCCATGTGGAAAGGATTAAGAGAGAATAGCCTACATCAACTGAAAGAAAAGATGGCTGTATTTCAAACCTTATTGTCAGCAGTAAGGTAGAAAGTGCAATATATGCATGTGAAAACTGACAGATGTATCCTGTGGTGACACCCAGTGAGCCTAGTGAGCCGTAAAATCCGACAAACTGCTCACTAGATAAGTTCTGTAAATAGAACAGGGGTAAATTAATGTGTCTTGTGGTGGTTAGTAACCACACACGACATGTGTTCCCAAATGGAAAAGGGCTGCGTAATCATACGAGACATTATTCACCCACAAAACAATGATTCTGCCTCCAATATGGATTCTCTGGTTAAGAGGGCACAAGCATGGGTCACTTCAAAGAATGCTGAAAGGAAACACCAACTGAGCAGATCTGAGTGAGAAAATAAACCGCTCATTTTGAAAGTTGATGGTTTAGATTACCAACAAGCAGACATAAACATGGACTACACCTTCCTGTCTCACACAAATGTTGATCCAAATATGTTCCACTTGGTTCTATTTTGGGGAACATCAGATAAAAAAAGTAATGTAAAAGTCATATACTAGATGCTTTGTTTATCTCAAAACGATAAGGAGAGCCACAGCTGTTTTTATTGAGTTGTTCCTGGACTGATTGTCTGTCACTAGTAGTAACAAAGCTCAAGTTTATTTACATTTTGAATTGCTGTTCTTCCACTACCTTTGAGCTCCCCTATATTACCCCATATTTTGCAAATAACAACAGATTCATTTAAGTTGATTTTACTCAATTAAGCATAAAGGTTTTATAAGCAACAAATATTATGCCGTATAACAACTATGTATATATATATTATGCCGTTAATGTAGAGAAAACATCCCAAGGTGCCTCTGCATCACCCAAGTCAACTCTTCAATCACCCCCAGTACCCCCTCTCCTTCCCATAGCACCTTCCCGTGCAAGCACAGGAGATGCAACACCTGCCCTTTTACCTCCTCCCTTCTCATTGTCCAGGGTCCAAAACACTCCTTCCAGATGAAACAGCGGTTTACTTGTACTTCTTTCAATTTAGTATACTGTATTCGCTGCTCACAATGCAGAATCCTCTGGATTGGAGAGAACAAACGCAGATTGGGTGACCACTTTACAGAACACCTCCATTCAGTCTGTAAGCATGACCCCGAGCTTCCGGTCGCCTGCCACTTTAATTCTCCGCTCCACTCCAAACTCTGATCTCTCCATCCTTGGCCTTTTCACTGCTCCAATGAAACTCAACGTAAACTCAAGGAAGATAGAAACATAGAAACATAGAAAATAGGTTCAGGAGTAGGCCATTCGGTCCTTCGAGCCTGCACCACCATTCAATAAGATCATGGTTGATCATCACCTCAGTACCCCTTACCTGCTTTCTCTCCATACCCCTTGATCCCTTTAGCCGCAAGGGCCATATCTAACTCCCTCTTGAATATATCCAATGAACTGGCATCAACAACTCTGGGCGGTTGAGAATTCCATAGGTTAACAACTCTGAGTGAAGAAGTTTCGCCTCATCTTGGTCCTAAATGGCTTACCGCTTATCCTGAGACTGTGTCCCCTGGTTCTTTTCAGAATGGCACTAGTGGAGTGCCGCAGGGCTCAGTGCTGGGACCCCAGCTCTTTTACAATATACATCAATGATTTGGATGAAGGAATTGAGTGTAATATCTCCAAGTTTGCAGATAACACTAAACTGAGTGGCGGTGTGAGCTGTGAGGGGAACGCTAGGAGGCTGCAGGGTGACTTGGACAGGTTAGGTGAGTGGGCAAATGCATGGCAGATGCAGTATAATGTGGATAAATGTGAGGTTATCCACTTTGGTGGCAAAACCACGAAGACAGAATATTATCTGAATGGCAGCAGATTAGGAAAAGGGGAGGTGCAACGAGACCTGGGTATCTTGGTTCATCAGTCATTGAAAGTTGGCATACAGGTACAGCAGACTGTGAAGAAGGCAAATGGTATGTTGGTCTTCATAGCTAGGGGATTTGAGTTTAGGAGCAGAGAGGTCTTACTGCAGTTGTACAGGGCCTTGCTGAGGCCTTACCTGGAATATTGTGTTCAGTTTTGGTCTCCTAATCTGAGGAAGGACGTTCTTGCTGTTGAGGGAGTGCAGCGAAGGTTCACCAGACTGATTCCCGGGATGGCTGGACTGTCATATCAGGAGAGACTGGATCAACTGGGCCTTTATACACTGGAGTTTAGAAGGATGAGAGGGGATCTCTTAGCAACATATAAGATTCTGACGGGACTGGACAGGTTAGATGTGGGAAGAATGTTCCTGATGTTGGGGAAGTCCAGAACCAGGGGACACAGTCTTAGGATAAGGTGTAGGCCATTTAGGACTGAGATGAGGAGAAACTTCTTCACTCAGAGAGATGTTAAACTGTGGAATTCCCTGCCGCAGAGAGTTGTGGATGCCAGTTCATTGGATACATTCAAGAGGGAGTTAGATATGGCCCTTACGGCTAAGGGGTCAAGGGGTATGGAGAGAAAGCAGGAAAGGGGTACTGAGGGAATGATCAGCCATGATCTTATTGAATGGTGGTGCAGGCTCGAAAGGCCGAATGGCCTACTCCTGCACCTATATTCTATGTTTCTATGTTTCTATGTTTCAAAGTATTTGTTTAATTGGTCTGCCATTTCTTTGTTCCCCATTATAAATTCACCTGATTCTGACTGCAAGGGACCTATGCTTGTCTTCACTAAACTTTTTCTCTTCACATATCTACGGAAGCCAATGCAGTCACTTTTTATGTTCCCGGCAAGCTTCCTCTCATACTCTATTTTTCCCCTCCTAATTAAACTCTTTGTCCTCCTCTGCTGAGTTCTTAATTTCTCCCAGTCCTCAGGTTTGCTGCTTTTTCTGTCCAATTTATTTGTCTCTTGGATTTAACACTATCCTTAATTTCCCTTGTTAGCCACGGTTGAGCCACCTTCCACGTTTTATTTTTACTCCAGACCGGGATGTACAATTGTTGAAGTCCATCCATGTGATCTTTAAATGTTTGCCATTGCCTATCCACAGTCAACCCTTTAAGTATTGTTCATCAGTCCATTCTAGCCAATTTACGTCTCATATCATCGAATTTACCTTTCCCTAAGTTCAGGACCCTTGTCTCTGAATTAACTGTGTCATTCTCCATCTTAACAAAGAATTCTACCATATTATGGTCACTCTTCCCCAAGGGGCCTCACACAACAAGATTGCTAATTAGTCCTTTCTCATTACACATCACCCAGTCTAGGATGGCCAGCCCTCTAGTTGGTTCTTCGACGTATTGGTCAAAAAAACCATCCCTAATACACTCCAGGAAATCCTCCTCCACCGTATTGCTACCAGTTTAGTTAGCCCAATCTATATGTAGATTAAAGTCGCCCATGATAACTGCTGTACCCTTATTGCACGCATCCCTAATTTCTTGTTTGATGCTGTCCCCAACCTCACTACTACTGTTTGGTGGTCTGTACACAACTCCCGCTAGTGTTTTCTGCCCTTTGGTATTCCGCAGCACCTCATTTTTCACTTAGGCACTTTACAGCCTTCTGGACTCAACATCAATGTGATGTATTCTTATGACATCAGTAACAAACACACTCTACAAGATGGCTCCAACTGTCATCATGTGCCTTTTCCACATGACCCTTTATTACTTGCATTACATTGGGAGTCCACGAGGCGGAGCTCTCTATTACACTTCTCCCTGCTTAATGAGGAAGTAATCATAGCAAACTAATCATCATACATAACTTGTATGGTTATACACAACAAAAGAGCCGTGACCACCTCAAAGAGGCTGCCACAGGTCGGTAAGGCCTCACTGCTCGGTCGGCGTGGAGGGGCCGCCATTTAGAAAATTACCCTCCACTATTTTTGGAGCGGTGTACAAGACCGCCCCAGCCATCTTACCCGCCCCGACAGGCATGCGCCAACCTGGTACTGACCGGTGTTGACCCCCTTTCTGCCCGACATGTGAAATTGCCGCGCGGGAAATTGCCCTGCGGGAAATTGCCCTGCGGGAGCGGTTTGGCCGTGGCTCAGTGCCCCTGACAGCTTTCACCGGCAGGAAACTTCTCATGGCTGGGCAGTGCATCTGCCCTTAAAGGGGAAGGCGCTCTGCCGCAGCTGCGATTTTATTTTAATTGTGGGCCGAATCTGATGTCGGCCTGACAATGGTGGCCACTGGTTCGGCCGAGCCGCCAACAGGCAGCCAGCCATCCCCTCTTGGGTGCCAGGCCGTTGGCCCAGCCAAAACCCTCACTGATGGCCCAGTGGACCTAACTGAAATAAATGCAGTTCGCAGCGGCCCTCCCCTTTAATTGAAGGGGAGGGTCAGTGTGACACGTCAGCATGATGTGGCACATCTACATCACGCTGACGTCATCAGTGTACCACTGATGAATCAGAGCGACGGCCGACCTGACAATGGCACTTCCGCTCCCCCGCCTCCCGGAGCACTGTACCGCTTCAAGCCACGTACAGAGGTTGATGCTGCTCCCCACACTTTTCTTGGATTTGTCACGCGGTAATGATCTTGTCCGTTGTGCCCCTTAGTGAGCGGAATCCACATTGCGACTCTGGGCGGAGCTCTTCAGTCACTGGGAGGAGACGATTGAAGAGAATTCTTGCGATGATTTTCCCTGCGGCAGACAGCATGGGAATCCTTTGTAATTAGCGCAATCACCTTTCTTGAAGATGGTCAGGATTATGGCTGATTATGGTTGTCTGATAACTGGAAATGGCACAAAATTTTCAGGAGTATTGGTCGGCCATATTCATCGACATAGCTGTCTGACAAGCGAAATCAAAAGTCAAGTTAGGGGTTGTCAACAACTTTCTTCTGATTGCTTCATTTTTCATCTCACAAACAAAGCGATCATGCAATGCTCGGTCCTGAAAGTTTACGAGATGACAGTGAATGGATAGCTTTTTTAAAGCTACAATATATTCACTGATAGTCTTGTCATTTAACTGATTTTACTGTTCTAAAATGATAACTTTCTGCAATTTCCAGGGGCTCAAGACTGTAGTGAATCTCCATCAGTGGTGTGTCCTTTGGCGTGATGGGTTCAAGCACATTGTTCAGGGTTTCATACACCTTAGGGCCTGCTTCAATCAACAAATTAGCCAGTTTTCTTTCGAAACTCACCCGGTTATGGTTTCCATCATCGGGGACTTCGACGACACTATTTGCAGTGAAAAATATTTCTAGCCGCTCCACATATGCTATGAAAGTCTCTCGTTCATGATGGAACTCACCCAAGCACCCTTTTATTCTCATAGGCATGGTCATCTGGACTCTGACAGTTCAGGCAAGTGTGCTTGTAACTTACCTTGGATTTGTAGCTGTTCTGCAAAACAAAAAACCTCTCAAAGTTTCTTTGTTGGCTGGATTATTTATCAAAAAAAATTTCAGCTAGGAATCCGATTATCCTATCCTCATTCGCCAATGTGATATATTCTTTCGACTTCACTAACAAACACATTCTACAAGATGGCTCTAACTGTCATCATGTGACTTTTCCACATGACCATTTATTAATTACCTCAGTAGTTGCATTATATCAGTAGTCCATTAGCTTGAGCTCTCTATTACAATCAAGTCCAACAGTTTCAGACCTTAACCACAGCCCCTATTTTTGTTTCTGGTTTTTTCCTCTCTCTTTCCTATGGCCGCTGTTGATGATTCTTCCATTTCCATTTACACCCTATGTGGACTCAGCTTTTGTTTCTTAACGTGCCTTCATTACCATCTCCTTTTGCCTTGCACCATCATCCTTTTTGTTTCTGAGGGTGAAATTGGGCTTCTGTGCCACTTCCGTTAATGCCTCCGAGGGATGCTAATGGGGCACAAATAGGCTTTTGCCCTGGTGGGGCGCTACCGGCTTCCACGATATTTTGCAGGAGTTAACGGAGGTACAAAACCAGCAGCGCCCTGCTCACATTAGTAGCGCCCCAGGCCGCTGTGCCGGCGATGATGACCTCATCGGCGTGCGCAGCGACCCGTTTTCACACCTGCAGTGGCACATTTTCGCCCCAAATCCCGTGAGGCCGCAGCGGCCAATGTCAGCTCCAGCCTCGCAGGTCATGAACCGAGCAGCACTCAGCTCACGGGCGAAAATTAATGGGGAGGGTCACGGTGCCATTTTGCTCTGCTGGCCGACTTACGTTCATGATTTCGTAGGGTCTGTGCCACAATGGTGCAGCCCGGCACTCTGCTTCTGTGACGGGCTACGGTCACGGTACCCCACATCCCCAATAGCATAGTGGAGGTCCCTCACTCCACTGTCGAGCTCACTGCGTGCCCTCCCCTTCAACGGAAAGGAGGGGCCCTGTGGTCGTGCCAGCGCAACACGGAGAGGCCACATAGCGCTGCAACAGTCATGCACTTACTGCCTTGGTACCACTCCCGAGAGGAAGTGGAGCGCCCGACATTGCACTGCATTCCTCGCAGGGACGGTAACGCCAAATTCGCGGCCAGGACAAATACTGAATTTTGACCCCTTAATCACTTCTGCCACCCTATCACGGACCCTCCCTTTTGTTCTTTCCTCCTCTGCCCCCTTTTCCTGCCCCGACACACCCCTAACTTTTCCCAGTTCTGATGAAGGGTCATCGACCTGAAACGTTAATTCTGTTTCTCTCTCCACAGATGCTGCCTGACTTGCTGAGTATTTCCTGAATTTTCTGTTTTTATTTCAGATTACAGCATCCGCAGTATTTTGCTTTTAACATAGTTATGCTGTCTTCGGCAATAGCAGTGAAGGGACAGCTCTGCTGATAACTGCTAATTTGATGACAGCCATGAACGTTTATGCAAATGGATTATTTAAAGCCACCTTGGTGGACATCTGTTAAAATAACCAATCATCAGTTCACTGAAGCATACAGTGGGTGAGAGATGTGTTGTTTGGCTGTGCAAATTCTTACCATTAAAAATGTGCCAGCAGCAGAAGTGGGCAGAGCACTTTTTGTGGATGGCAGCTTTTCTGAAAGGGTAGTATAGTATTAGGCAGTCCCAAAGTATCGAGGTTGATCCGCTTCCACACCAAAAAGGGATGAGTTCACAGGTCTTCCAATGAAGGACCCGATATTCCCAATCCCAAGCTACATATTGAAGGGTGAAAGATGTCCGTGCGTGGATTCTTTTAACGTGGGGTGGCTGTTGCATACCAGCCACCACACAGGCTTGACAGAGCTAGGTCTTGATCCAGTGGCAAGGCTTAACTAAGATGACTGGAGACCAAGCTCTGCTGCACAGACCTATTGCACAAACATACTCTTACTGTTCATAGATCGCAGTGTGGGCTGGCCCGTGCTTGCCCTGGGCCCTTGTCTCTTCTTGGCCCCGAAACCTCACCTCTCCTGGGCACGAAAGGGTAGGGCATAACAGATGACATGCATGTGGCCATCTAGGCTCGTATCACCAACTGCCTGGTATACATGCACAGAAAGGACTACCATTCAATAATCACTACTCTGAAAGCAGTTTCAACACCCTCAAACTACTGTGCCATCGTTACTTGGAGGGAGAACACTTGACAATGGTTTTTTCAGGGTGCCTACAGAAACATAAACGAAACATCAGTTGGCATGGTGGCTCCAACACTCCTCTTCAAGCAGAACTAATATATGGGGGCAAATCTTGAGCTTGGTAGTGCCCGTTTTTGAACACGACGAGGTCCCTTAAGGTTCCAAAATGACTTCTACAGTGCACACACACACTTCTGATGCTAAATGTACCGGACGCCATATTGGTAAACATAGAAACATAGAAAATAGATGCAGGCGTAGGCTATTCGGCCCTTCGAGCTTGCACCGCCATTCAATGAGTTCATGGCTGAACATGCAACTTCAGTACCCCATTCCTGCTTTCACACCATACCCCTTGATCCCTCTAGTAGTAAGGAATACATCGAACTCCTTTTTGAATATATTTAGTGAATTGGCCTCAACTACTTTCTGTGGGAGAGAATTCCACAGGTTCACCACTCTCTGGGTGAAGAAGTTTCTCCTCATCTCGATCCTAAATGGCTTACCCCTTGTCCGTAGATTGTGATCTCTGGTTCTGGACTTCCCCAACATTGGGAACATTCTTCCTGCATCTAACCTGTCTAAACCCATCAGAATTTTAAACATTTCTATGAGATCCCCTTTCATTCTTCTGAACTCCAGTGAATACAAGCCCAGTTGATCCAGTCTTTTTTGATATGTCAGTCCCGCCATCCCGGGCATCAGTCTGGTGAACCTTCGCTGCACTCCCTCAATAGCAAGAATGTCCTTCCTCAAGTTAGGAGACCAAAACTGTACACAATACTCCAGGTGTGGCCTCACCAAGACCCTGTACAACTGTAGTAACACCTCCTTGTCCCTGTACTCAAATCCCCTCGCTTTAAAGGCCAACATGACATTTGCTTTCTTAACCGCCTGCTGTACCTGCATGCCAACCTTCAATGACTGATGTACCATGACACCCAGGTCTCATTGCACCTCCCCGTTTCCTAATCTGTCACCATTCAGATAATAGTCTGTCTCTCTGTTTTTACCACCAAAGTGGATAACCTCACATTTATCCACATTATACTTCATCTGCCATGCATTTGCCCACTCACCTAACCTATCCAAGTCACTCTGCAGCCTCATAGCATCCTCCTCTCAGCTCACACTGCCACCCAACTTAGTGCCATCCGCAAATTTGGAGATACTACATTTAATCCCCTCGTCTAAATCATTAATGTACAATGTAAACAGCTGGAGCCCCAGCACAGAACATTGCGGTACCCCACTAGTCACTGCCTGCCATTCTGAAAAGTATCCATTTACTCCTACTCTTTGCTTCCTGTCTGCCAGCCAGTTCTCAATCCATGTCAGCACACTACACCCAATCCCATGTGCTTTAACTTTGCATATTAATCTCTTGTGTGGGACCTTGTCGAAAGCCTTCTGAAAGTCCAAATACACCACATCAACTGGTTCTCCCTTGTCCACTCTACTGGAAACTTCCTCAAAAAATTCCAGAAGATTTGTCAAGCATGATTTCCCTTTCACAAATCCATGCTGACTTGGACCTTTCATGTCACCTCTTTCCAAATGCGCTGCTATGACATCCTTAATAATTGATTCCATCATTTTACCCACTACCGATGTCAGGCTGACCGGTCTATAATTCACTGTTTTCTCTCTCCCTTCTTTTTTAAAAAGTGGGGTTACATTGGATCAGTTCCTATGGAGTGGAGAGCAGCCAGAGTCTATGGAATGTTGGAAAATGACTGCCAATGCATCTGCTATTTCCAAGGCCACCTCATTAAGTACTCTGTGATAAAGTCCATCAGGCCCTGGGGATTTATCGGCCTTCAATCCCATCAATTTCCACAACACAATTTCCCGACTAATAAGGATTTCCCTCAGTTCCTCCTTCTTACGAGACCCTCTGACCCCTTTTATATCCGGAAGGTTGTTTGTGTCCTCCTGAGTGAATACCGAACCAAAGTACTTGTTCAATTGGTCTGCCATTTCTTTGTTCCCCATTATGACTTCCCCTGATTCTGACTGCAGGGGACCTACGTTTGTCTTTACTAACCTTTTTCTCTTTATATATCTATCGAAGCTTTTGCAGTCCGTCTTAATGTTCCCTGTAAGCTTCCTCTCGTACTCTATTTTCCCTGCCCTAATCAAACCCTTCGTCCTCCTCTGCTGAGTTCTAAATTTCTCCCAGTCCCCGGATTCGCTGCTATTTATGGCCAATTTGTATACCACTTCCTTGGCTTTAATACTATCCCTGATTTTCCTTGATAGCCATGGTTGAGCCACCTTCCCTTTTTTATTTTTACGCCACACAGTGATGTACAATTGTTGTAGTTCATCCATGCGGTCTCTAAATGTCTGCCATTGCCCATCCACTGTCAACTCCTTAAGTATCATTCGCCAATCTATCCTAGCCAATTCACGCCTCATACCTTCAAAGTTACCCTTCTTTAAGTTCTGGACCATGGTCTTTGATTTAACTGTTTCATTCTCCATCCTAATGTAGAATTCCACCATATTATGGTCACTCTTCCCCAAGGGGCCGCGCACAATGAGATTGCTAATTAATCCTCTCTCATTACACAACACCCAGTCTAAGATGGCCTCCCCGACTAGTTGGTTCCTCGAAATATTGGTCTAGAAAACCATCCCTTATGCACTCCAGGAAATCCTCCTCCACCGTATTGCTTCCGGTTTGTACTGGTCCCACCTCCCCCAGAACTGGTTCCAATATCCCAGGAATTTGAATCCCTCCCTCTTGCACCACTGCTCAAGCCACATATTTATTCTAACTATCCTGCTCCCTCTACTCTGATTAGCATGTGGCACTGGTAGCAATCCAGAGATTACTACCTTTGAGGTCCTACTTTTTAATTTAACACCCAGCTCCCTAAATTCAGCTTGTGTGACCTCTTCCCGCTTCTTACCTATATCGTTGGTACCTACATGTACCACAACAACTGGCTTATCACCCTCCCTCTCCAGAATGCTCTGCAGCCACTCCGAGACATCCTTGACCCTTGCACCAGCGAGGCAACATACCATCCTGGAGTCTCAGTTGCGGCCGCAGAAACTCCTATCTATTCCCCTTACAATAGAGTCCCCTATCACTATAGCTCTCCGACTCTTTTTCCTGCCTTTCTGTGTAGCAGAGCCACCCATGATGCCATGAACCTGGCTGCTGGTGCCTTCCCCTGGTAAGTCATCTCCCCCAACAGTATCCAAAACAGTATATCTGTTTTGGAGGGAGATGACTGCAGGGGACTCCTGCACTACCTTCCTGCTCTTGTCTTGTCTCTTGGTCACCCATTCACTATCTGCCCTAACCCTTACCCACGGTGTGACCAATTCACTAAATGTGCTATCCACAACATTCTCAGCATCGTGCATGCTCCAGAGTGAGTCCATCCGCAGCTCCAGTGCCGTCATGCAGTCTGTCAGGAGCTGCAGCTGGACACACTTCCCGCACACATAGTAGTCAGGGACACTTCCCAAATAGCACAGGAGGACCATGACATGGGTCCGAGCTCTCCTGCCATAACTTAACCCTTAAATTAATTTACTTACTAAAATTTATTTAAACACCAAACAGCTACTTAGTAGTTCACTGCCAATTAAACCAATCTAAAAGTCATTCTAAAAGAGAGTTATACTTACCAGTCGAACAGCCAACCACTTACCAGCTTGGCTTTGACGTCATCTCTCGATTTCACACCCCTCTATCTTTGTCTGCAACTGGTTGGGCTGGTCTCTAGGCCTCCGTCTCCTACTCTCGCACTCCTTATCAGTTGCTCTAGTGTCAGCACTGGTAGGAAAAACAAGACAAAACAGCACCTGCCACCCCCACTTGCCCGAACTCACCCACTTACCAAACTCACGAATGCCACTCTATGCTGCTGCACTCTATGCTGCTGCACGAGCTGCCTCTTTTAAAACTGTATCTAGGTCAGATTACTCACTACTGGTCAGTCGTTTACAGAACTGGTTTTAACTAGCTGCTAATTGCCTCCTACTGGAGAGTTACCTTGTTTTTCTCTGCCTAAACCTGAAAGATTCCCAACTATTTAACTTTTCCCCTTTAAATTAAACTGCTACTTACTTAGAAGCTACTGGCAATTGCCACTAACAATTTACTCCAACCTCCAAATGGTTTAAATAGAATAACCCTTAAAACTCACCCACTTACCAAACTCACGAATGCCACTCTATGCTGCTGCAAAGGGGATAAACATCACATGGATGAACTACAACAATTGTACATCCCTGTGTGGCGTAAAAATAAAAAAGGGAAGGTGGCTCAACCGTGGCTAACAAGGGAAATTAGGGAAAGTGTTAAATCCAAGGAAGAGGCATATAAATTGGCCAGAAAAAGCAGCAAACCTGAGGACTGGGAGAAATTTAGAATTCAGCAGAAGAGGACAAAGGGTTTAATTAGGAGGGGGAAAACAGAGTATGAGAGTAAGCTTGCAGGGAACATAAAAACTGACTGCAAAAGCTTCGATAGATATGTGAAGAGAAAAAGATTAGTGAAGACTAATGTAGATCCCTTGCAGTCAGAATCAGGTGAATTCATAATGGGGAACAAGGAAATGGAAGACCAATTGAACAAATACTTTGGTTCTGTCTTCACAAAGGAAGACACGAATAATCTCCCCAAAATACTAGGGGACCGAGGGTCTAGCAAGAAGGGGGAACTGAGGGAATCCTCAGGAAATGGTGTTAGGAGAATTGAAGGGACTGAAGGCCAATAAATCCCCAGGGCCTGATAGTCTGCCTCCCAGAGTACTTAAGGAAATGGCCCTAGAAATAGTAGATGCATTGGTGGCCATTTTCCAACATTCCATGGACTCTGGATCAGTTCCTATGGATTGGAGGGTAGCTAATGTAACCCCACTTTTTACAAAAGGAGGGAGAGAGAAAACAAGGAATTATAGACCGGTTAGCCTGACATCGGTGGTGGGGAAAATGCTGGAGTCAATTATTAAAGACGTAACAGCAGCGCATTTGGAAAGCAGTGACAGGATCGGTCCAAGTCAGCATGGATTTATGAAAGGGAAATCATGCTTGACAAATCTTCTAGAGTTTTTTGAGGATGTAACTAGTAGAGTGGATAAGGGAGAACCAGTAGATGTGGTGTATTTGGACTTTCAAATGGCTTTTGACAAGGTCCCACACAAGAGATTAGTGTTCAAAATTAAGGGACATGGTATTGGGGATAATGTATTGACGTGGATAGAGAAATGGTTGGCAGACAGGAAGCAAAGAGTGGGAATAAATGGGTCCTTTTCAGAATGGCAGGCAGTAACTAGTGGGGTGCTGCAGGGTTCAGTGCTGGGACCTCAGCTATTTACAATATACATTAATGATTTAGACGAATGTAATATCTCCAAGTTTGCAGATGACACTAAGCTGGGTGGCAGTGCGAACTGCGAGGAGGATGCTAAGAGGCTGCAGGGGGACTTGGACAGGTTAGGTGAATGGGCAAATGCATGGCAGATGCAGTATAATGTGGATAAATGTGAGGTTATCCACTTTGGTGGCAAAAACAGGAAGGCAGATTATTATCTGAATGGTGACAGATTAGGAAAAGGGGAGGTGCAACGAGACTTGGGTGTCATGGTACATCAGTCATTGAAGGTAGGCATGCAGATACAGCAGGCAGTAAAGAAAGCAAATGGCATGTTGGCCTTCATAACGAGGGGATTTGAGTATAGGAGCAGGGAGGTCTTGCTGCAGTTGTACAGGGTCTTGGTGAGACCACACCTTGAGTACTGTGTGCAGTTTTGTTCTCCTAATCTGAGAAAGGACGTTCTTGCTATTGAGGGAGTGCAGCAAAGGTTCACCAGACTGATTCCCGGGATGGCAGGACTGACATATGAGGAAAGACTGGATCGGCTAGGCTTATATCATCTGGAATTCAGAAGAATGAGAGGGGATCTCATAGAAACGTATAAAATTCTGACGGGACTGGACAGGTTAGATGCAGGAAGAATGTCCCCGATGTTGGGGAAGTCCAGAACCAGGGGACACAGTCTAAGGATAAGGGGTAAGCAATATAGGACCGAGATGAGGAGAAACTTTTCACCCAGAGAGTTGTGAACCTGTGGAATTCTATGCCACAGAAAGTTGTTGAGTCCAGTTCGTTGGACATATTCAAAAGGGAGTTAGATATGGCCCTTATGGCTAAAGGGATCGGGAGAATGGAGACAAGGCTGGGGTGGGTTACTGAGGTTGAATGATCAGCCATGATCACATTGAATGGCGGTGCAGGCTCAAACGGCCGAATGGCCTGCTTCTGCACCTATTTTCTATGTTTCTATGTTAGTGCACATTCACCTAACATCCAGCAGCAGTATGCAGAGCAGGGAGATCATGATGTCAATCAGAGTGCAATGCTGATTTGGCACCAGCACTGATATTTTGGAACTCCACGATCCAGCCTACACCCCCTTTTAACTCCCACAGCTGAACACATGTTCAATGGCATGAAGGATCCCACCGCCCCCCCGCCTGCAGTGCTATTTAAAGGGATCATCAACGACTTACAGATTAGGTGCTGGATTATTTCTTCTGGCTGTTGCTGCAATACCACACATTTTGGGTGCTTTTCCGTACTTGTTAAATGTTTCAATAGTCTACAGGGAATGGACTGGCTGGTGCTGAAGTACTTTTTTGTTGACTTAAAGGCTTATGCACAAACCAGTTGCTTCCAGACATGAGTGACTTAGTAGGGCCTCCTCTTGGCACTGAGCATGACTGGGAGAATGAGTAGAGGTCACGCAGAGCAGGACAAGCTGCTGCAAGAGGGACAAGGAGGAGGGAAAGAAGGTCTCTCAGCAGGAAACCATATCCACAGAGGGTCTTTGGGGAGCAGATCTGTTGGAGAACAGATTGCAGGAGTGCTGTAATGCCCTGGAATCCCCTTTGCACACTGGTATCCAGAGCAATGATGGCTGCAGTCTGAGCTTCCATGGCAACAAGCTGAGATTGTATGACTTCAGTCTAAGCCTCCACTGCAGCACACAGATGTTGGGTGGATGCTGCTTGTGCTGCAATGGAAGCTGAGACATCGGCCATCAGACGCTGCATCATGGTTGGCTCCACACGTCTGTTGATGGAGGTGATCACCAATTCCATGTTGGAAAGGATGGGTTCCAAGCTTTGTGCAAAGCCTTGTGTCAAGTTAGTGCCTGACTCCTCCATGCTCCTTCACATTGTGCACAGACCTTCGTCAAGCTTCCCAGTGCACCAATCATATAGGTGTGTTCACCCATCAGCCTTCTTCTGCAGCCTGGTCCATCACAGTCATCATCTGAGTCCTCTGCAGTCAGAAGTAGGGTGCGACCTCTCGGGTCGGCTTGATAATGGTGGCCCTAGCGTGATCTGGGCCGCCATCGTGCCTTGGGTGCTGCTGCTGGCCCGGTCACACGCTGCCCTGGTGGCCCAGAGGCCATACAGAGTGCACCATGGCCCTCGTCTTTAATCGAAAGGGAGGGCGTTGAAGCACATCAGAGTCTCACACAGCATCCGCCTTGTGCTGAACTTTTCGCCTAGTAGCGCCGGGACCCACCCCAAAGGAAGTGGAGTACCAGAGATTGCGCTCCGCTTCCTTTGAGGGGTGGTAAGCCCAATTCAGCAGTGGGGGGGGCGGGGCTTCTGTATTGGGTGTTAAAAGTCCTAGCCCCGGAAGATTACTGCCACCAATCGGGTCGCAGGGCAATTTCGCCCCATAGAATATGTGCAGCAGAGTTTTAGATGAGGTGAAGTTTACAGATGCCGGAGGATGTGAGACCAGCCAAGTCTGGAGGTGAGAAAGGCACAGAGGAAAGTTTCAGGAGCAGATGGACTGAGATAGGGGTAGAAGTGAGCAATGTTAGGTGGAAGTAGGTGTACTTTGTGTTTGAATGGATATGGCTCAGAAGCTCAGCTCAGCTCAGGGTCAATAGCAAGCCGAGGTTGCGACAGTCTAATTCAGCATGAGACAGTGGTCAGGGAGGTGGATGCAATTGGTAACAAGGGTACAGAATTTGTGGTGAGGAGTGAAGACAATGGTTTCAGTCTTCTCAATGTTTAACCGGAGGAAATTGAATCTCATCCAATACTGGACAAGCAGTCAAAGACAGGTGATAGAAAGGTAGAGCTAGGTGTCAGTATACATGTAGAAGCTGACCATATGTCTACAAATGGTGCCATCAAGGGGCAGTATGTAGATGAGGATAAGTACGCACTAAGGACAGTTCCTCGGGGACTCCAGATGTAATGGTGCAGGGGTTGGAAAAGAAGCCAATGCTGGAGATGCTCTGGCTACTATTGAATAGGTAAGAGCGGAATCAAGTGAGGGCAATCCCACTGAGCTAGACAATAAAGGAGAGATCTTGAAGGAAGATGATATATTTCGCCATGCCAAAGGCAGCAATGAGGAGGAGGAGAGATAATGCACCATCGTCGCAGTTGAAGAAGATATCATTTTGACTTTGGTTAGGATAATTTTTTGTACTGTGACAAAACAGGGAGTTGTAGGAAAAATATGCCTCAATTTGGGAGGCAGCAATACATTCAAAGACTTTGGAGAGGAAAGGGAGGTTAGAGATGGAACAGTCGTTTGGAAGGACAGAAGTGTTGATGATGTTTTTTTTGAGGAGGGGAGTGATGATGGCATTTTTGACAGGGAGGATGATAGTACTGAGGAGAGGGAACCATTTACAATATCAGCTAGCATAGGGGCCATGAAGGAAAGTTGGGTGGTTAGCAGTTTAGTGGGAATGAGGTCAAGGGAGCAAGAAATGGGCCTCATGGACAAGATGAGCTGAGGGCAGATGAAAGAGAAATTAGAGAGAGCTGCGTCTTCAGGGCTATGACAGGAGGAGGTTTGACGGTGGGAAAGGGAAAGGAAAAGGGAGGGACGCAACAGAGGGAAATTAGCAGATGATCTCAACCCTAGTGACAAAGAAATTCATGAGCACCTTGCATTTGTTGCAGATGAGGGTGGAGGAAGTAAAGGTTGGTTTACAGAGATGGTTGGTAGTGGGTTATATTTGGGTTATACTTGCTCTCCAGGATGATCCTGAAGTAATGGTTGGTTTTGACAAATAATAGTTGCATATGGCAACCCACAAAGTTTGTCCTGCAGCAAAATGGGCTTGTATTTTAACGTATCAAAATGCTTTGCATGTTACCTCAGTCAAGCTGCACTATGTTAACAGTAAGTTCTTTGTATTGTGCAGCCTTCAGCCAAATACTTTGTGTAAGCAAATGCTGGGTACTCTTACATTGGTAATCTTTCTTAGGCCGTTAAACTTTTACATTTGCTCCCATGACAACTGGATGTGAGAAATGCCACCTCTTTCCACTCAGTATGGATAACTGTTCAGGGAGGAGGGTGCCCCTATACCCCAAAGATGGTAACCTTCCTTTGCCATGTTGGCTGCAGAAGCACCTTGACTGCAGCAGCTAAAAATGGAGCAATCCTATTTCTTCCTCTGGACGTCGCTTCAGTCATTTCATTATCGAGACATTAAACTTCTCAACAAAATATTGGGTTCTGACAAAACAAAGACACTTTGGGTAGAAATTAGTCTTGGAGCTGAGTATTAGCTGGCTGATGTCATACCACCCATTCTGCACTACTGCCCTAGATTAATTTCTACCCCTTTACCTTTAATTAGCAGCAACTGTACCAAAAATCTCCCATCCCCACCACCAGAAATCAATGGGCACCTGCAACACATTCACACAGGGAGCTCACAGATCATAAACTAGTGAGCTGCCATTACTAGATTAGGCAAGGCCTGACTGTAATCCTTCAATGCACTGTATTCACAGCAGATTGGTCCTGGCAGTTCAGCACCAGGAATGGGAAAGCTATTCTTGTTTCTCTATGAACTGGGAGTAATTATGGGACAATTTCAGGACCTGAGACTATTAAGGAACAGTTATGCAACAGTGAGTGCTTTAAATTATCGCCCAAGATAGAATAATGCAAATACCTGTACACAGCATCTTAAATTTCCACTGGCCGTAGGTTAAGACACCCCTTCTAAAGATATTGTATATAAATCATTCAAATCTGTCACCTCAGTGAATCAGAATGGGGCATGCATTTGCTAATGTTTTTTCTAATGATGTTATTTGAAACACTAACAATGCTAAGATTGATAAAATGGAGGCAAAGTAATAACTGTACAGGAATAAAATTATTGAGTTTAGCTAAATGAATGCATAAAATCCAAAGATGCTGGGATTGAAAATCTACAGCTCATCTTGCACATGATTGCCATAATTCTGGTGAGAGTCTGGTGGAGGGGCTGCAAATTAGGTTGGGAATTGAATACACTAGGTCTCGGCCTTCCCCAGGAGTCTCTGGTAGGCTTTGTTTGGTCTGTCTCAAAAATGGATCAAAGGATATTGGGGTAGATTTTCAACTTACTGCCCGGCGTATCACTGGCATTGTGGCTTGGCCCCTGATACAGGAATGTCCTGAAATCAATGAAAATTGAAACTGGACCATTTTATAATGGCGGCTGGCACACAACACCAGGTTCACATTGGATGGCAAGTTGAAAATCTAACCCTTTGTTTCTAGTTTTGGGTTTCCTCCTTTAGGAAGAATGTCAAGGACATGGGGAGAGCACAAAAGAGATTCATCGGGATGATACTAGGGCTGAGAAACCTTGGTTTTGAGGAGAGACTAGGGAAACTGGGGCTCTTTTCATTAGCACAAACAAGATTAAGAGGGGATCTAACAGCGGGCTTTGAAATTATGAGGGATTTTGATAAGGTAAATAAGGGAAAATCTATTTCCAATGATCAGCAAGTCAATAACTAGAGAAAATGGGCAGAAATTCAACCCACCCCAGTATCCAGCACAAAATGGACAGCACGCTCCAAGCACATCAGCTTAGTTCATCTCTTCTGCACCCTCTCTATTGAGATAGGTCAAATAGGGTGCCCAAAACAATATTTAACTATGTATAAACCAATCATTTGCATAGGCTTAGCATTATCTCTGTTGTCCCCCTATATCCCTCTATGAAACAGAAGATCCCTAATTTATCTTACAGCTATACCTATTGCCTTTATCAACTTGTCCTCCTAATTTCAACAATTTGTGTTACTGAACTGCTATCCTACTATTTGTCAACGCCAAATGTTTTCTCCTCATTCTTCCTCCCAGAAAATCCTCGGCAAAGCTCTACCAAAAGAAGAGTGACCTCTGTTCCTGACCCTGATGGAGTGTCCGGCATCAGGGGGAAGTTACCTAATTAGCATGGAAGTGGTAGGCACCTGTGTCACTATTAGTGCATTTTGGGATGCCTGCCAGCTGAGGATGAAGGTAGAAATGGCATCAACAAGCCACTCACTGAGCTGCTGACATCACTAGTAATCAGGAGCAAGGAACTGCATAAATGCTGTTGTGTGATGACTTTCTCTCCAAGTTTACCTCCTCTAAGGTGAAGAGCAAGTTTGCATCTCAAGTGATAGTGAGCGTGTAAGAAAAACCACAATAGTGGGTGTTCCAGCAGCAGCTTGTTCTTCCTTACATTAGCTAATAAGAAAATTGGCCTGTATGTAGTTGCGTATTTTACATGTCCTGACTAGAATATTGTGTTTCTATCAAACAAGTAGAAATAACCACACATGCTATTCCAAGTGAGATGCCAATGGTAGTGTGTAGTGATTAAATGAGTCATACCAATTTCACAAGAATCAGGGATTGTCAATCAGCTTTGGTGGTTTTACTTAAATTAACAGTACTTGTCACAAGTCGCCCAGCGGTATGCAGCATGAAATTCCTCAATGTAACTTCCATTGTACTAATAGGAAAGGCAGACAGTGCGAGGATTAATAAAGGGAATACTGTTGAATTTAAAATGGGACTTTTATTTTTAACACAATTGAAATTGAATAGTAGGCACTGAAAATGTGAAGGTGCTCTTAGCCCTCAAGTCCTTTAGGGCTAAAACCATATAAAGAGCCAAGAAGAACATTCAGGAGTGACTATTGTGTAATCTGTGCCTCAGAAACATTGTTCTGTTTTGTATATTAGACATCCTGTGACCTATACTTGTCAAAACATTTGATAATAGTTTTATTGAAAATTTGAGCTTGATTACACAGTGCTCTGCTCGTAATTTTTCATTCAAGTTTTTATTTACCATGTGCACATAACCAATTTTTCTCCTTTTTTTCTCTGAAGGTAGTGATTCATGTTGAGATTTGTCTCATGGACTATGGTAGACTGCTGGACCCTTCCCTAGACTTGAGACTCTATGGGAGTCGAAAGAAACACAAATGAGGCCATAAATTGTTTAAATGAGGGAGTAGTGTAATCTACCCTGTTGTTTCATTCTTATAGCCAGAAATTCTCTCAATGAGCAAATGTAGAGACAAAAGTTCATTTTTTGAGTGCTGATGGATTACTTAAGAATCTGGCAGATAAATTTTTGCCTGTTTGCTCTCAACCTTTACAAATACAGCATCTTTTGTACTTTTAGAGTGCAACTTTGTGCTATAACCTGGTATTTTATTTTATTGTCATCTTTCTCTAATTACTTACTTTCAATTCTCACCTCTCCTCTCCTGAAAGCATCAGCTTGTTGCTAGTGGTCAGCTGCATGGACACCAGCTGCCCTCAAGAGACCCACCCAATGATAATGAGTGTCAGCAGACTATTCAGTCTTGGGCTGTGTCACAACCAGGACCCCACTCACCATGCATAACGCACGTATCCAGCTGAAGTGACTGGATAGCAATAAGAAGGAGATTCTCTTCTCCTTAAATGGAGAAAGAAAGACTTGCATTTATATAGCACCTTTCACGACCACCAGATGTCTCAATGCGCTTCACAGCCAATGAGTACTGAGGCCATTGATAGCGATTTACTGATCAACTAACAAAAGCCAGATTAGGCATCAGCTCTCGCTAAATGCACTGAGCCATCACGGTAACCCTTTTCCTACATTAAATTTTTTAAAGCAATTTGTTTTCTTTCTCTGTCTCAATTTTTTTACCCTCCTCCTTCCTTGAAGACATTGGCTCTTTACTGGAAAACTGTTCCACAGGTGCCCTCTGATTTTTCATTCCAGGGGACGTACATCATGTGTTAGACTTTACAGTAAGCGTCAGCAGCCTTTTCTTCTACTTGCCTGACATTGTCACATAAACATTTTCCAGAAGTCACTCAAAAGGACTCAGGAGTGGGACCCACATTGACTTTCCCCTTTCCAGCTCAGGGATATGGCCATAGGCAGATAAATGGTACGGTGTGCAGTTTTATTCCACAGCACCTACATAAGGGAAGCCCTCCCTTGTTACACGCTTCAAAGTAATCTGCTGCCTCCGCCAATCCAATTCCATTTTCGGGCTGCTTCTTCCATGCTAAGTCGAGATGCTATGCTTTTTCATGTCTGCCCATGTTCCAGTGTGGTGCTGCTGATTCTAATGTCTTGGGTTGCAATTTAGTGATAGGTCACATCCTCTTGCACTGTTCTTTACTGGACTCCATGCTGTACTGTTCCTCACTAATACTTGGTCCCCATGTTGTGATGACCCTCACTGGTCCCCATGTTGTGATGGCCCTCACTGGTCCCCATGTTGTGATGACCCTCACTGGTCCCCATGTTGTGATGGTCCTCACTGATCCCCATGTTGTGATGGCCCTCACTGATCCCCATGTTGTGATGGCCGTCACTGGTCCCCATGTTGTGATGGCCCTCACTGGTCCCCATGTTGTGATGGCCCTCACTGGTCCCCATGTTGTGATGGTCCTCACTGGTCCCCATGTTGTGATGGCCCTCACTGGTCCCCATGTTGTGCTAGTCCTCACTGGTCCCCATGTTGTGATGGGGTCCTCACTGATCCCCATGTTGTGATGGTCCTCACTGGTCCCCATGTTGTGATGACACTCACTGGTCCCCATGTTGTGCTAGTCCTCACTGGTCCCCATGTTGTGATGACCCTCACTGGTCCCCATTTTGTGATGACCCTCACTGGTCCCCATGTTGTGATGGCCCTCACTGGTCCCCATGTTGTGATGACCCTCACAGGTCCCCATGTTGTGATGACCCTCACTGATCCCCATGTTGTGATGACCCTCACTGGTCCCCATTTTGTGATGACCCTCACTGATCCCCATGTTGTGATGGCCCTCACTGGTCCCCATGTTGTGATGACCCACACTGATCCCCATGTTGTGATGGCCCTCACTGGTCCCCATGTTGTGATGACCCTCACAGGTCCCCATGTTGTGATGACCCTCACTGGTCCCCATTTTGTGATGACCCTCACTGATCCCCATGTTGTGATGGCCCTCACTGGTCCCCATGTTGTGATGACCCACACTGATCCCCATGTTGTGATGGCCCTCACTGATCCCCATGTTGTGATGACCCTCACTGGTCCCCATGTTGTGATGGCGCTCACTGGTCCCCATGTTGTGCTAGTCCACATTGGTCCCCATGTTGTGATGGCCCTCACTGGTCCCCATGTTGTGATGACCCTCACTGGTCCCCATGTTGTGATGGTCCTCACTGGTCCCCATGTTGTGATTGTCCTCACTGGTCCCCATGTTGTGATGACCCTCACTGGTCCCCATGTTGTGATGACCCTCACTGGTCCCCATGTTGTGATGGTCCTCACTGGTCCCCATGTTGTGATGGCCCTCACTGGTCCCCATGTTGTGCTAGTCCTCACTGGTCCCCATGTTGTGATGGTCCTCACTGATCCCATGTTGTGATGGTCCTCACTGGTCCCCATGTTGTGATGACCCTCACTGGTCCCCATGTTGTGCTAGTCCTCACTGGACCCATGTTGTGATGACCCTCACAGGTCCCCATGTTATGATGACCCTCACTGGTCCCCATGTTGTGCTAGTCCTCACTGGTCCCCATGTTGTGATGGCCCTCACTGGTCCCCATGTTGTGATGACCCTCACTGGTCCCCATGTTGTGATGGCCCTCACTGGTCCCCATGTTGTGATGACCCTCACTGGTCCCCATGTTGTGATGACCCTCACTGGTCCCCATGATGTGATGACCCTCACTGATCCCCATGTAGTGATGATCCTCACTGGTCCCCATGTTGTGATGACCCTCACTGGTCCCCATTTTGTGATGACCCTCACTGGTCCCCATTTTGTGATGACCCTCACTGGTCCCCATGTTGTGATGACCCTCACTGGTCCCCATGTTGTGATGGTCCTCACTGGTACCCATGTTGTGATGGTACTCACTGGTCCCCATGTTGTGATGACCCTCACTGGTCCCCATGTTGTGATGACCCTCACTGATCCCCATGTTGTGATGACCCTCACTGGTCCCCGTGTTGTGATGACCCTCACTGATCCCCATGTTGTGATGGCCCTCACTGATCCCCATGTTGTGATGGCCTTTACTGATCCCCATGTTGTTGCTAGTCCTCACTGGTCCCCATGTTGTGATGGTCCTCACTAGTCCCCATGTTGTGCTAGTCCTCACTGGTCCCCATATTGTGATGGCCCTCACTGGTACCCATGTCGTGATGGTCCTCACTGATCCCCGTGTTGTGATGGTCCTCACTGGTCCCCATGTTGTGATGACCCTCACTGATCCCCATGTTGTGTTGGTTCTCATTGGTCCCCATGTTGTGATGAACCTCACTGGTCCCCATGTTGTGATGGTCCTCACTGGTCCCCATGTTGCGATGACCCTCACTGGGCCCCATGTTGTGATGACCCTCACTTATCCCCATATTGTGATAGTCCTCGCTGGTCCCCATGTTGTGATGCTCCTCACTGGTCCCCATGTTGTGATGACCCTCACTGGTCCCCATGTTGTGATGGTCCTCACTGGTCCCCATGTTGTGATGGTCCTCACTGGTCCACATGTTCTGATGGTCCTCACTGGTCCCCATGTTGTGATGGTCCTCACTGGTCCCCATGTTGTGATGGTGCTCACTGGTCCCCATGTTGTGATGACCCACACTGGTCCCCATGTTGTGATGACCCTCACTGGTCCCCATGTTGTGATGACCCTCACTGGTCCCCATGTTGTGATGACCCTCACTGGTCCCCATGTTGTGATGGCCCTCACTGATCCCCATGTTGTGATGGTCCTCACTGGTCCCCATTTTGTGATGGTCCTCACTGATCCCCATGTTGTGCTAGTCCTCACTGGTCCCCATGTTGTGATGACCCTCACTGGTCCCCATATTGTGATGGCCCTCACTGGTCCCCATGTTGTGATGACCCTCACTGGTCCCCATGTTGTGCTGGTCCTCACTGGTCCCCATGTTGTGATGACCCTCACTGGTCCCCATGTTATGCTAGTCCTCACTGGTCCCCATGTTGTGATGACCCTCACTGATCCCCATGTTGTGATGGCCCTCACTGATCCCAATGTTGTGATGGCCCTCACTGATCCCTGGTCCCCATTTTGTGATGACCCTCACTGATCCCCATGTTGTGATGGCCCTCACTGATCCCTGGTCCCCATGTTGTGATGACCCTCACTGATCCCCATGTTGTGATGACCGTCACTGGTCCCCATGTTGTGATGACCCTCACTGCTCCCCATGTTGTGATGACCCTCACTGGTCCCCATGTTGTGATGACCCTCACTGCTCCCCATGTTGTGATGACCCTCACTGATCCCCATGTTGTGATGACCCTCACTGCTCCCCATGTTGTGATGACCCTCACTGGTCCCCATGTTGTGATGACCCTCACTGGTCCCCATGTTGTGATGACCCTCACTGATCCCCATGTTGTGATGACCCTCACTGGTCCCCATGTTGTGATGGCCCTCACTGGTCCCCATGTTGTGATGGTCCTCACTGGTCCCCATGTTGTGATGACCCTCACTGGTCCCCATATTGTGATGACCCTCA
Organism: Pristiophorus japonicus; assembly: GCF_044704955.1. Lineage (NCBI taxonomy): Eukaryota > Metazoa > Chordata > Chondrichthyes > Pristiophoridae > Pristiophorus > Pristiophorus japonicus. The sequence continues at coordinate 112,579,774 of NC_091977.1, read as the reverse complement.
CTGGTCCCGATGTTGTGATGACCCTCACTGATCCCCATGTTGTGATGACCCTCACTGGTCCCCATTTTGTGATGACCATCACTGATCCCCATGTTGTGATGGTCCTCACTGATCTCCATGCTGTGATGGCCCTCACTGGTACCCATGTTGTGATGACCCTCACAGATCCCCATGTTGTGATGGTCCTCACTGATCCCCATGTTGTGATGGCCCTCACTGGTCCCCATTTTGTGATGACCCTCACTGATCCCCATGTTGTGATGGTCCTCACTGATCATCATGTTGTGACGGTACTCACTGGTACCCATGTTGTAATGGCCCTCACTGGTCCCCATGTTGTGATGGTCCTCATTGGTCCACATGTTGTGATGTTCCTCACTGGTCCCCATGTTGTGATGAGCCTCACTGGTCCCCATGTTGTGATGACCCTCACTGGTCCCCATGTTGTGATGACCCTCACTGGTCCCCATATTGTGATGGTCCTCACTGGTCCCCATGTTGTGATGACCCTCACTGGTCCCCATGTTGTGATGACCCTCACTGGTCCCCATGTTGTGATGACCCTCACTGGTCCCCATGTTGTGATGAGCCTCACTGATCACCATGTTGTGATGGTCCTCACTGGTCCCCATGTTGTGATGACCCTCACTGGTCCCCATGCTGTGATGACCCTCACTGGTCCCCATGTTGTGATGGTCCTCACTGGTCCCCATGTTGTGATGACCCTCACTGGTCCCCATGTTGTGATGACCCTCACTGGTCCCCATGTTGTGATGACCCTCACTGATCCCCATGTTGTGATAGTCCTCATTGGTCCCCATGTTGTGATGGTCCTCACTGATCCCCATGTTGTGATGTTCCTCACTGGTCCCCATGTTGTGATGACCGTCACTGCTCCCCATGTTGTGATGGTCCTCACTGATCCCCATGTTGTGATGACCCTCACTGGACCCCATGTTGTGATGGTCCTCACTGATCCCCATGTTGTGATGGTCCTCACTGGTCCCCATTTTGTGATGACCCTCACTGGTCCCCATGTTGTGATGACCCACACTGGTCCCCATGTTGTGATGACCCTCACTGGTCCCCATGTTGTGATGGTCATCACTGGTACCCATGTTGTGATGGTACTCACTGGTCCCCATGTTGTGATGACCCTCACTGGTCCCCATGTTGTGATGACCCTCACTGATCCCCATGTTGTGATGAACCTCACTGGTCCCCATGTTGTGATGACCCTCACTGATCCCCATGTTGTTATGACCCTCACTGATCCCCATGTTGTGATGACCCGCACTGGTCCCCATGTTGTGAAGACCCTCACTGGTCCCCATGTTGTAATGGCCCTCACTGATCCCCATGTTGTGATGACCCTCACTGGTCCCCATGTTGTGAAGACGCTCACTGGTCCCCATGTTGTAATGGCCCTCACTGATCCCCATGTTGTGATGACCCTCACTGGTCCCCATGTTGTGAAGACGCTCACTGGTCCCCATGTTGTAATGGCCCTCACTGATCCCCATGTTGTGATGACCCTCACTGGTCCCCATGTTGTGATGACCCTCACTGATCCCCATGTTGTGATGGTCCTCACTGATCCCCATGTTGTGATGACCCTCACTGGTCCCCATGTCGTGATGGTCCTTACTGATCCCCATGGTGTGATGGTCCTCACTGGTCCCCATGTTGTGATGGTCCTCACTGATCACTGGTCCCCATGTTGTGATGACCCTCACTGATCCCCATGTTGTGATGGCCCTCACTGATCCCCATGTTGTGATGGCCTTTACTGATCCCCATGTTGTGCTAGTCCTCACTCGTCCCCATGTTGTGATGGTCCTCACTGGTCCCCATGTTGTGCTAGTCCTCACTGGTCCCCATATTGTGATGGCCCTCACTGGTACCCATGTCGTGATGGTCCTCACTGATCCCCGTGTTGTGATGGTCCTCACTGGTCCCCATGTTGTGATGACCCTCACTGATCCCCATGTTGTGTTGGTCCTCATTGGTCCCCATGTTGTGATGAACCTCACTGGTCCCCATGTTGTGATGGTCCTCACTGGTCCCCATGTTGTGATGACCCTCACTGGGCCCCATGTTGTGATGACCCTCACTTATCCCCATATTGTGATGGTCCTCGCTGGTCCCCATGTTGTGATGCTCCTCACTGGTTCCCATGTTGTGATGACCCTCACTGGTCCCCATGTTGTGATGGTCCTCACTGGTCCCCATTTTGTGATGGTCCTCACTGGTCCACATGTTGTGATGGTCCTCACTGGTCCCCATGTTGTGATGGTCCTCACTGGTCCCCATGTTGTGATGGTCCTCACTGGTCCCCATGTTGTGATGACCCTCACTGGTCCCCATGTTGTGATGGTCCTCACTGATCCCCATGTTGTGATGGTCCTCACTGATCCCCATGTTGTGATGGTCCTCACTGATCCCCATGTTGTGATGCTCCTCACTGGTCCCCATGTTGTGATGACCCTCACTGGTCCCCATGTTGTGATGACCCTCACTGGTTCCCATATTGTGATGGTCCTCACTGGTCCCCATGTTGTGATGACCCTCACTGGTCCCCATGTTGTGATGACCCTCACTGGTCCCTGGTCCCCATGTTGTGATGACCCTCACTGGTCCCCATGTTGTGATGACCCTCACTGGTCCCCATGTTGTGATGACCCTCACTGATCCCCATGTTGTGATGACCCTCACTGGTCCCCATGTTGTGATGACCCTCACTGATCCCCATGTTGTGATGACCCTCACTGGTCCCCATGTTGTGATGGTCCTCACTGATCCCCATGTTGTGATGGTCCTCACTGGTCCCCATGTTGTGATGACCCACACTGGTCCCGATGTTGTGATGACCCTCACTGATCCCCATGTTGTGATGACCCTCACTGGTCCCCATGTTATGATGGTCCTCACTGATCCCCATGTTGTGATGGTCCTCACTGGTCCCCATGTTGTGATGACCCTCACTGGTCCCCATGTTGTGATGACCCTCACTGGTCCCCATATTGTGATGACCCTCACTGGTCCCCATGTTGTGATGGCCCTCACTGGTCCCCATGTTGTGATGACCCGCACTGGTCACCATGTTGTGCTGGTCCTCACTGGTCCCCATGTTGTGATGACCCTCACTGATCCCCATGTTGTGATGGTCCTCACTGATCCCAATGTTGTGATGGCCCTCACTGATCCCTGGTCCCAAATTTGTGATGACCCTCACTGATCCCCATGTTGTGATGACCCTCACTGATCCCTATGTTGTGATGGCCCTCACTGATCCCTGGTCCCCATGTTGTGATGACCCTCACTGATCCCCATGTTGTGATGACCGTCACTGGTCCCCATGTTGTGATGACCCTCACTGCTCCCCATGTTGTGATGACCCTCACTGGTCCCCATGTTGTCATGACCCTCACTGGTCCCCATGTTGTGATGACCCTCACTGATCCCTATGTTGTGATGACCCTCACTGGTCCCCATGTTGTGATGGCCCTCACTGGTCCCCATGTTGTGATGTTCCTCACTGGTCCCCATGTTGTGATGACCCTCACTGGTCCCCATATTGTGATGACCCTCACTGGTCCCGATGATGTGATGACCCTCACTGATCCCCATGTTGTGATGACCCTCACTGGTCCCCATGTTGTGATGTTCCTCACTGATCCCCATGTTGTGATGGTCCTCACTGGTCCCCATGTTGTGATGACCCACACTGGTCCCCATGTTGTGATGACCCTCACTGGTCCCCATGTTGTGATGACCCTCACTGGTCCCCATGTTGTGATGACCCTCACTGGTCCCCATGTTGTGATGGCCCTCACTGATCGCCATGGTTGTGAAGGTCCTCACTGGTCCCCATGTTGTGATGGTCCTCACTGATCCCCATGTTGTGCTAGTCCTCACTTGTCCCCATGTTGTGATGACCCTCACTGGTCCCCATGTTGTGATGGCCCTCACTGGTCCCCATGTTGTGATGACCCTCACTGGTCCCCATGTTGTGCTGGTCCTCACTGGTCCCCATTTTGTGATGACCCTCACTGGTCCCCATGTTGTGCTAGTCCTCACTGGTCTCCATGTTGTGATGACCCTCACTGGTCCCCATGTTGTGCTAGTCCTCACTGGTCTCCATGTTGTGATGATCCTCACTGATCCCCATGTTGTGATGACCCTCACTGGTCCCCATGTTGTGATGGTCCTCACTGATCCCCATGTTGTGATGGTCCTCACTGGTCCCCATGTTGTGATGACCCACACTGGTCCCCATGTTGTGATGACCCTCACTGGTCCCCATGTTGTGATGACCCTCACTGGTCCCCATGTTGTGATGACCCTCACTGGTCCCCATGTTGTGATGGCCCTCACTGATCCCCATGTTGTGATGCTCCTCACTGGTCCCCATGTTGTGATGGTCCTCACTGATCGCCATGTTGTGCTAGTCCTCACTGGTCCCCATGTTGTGATGACCCTCACTGGTCCCCATGTTGTGATGGCCCTCACTGGTCCCCATGTTGTGATGACCCTCACTGGTCCCCATGTTGTGCTGGTCCTCACTGGTCCCCATGTTGTGATGACCCTCACTGGTCCCCCTTTTGTGATGACCCTCACTGGTCCCCATGTTGTGATGGCCCTCACTGTTCCCCATGTTGTGATGACCCTCACTGGTCCCCATGTTGTGCTGGTCCTCACTGGTCCCCATGTTGTGATGACCCTCACTGGTCCCCATGTTGTGCTAGTCCTCACTGGTCCCCATGTTGTGATGACCCTCACTGATCCCCATGTTGTGATGGTCCTCACTGATCCCAATGTTGTGATGGCCCTCACTGATCCCTGGTCCCCATGTTGTGATGACCCTCACTGATCCCCATATTGTGATGACCATCACTGGTCCCCATGTTGTGATGACCCTCACTGCTCCCCATGTTGTGATGACCCTCACTGGTCTCCATGTTGTGATGGTCCTCACTGGTCCCCATGTTGTGATGGTCCTCACTGGTCCCCATGCTGTGATGACCCTCACTGGTCCCCATGTTGTGATGACCCTCACTGGTCCCCATGTTGTGATGACCCTCACTGGTCCCCATGTTGTGATGACCCTCACTGATCCCCATGTTGTGACAGTCCTCACTGGTCCCCATTTTGTGATGGTCCTCACTGATCCCCATGTTGTGATGGTCCTCACTGGTCCCCATGTTGTGATGACCCTCACTGATCCCCATGTTGTGATGGTCCTCACTGATCCCCATGTTGTGATGACCCTCACTGGTCCCCATGTTGTGCTAGTCCTCACTGGTCCCCATATTGTGATGGACGTCACTGGTACCCATGTCGTGATGGTCCTCACTGATCCCCGTGTTGTGATGGTCCTCACTGGTCCCCATGTTGTGATGACCCTCACTGATCCCCATGTTGTGTTGGTCCTCATTGGTCCCCATGTTGTGACGAACGTCACTGGTCCCCATGTTGTGATGGTCCTCACTGGTCCCCATGTTGTGATGACCCTCACTGGGCCCCATGTTGTGATGACCCTCACTTATCCACATATTGTGATGGTCCTCGCTGGTCCCCATGTTGTGATGCTCCTCACTGGTCCCCATGTTTTGATGGTCCTCACTGGTCCCCATGTTGTGATGGTCCTCATTGGTCCACATGTTGTGATGTTCCTCACTGGTCCCCATGTTGTGATGAGCCTCACTGGTCCCCATGTTGTGATGACCCTCACTGGTCCCCATGTTGTGATGACCCTCACTGGTCCCCATATTGTGATGGTCCTCACTGGTCCCCATGTTGTGATGACCCTCACTGGTCCCCATGTTGTGATGACCCTCACTGGTCCCCATGTTGTGATGACCCTCACTGGTCCCCATGTTGTGATGAGCCTCACTGATCACCATGTTGTGATGGTCCTCACTGGTCCCCATGTTGTGATGACCCTCACTGGTCCCCATGCTGTGATGACCCTCACTGGTCCCCATGTTGTGATGGTCCTCACTGGTCCCCATGTTGTGATGACCCTCACTGGTCCCCATGTTGTGATGACCCTCACTGGTCCCCATGTTGTGATGACCCTCACTGATCCCCATGTTGTGATAGTCCTCATTGGTCCCCATGTTGTGATGGTCCTCACTGATCCCCATGTTGTGATGTTCCTCACTGGTCCCCATGTTGTGATGACCGTCACTGCTCCCCATGTTGTGATGGTCCTCACTGATCCCCATGTTGTGATGACCCTCACTGGACCCCATGTTGTGATGGTCCTCACTGATCCCCATGTTGTGATGGTCCTCACTGGTCCCCATTTTGTGATGACCCTCACTGGTCCCCATGTTGTGATGACCCACACTGGTCCCCATGTTGTGATGACCCTCACTGGTCCCCATGTTGTGATGGTCATCACTGGTACCCATGTTGTGATGGTACTCACTGGTCCCCATGTTGTGATGACCCTCACTGGTCCCCATGTTGTGATGACCCTCACTGATCCCCATGTTGTGATGAACCTCACTGGTCCCCATGTTGTGATGACCCTCACTGATCCCCATGTTGTTATGACCCTCACTGATCCCCATGTTGTGATGACCCGCACTGGTCCCCATGTTGTGAAGACCCTCACTGGTCCCCATGTTGTAATGGCCCTCACTGATCCCCATGTTGTGATGACCCTCACTGGTCCCCATGTTGTGAAGACGCTCACTGGTCCCCATGTTGTAATGGCCCTCACTGATCCCCATGTTGTGATGACCCTCACTGGTCCCCATGTTGTGAAGACGCTCACTGGTCCCCATGTTGTAATGGCCCTCACTGATCCCCATGTTGTGATGACCCTCACTGGTCCCCATGTTGTGATGACCCTCACTGATCCCCATGTTGTGATGGTCCTCACTGATCCCCATGTTGTGATGACCCTCACTGGTCCCCATGTCGTGATGGTCCTTACTGGTCCCCATGGTGTGATGGTCCTCACTGGTCCCCATGTTGTGATGGTCCTCACTGATCACTGGTCCCCATGTTGTGATGACCCTCACTGATCCCCATGTTGTGATGGCCCTCACTGATCCCCATGTTGTGATGGCCTTTACTGATCCCCATGTTGTGCTAGTCCTCACTCGTCCCCATGTTGTGATGGTCCTCACTGGTCCCCATGTTGTGCTAGTCCTCACTGGTCCCCATATTGTGATGGCCCTCACTGGTACCCATGTCGTGATGGTCCTCACTGATCCCCGTGTTGTGATGGTCCTCACTGGTCCCCATGTTGTGATGACCCTCACTGATCCCCATGTTGTGTTGGTCCTCATTGGTCCCCATGTTGTGATGAACCTCACTGGTCCCCATGTTGTGATGGTCCTCACTGGTCCACATGTTGTGATGACCCTCACTGGGCCCCATGTTGTGATGACCCTCACTTATCCCCATATTGTGATGGTCCTCGCTGGTCCCCATGTTGTGATGCTCCTCACTGGTTCCCATGTTGTGATGGTCCTCACTGGTCCCCATGTTGTGATGGTCCTCACTGGTCCCCATTTTGTGATGGTCCTCACTGGTCCACATGTTGTGATGGTCCTCACTGGTCCCCATGTTGTGATGGTCCTCACTGGTCCCCATGTTGTGATGGTCCTCACTGGTCCCCATGTTGTGATGACCCTCACTGGTCCCCATGTTGTGATGGTCCTCACTGATCCCCATGTTGTGATGGTCCTCACTGATCCCCATGTTGTGATGGTCCTCACTGATCCCCATGTTGTGATGCTCCTCACTGGTCCCCATGTTGTGATGACCCTCACTGGTCCCCATGTTGTGATGACCCTCACTGGTTCCCATATTGTGATGGTCCTCACTGGTCCCCATGTTGTGATGACCCTCACTGGTCCCCATGTTGTGATGACCCTCACTGGTCCCTGGTCCCCATGTTGTGATGACCCTCACTGGTCCCCATGTTGTGATGACCCTCACTGGTCCCCATGTTGTGATGACCCTCACTGATCCCCATGTTGTGATGACCCTCACTGGTCCCCATGTTGTGATGACCCTCACTGATCCCCATGTTGTGATGACCCTCACTGGTCCCCATGTTGTGATGGTCCTCACTGATCCCCATGTTGTGATGGTCCTCACTGGTCCCCATGTTGTGATGACCCACACTGGTCCCGATGTTGTGATGACCCTCACTGATCCCCATGTTGTGATGACCCTCACTGGTCCCCATGTTATGATGGTCCTCACTGATCCCCATGTTGTGATGGTCCTCACTGGTCCCCATGTTGTGATGACCCTCACTGGTCCCCATGTTGTGATGACCCTCACTGGTCCCCATATTGTGATGACCCTCACTGGTCCCCATGTTGTGATGGCCCTCACTGGTCCCCATGTTGTGATGACCCGCACTGGTCACCATGTTGTGCTGGTCCTCACTGGTCCCCATGTTGTGATGACCCTCACTGATCCCCATGTTGTGATGGTCCTCACTGATCCCAATGTTGTGATGGCCCTCACTGATCCCTGGTCCCAAATTTGTGATGACCCTCACTGATCCCCATGTTGTGATGACCCTCACTGATCCCCATGTTGTGATGGCCCTCACTGATCCCTGGTCCCCATGTTGTGATGACCCTCACTGATCCCCATGTTGTGATGACCGTCACTGGTCCCCATGTTGTGATGACCCTCACTGCTCCCCATGTTGTGATGACCCTCACTGGTCCCCATGTTGTCATGACCCTCACTGGACCCATGTTGTGATGACCCTCACTGATCCCTATGTTGTGATGACCCTCACTGGTCCCCATGTTGTGATGGCCCTCACTGGTCCCCATGTTGTGATGTTCCTCACTGGTCCCCATGTTGTGATGACCCTCACTGGTCCCCATATTGTGATGACCCTCACTGGTCCCGATGATGTGATGACCCTCACTGATCCCCATGTTGTGATGACCCTCACTGGTCCCCATGTTGTGATGTTCCTCACTGATCCCCATGTTGTGATGGTCCTCACTGGTCCCCATGTTGTGATGACCCACACTGGTCCCCATGTTGTGATGACCCTCACTGGTCCCCATGTTGTGATGACCCTCACTGGTCCCCATGTTGTGATGACCCTCACTGGTCCCCATGTTGTGATGGCCCTCACTGATCGCCATGGTTGTGAAGGTCCTCACTGGTCCCCATGTTGTGATGGTCCTCACTGATCCCCATGTTGTGCTAGTCCTCACTTGTCCCCATGTTGTGATGACCCTCACTGGTCCCCATGTTGTGATGGCCCTCACTGGTCCCCATGTTGTGGTGACCCTCACTGGTCCCCATGTTGTGCTGGTCCTCACTGGTCCCCATTTTGTGATGACCCTCACTGGTCCCCATGTTGTGCTAGTCCTCACTGGTCTCCATGTTGTGATGACCCTCACTGGTCCCCATGTTGTGCTAGTCCTCACTGGTCTCCATGTTGTGATGATCCTCACTGATCCCCATGTTGTGATGACCCTCACTGGTCCCCATGTTGTGATGGTCCTCACTGATCCCCATGTTGTGATGGTCCTCACTGGTCCCCATGTTGTGATGACCCACACTGGTCCCCATGTTGTGATGACCCTCACTGGTCCCCATGTTGTGATGACCCTCACTGGTCCCCATGTTGTGATGACCCTCACTGGTCCCCATGTTGTGATGGCCCTCACTGATCCCCATGTTGTGATGCTCCTCACTGGTCCCCATGTTGTGATGGTCCTCACTGATCGCCATGTTGTGCTAGTCCTCACTGGTCCCCATGTTGTGATGACCCTCACTGGTCCCCATGTTGTGATGGCCCTCACTGGTCCCCATGTTGTGATGACCCTCACTGGTCCCCATGTTGTGCTGGTCCTCACTGGTCCCCATGTTGTGATGACCCTCACTGGTCCCCCTTTTGTGATGACCCTCACTGGTCCCCATGTTGTGATGGCCCTCACTGTTCCCCATGTTGTGATGACCCTCACTGGTCCCCATGTTGTGCTGGTCCTCACTGGTCCCCATGTTGTGATGACCCTCACTGGTCCCCATGTTGTGCTAGTCCTCACTGGTCCCCATGTTGTGATGACCCTCACTGATCCCCATGTTGTGATGGTCCTCACTGATCCCAATGTTGTGATGGCCCTCACTGATCCCTGGTCCCCATGTTGTGATGACCCTCACTGATCCCCATATTGTGATGACCATCACTGGTCCCCATGTTGTGATGACCCTCACTGCTCCCCATGTTGTGATGACCCTCACTGGTCTCCATGTTGTGATGGTCCTCACTGGTCCCCATGTTGTGATGGTCCACACTGGTCCCCATGCTGTGATGACCCTCACTGGTCCCCATGTTGTGATGACCCTCACTGGTCCCCATGTTGTGATGACCCTCACTGGTCCCCATGTTGTGATGACCCTCACTGATCCCCATGTTGTGACAGTCCTCACTGGTCCCCATTTTGTGATGGTCCTCACTGATCCCCATGTTGTGATGGTCCTCACTGGTCCCCATGTTGTGATGACCCTCACTGATCCCCATGTTGTGATGGTCCTCACTGATCCCCATGTTGTGATGACCCTCACTGGTCCCCATGTTGTGCTAGTCCTCACTGGTCCCCATATTGTGATGGACGTCACTGGTACCCATGTCGTGATGGTCCTCACTGATCCCCGTGTTGTGATGGTCCTCACTGGTCCCCATGTTGTGATGACCCTCACTGATCCCCATGTTGTGTTGGTCCTCATTGGTCCCCATGTTGTGACGAACGTCACTGGTCCCCATGTTGTGATGGTCCTCACTGGTCCCCATGTTGTGATGACCCTCACTGGGCCCCATGTTGTGATGACCCTCACTTATCCACATATTGTGATGGTCCTCGCTGGTCCCCATGTTGTGATGCTCCTCACTGGTCCCCATGTTTTGATGGTCCTCACTGGTCCCCATGTTGTGATGGTCCTCACTGGTCCCCATGTTGTGATGGTCCTCACTGGTCCCCATGTTGTGATGAACCTCACTGGTCCCCATGTTGTGATGGTCCTCACTGGTCCCCATGTTGTGATGACCCTCACTGGGCCCCATGTTGTGATGACCCTCACTTGTCCACATATTGTGATGGTCCTCGCTGGTCCCCATGTTGTGATGCTCCTCACTGGTCCCCATGTTTTGATGGTCCTCACTGGTCCCCATGTTGTGATGGTCCTCACTGGTCCCCATGTTGTGATGGTCCTCATTGGTCCACATGTTGTGATGGTCCTCACTGGTCCCCATGTTGTGATGGTCCTCACTGGTCCCCATGTTGTGATGGTCCTCACTGGTCCCCATGTTGTGATGACCCTCACTGGTCCCCATGTTGTGATGACCCTCACTGGTCCCCATGTTGTGATGGTCCTCACTGATCCCCATGTTGTGATGGTCCTCACTGATCCCCATGTTGTGATGGTCCTCACTGATCCCCATGTTGTGATGGTCCTCACTGATCCCCATTTTGTGATGCTCCTCACTGGTCCCCATGTTGTGATGACCCTCACTGGTCCCCATGTTGTTATGACCCTCACTGGTCCCCATATTGTGATGGTCCTCACTGGTCCCCATGTTGTGATGACCCTCACTGGTCCCCATGTTGTGATGACCCTCACTGGTCCCTGGTCCACATTTTGTGATGACCCTCACTGGTCCCCATGTTGTGATGACCCTCACTGATCCCCATGTTGTGATGACCGTCACTGGTCCCCATGTGGTGATGACCCTCACTGATCCCCATGTTGTGATGACCCTCACTGATCCCCATGTTGTGATGGTCCTCACTGATCCCAATGTTGTGATGGCCCTCACTGATCCCTGGTCCCCATGTTGTGATGACCCTCACTGATCCCCATGTTGTGATGACCCTCACTGGTCCCCATGTTGTGATGACCCTCACTGGTCCCCATGTTGTGATGACCCTCACTGGTCCCCATGTTGTGATGACCCTCACTGATCCCTATGTTGTGATGACCCTCACTGGTCCCCATGTTGTGATGGCCCTCACTGGTCCCCATGTTGTGATGGTCATCACTGGTCCCCATGTTGTGATGACCCTCACTGATCCCCATGTTGTGATGACCCTCACTGGTCCCCATGTTGTGATGACCCTCACTGATCCCCATGTTGTGATGACCCTCACTGGTCCCCATGTTGTGATGGTCCTCACTGATCCCCATGTTGTGATGGTCCTCACTGGTCCCCATGTTGTGATGACTCTCACTGGTCCCCATGTTGTGATGAACCTCACTGGTCCCCATGTTGTGATGACCCTCACTGGTCCCGATGTTGTGATGACCCTCACTGATCCCCATGTTGTGATGACCCTCACTGGTCCCCATGTTGTTATGGTCCTCACTGATCCCCATGTTGTGATGGTCCTCACTGGTCCCCATGTTGTGATGGTCCTCACTGGTCCCCATGTTGTGATGACCCTCACTGGTCCCCATGTTGTGATGACCCTCACTGGTCCCCATGTTGTGATGACCCTCACTGGTCCCCATATTGTGATGGTCCTCACTGGTCCCCATGTTGTGATGACCCTCACTGGTCCCCATGTTGTGATGACCCTCACTGGTCCCTGGTCCACATTTTGTGATGACCCTCACTGGTCCCCATGTTGTGATGACCCTCACTGATCCCCATGTTGTGATGACCCTCACTGATCCCCATTTTGTGATGACCCTCACTGGTCCCCATGTTGTGATGACCCTCACTGATCCCCATGTTGTGATGACCCTCACTGATCCCCATGTTGTGATGACCCTCACTGGTCCCCATGTTGTGATGACCCTCACTGATCCCCATGTTGTGATGGTCCTCACTGATCCCCATGTTGTGATGACCCTCACTGGTCCCCATGTCGTGATGGTCCTCACTGGTCCCCAAGGTGTGATGGTCCTCACTGGTCCCCATGTTGTTATGGTCCTCACTGATCACTGGTCCCCATGTTGTGATGACCCTCACTGATCCCCATGTTGTGATGGCCCTCACTGATCCCCATGTTGTGATGGCCTTTACTGATCCCCATGTTGTGCTAGTCCTCACTGGTCCCCATATTGTGATGGCCCTCACTGGTACCCATGTCGTGATGGTCCTCACTGATCCCCGTGTTGTGATGGTCCTCACTGGTCCCCATGTTGTGATGACCCTCACTGATCCCCATGTTGTGTTGGTCCTCATTGGTCCCCATTTTGTGATGACCCTCACTGGGCCCCATGTTGTGATGACACTCACTTTTCCCCATATTGTGATGGTCCTCGCTGGTCCCCATGTTGTGATGCTCCTCACTGGTCCCCATGTTGTGATGGTCCTCACTGGTCCCCATGTTGTGATGGTCCTCACTGGTCCCCATGTTGTGATGGTCCTCACTGGTCCACATGTTGTGATGTTCCTCACTGGTCCCCATGTTGTGATGGTCCTCACTGGTCCCCATGTTGTGTTGGTCCTCATTGGTCCCCATGTTGTGATGAACCTCACTGGTCCCCATGTTGTGATGGTCCTCACTGGTCCCCATGTTGTGATGACCCTCACTGGGCCCCATGTTGTGATGACCCTCACTTATCCCCATATTGTGATGGTCCTCGCTGGTCCCCATGTTGTGATGCTCCTCACTGGTCCCCATGTTGTGATGGTCCTCACTGGTCCCCATGTTGTGATGACCCTCACTGGTCCACATGTTGTGATGACCCTCACTGGTCCCCATGTTGTGATGGTCCTCACTGGTACCCATGTTGTGATGGTACCGACTGGTCCCCATGTTGTGATGACCCTCACTGGTCCCCATGTTGTGATGAACCTCACTGGTCCCCATGTTGTGATGACCCTCACTGGTCCCCATGTTGTGATGACCCTCACTGGTCCCCATGTTGTGATGACCCTCACTGATCCCCATGTTGTGATGACCCTCACTGGTCCCCATATTGTGAATACCCTCACTGGTCCCCATGTTGTAATGGCCCTCACTGATCCCCATGTTGTGATGACCCTCACTGGTCCCCATGTTGTGATGACCCTCACTGATCCCCATGTTGTGATGACCCTCACTGGTCCCCATGTTGTGATGACCCTCACTGATCCCCATGTTGTGATGACCCTCACTGATCCCCATGTTGTGATGACACTCACTGGTCCCCATGTTGTGATGACGCTCACTGATCCCCATGTTGTGATGGTCCTCACTGATCCCCATGTTGTGATGACCCTCACTGGTCCCCATGTCGTGATGGTCCTCACTGGTCCCCATGGTGTGATGGTCCTCACTGGTCCCCATGTTGTGATGGTCCTCACTGATCACTGGTCCCCATGTTGTGATGACCCTCACTGATCCCCATGTTGTGATGGCCCTCACTGATCCCCATGTTGTGATGGCTTTTACTGATCCCCATGTTGTGCTAGTCCTCACTGGTCCCCATGTTGTGATGGTCCTCACTGGTCCCCATGTTGTGATGGCCCTCACTGGTCCCCATGTTGTGATGACCCTCACTGATCCCCATGTTGTGATGATCCTCACTGGTCCCCATGTTGTGAATACCCTCACTGGTCCCCATGTTGTAATGGCCCTCACTGATCCCCATGTTGTGATGACCCTCACTGGTCCCCATGTTGTGAAGACGCCCACTGGTCCCCATGTTGTAATGGCCCTCACTGATCCCCATGTTGTGATGGTCCTCACTGGTCCCCATGTTGTGATGACCCTCACTGATCCCCATGTTGTGATGACCCTCACTGGTCCCCATGTTGTGATGACCCTCACTGATCCCCATGTTGTGATGACCCTCACTGATCCCCATGTTGTGATGACCCTCACTGGTCCCCATGTTGTGATGACCCTCACTGATCCCCATGTTGTGATGGTCCTCACTGATCCCCATGTTGTGATGACCCTCACTGGTCCCCATGTCGTGATGGTCCTCACTGGTCCCCATGGTGTGATGGTCCTCACTGGTCCCCATGTTGTGATGATCCTCACTGATCACTGGTCCCCATGTTGTGATGACCCTCACTGATCCCCATGTTGTGATGGCCCTCACTGATCCCCATGTTGTGATGGCTTTTACTGATCCCCATGTTGTGCTCGTCCTCAATGGTCCCCATGTTGTGATGGTCCTCACTGGTCCCCATTTTGTGCTAGTCCTCACTGGTCCCCATATTGTGATGGACGTCACTGGTACCCATGTCGTGATGGTCCTCACTGATCCCCGTGTTGTGATGGTCCTCACTGGTCCCCATGTTGTGATGACCCTCACTGATCCCCATGTTGTGTCGGTCCTCATTGGTCCCCATGTTGTGACGAACGTCAGTGGTCCCCATGTTGTGATGGTCCTCACTGGTCCCCATGTTGTGATGACCCTCACTGGGCCCCATGTTGTGATGACCCTCACTTATCCACATATTGTGATGGTCCTCGCTGGTCCCCATGTTGTGATGCTCCTCACTGGTCCCCATGTTTTGATGGTCCTCACTGGTCCCCATGTTGTGATGGTCCTCACTGGTCCCCATGTTGTGATGGTCCTCACTGGTCCCCATGTTGTGATGAACCTCACTGGTCCCCATGTTGTGATGGTCCTCACTGGTCCCCATGTTGTGATGACCCTCACTGGGCCCCATGTTGTGATGACCCTCACTTATCCACATATTGTGATGGTCCTCGCTGGTCCCCATGTTGTGATGCTCCTCACTGGTCCCCATGTTTTGATGGTCCTCACTGGTCCCCATGTTGTGATGGTCCTCACTGGTCCCCATGTTGTGATGGTCCTCACTGGTCCACATGTTGTGATGGTCCTCACTGGTCCCCATGTTGTGATGGTCCTCACTGGTCCCCATGTTGTGATGGTCCTCACTGGTCCCCATGTTGTGATGACCCTCACTGGTCCCCATGTTGTGATGACGCTCACTGGTCCCCATGTTGTGATGGTCCTCACTGATCCCCATGTTGTGATGGTCCTCACTGATCCCCATGTTGTGATGGTCCTCACTGATCCCCATGTTGTGATGGTCCTCACTGATCCCCATTTTGTGATGCTCCTCACTGGTCCCCATGTTGTGATGACCCTCACTGGTCCCCATGTTGTGATGACCCTCACTGGTCCCCATATTGTGATGGTCCTCACTGGTCCCCATGTTGTGATGACCCTCACTGGTCCCCATGTTGTGATGATCCTCACTGGTCCCTGGTCCACATTTTGTGATGACCCTCACTGGTCCCCATGTTGTGATGACCCTCACTGATCCCCATGTTGTGATGACCGTCACTGGTCCCCATGTTGTGATGACCCTCACTGATCCCCATGTTGTGATGACCCTCACTGATCCCCATGTTGTGATGGTCCTCACTGATCCCAATGTTGTGATGGCCCTCACTGATCCCTGGTCCCCATGTTGTGATGACCCTCACTGATCCCCATGTTGTGATGACCCTCACTGATCCCCATGTTGTGATGACCGTCACTGGTCCCCATGTTGTGATGACCCTCACTGATCCCATGTTGTGATGACCCTCACTGGTCCCCATGTTGTGATGACCCTCACTGGTCCCCATGTTGTGATGACCCTCACTGGTCCCCATGTTGTGATGACCCTCACTGATCCCTATGTTGTGATGACCCTCACTGGTCCCCATGTTGTGATGGCCCTCACTGGTCCCCATGTTGTGATGGTCATCACTGGTCCCCATGTTGTGATGACCCTCACTGGTCCCTATGTTGTGATGACCCTCACTGGTCCCCATGTTGTGATGACCCTCACTGATCCCCATGTTGTGATGACCCTCACTGGTCCCCATGTTGTGATGGTCCTCACTGATCCCCATGTTGTGATGGTCCTCACTGATCCCCATGTTGTGATGACTCTCACTGGTCCCCATGTTGTGATGAACCTCACTGGTCCCCATGTTGTGATGGCCCTCACTGGTCCCCATGTTGTGATGGTCCTCACTGGTCCCCATGTTGTGATGACCATCACTGGTCCCCATGTTGTGATGACCCTCACTGGTCCCGATGTTGTGATGACCCTCACTGATCCCCATGTTGTGATGACCCTCACTGGTCCCCATGTTGTTATGGTCCTCACTGATCCCCATGTTGTGATGGTCCTCACTGGTCCCCATGTTGTGATGGTCCTCACTGGTCCCCATGTTGTGATGACCCTCACTGGTCCCCATGTTGTGATGACCCTCACTGGTCCCCATGTTGTGATGACCCTCACTGGTCCCCATATTGTGATGGTCCTCACTGGTCCCCATGTTGTGATGAACCTCACTGGTCCCCATGTTGTGATGACCCTCACTGGTCCCTGGTCCACATTTTGTGATGACCCTCACTGGTCCCCATGTTGTGATGACCCTCACTGATCCCCATGTTGTGATGACCCTCACTGGTCCCCATGTTGTGATGACCCTCACTGATCCCCATGTTGTGATGACGCTCACTGGTCCCCATGTTGTGATGGTCCTCACTGATCCCCATGTTGTGATGGTCCTCACTGGTCCCCATGTTGTGATGGTCCTCACTGATCCCCATGTTGTGATGACCCTCACTGGTCCCCATGTTGTGATGGTCCTCACTGATCCCCATGTTGTGATGACCCTCACTGGTCCCCATGTTGTGATGGTCCTCACTGATCCCCATGTTGTGATGGTCCTCACTGATCCCCATGTTGTGATGGTCCTCACTGGTCCCCATGTTGTGATGACCCTCACTGGTCCCCATGTTGTGATGAACCTCACTGGTCCCCATGTTGTTATGGTCCTCACTGATCCCCATGTTGTGATGACCCTCACTGGTCCCCATGTTGTGATGGTCCTCACTGATCCCCATGTTGTGATGGTCCTCACTGGTTCCCATGTTGTGATGACCCACACTGGTCCCCATGTTGTGATGACCCTCACTGGTCCCCATGTTGTGATGACCCTCACTGGTCCCCATGTTGTGATGACCCTCACTGGTCCCCATGTTGTGATGGCCCTCACTGATCCCCATGTTGTGATGGTCCTCACTGGTCCCCATTTTGTGATGGTCCTCACTGATCCCCATGTTGTGCTAGTCCTCACTGGTCCCCATGTTGTGATGACCCTCACTGGTCCCCATGTTGTGATGGCCCTCACTGGTCCCCATGTTGTGATGACCCTCACTGGTCCCCATGTTGTGATGGCCCTCAATGGTCCCCATGTTGTGCTGGTCCTCACGGGTCCCCATGTTGTGATGACCCTCACTGATCCCCATGTTGTGATGGTCCTCACTGATCCCCATGTTGTGATGACCCTCACTGGTCCCCATGTCGTGATGGTCCTCACTGGTCCCCATGGTGTGATGGTCCTCACTGGTCCCCATGTTGTGATGGTCCTCACTGATCACTGGTCCCCATGTTGTGATGACCCTCACTGATCCCCATGTTGTGATGGCCCTCACTGATCCCCATGTTGTGATGGCCTTTACTGATCCCCATGTTGTGCTAGTCCTCACTGGTCCCCATATTGTGATGGCCCTCACTGGTACCCATGTCGTGATGGTCCTCACTGATCCCCGTGTTGTGATGGTCCTCACTGGTCCCCATGTTGTGATGACCCTCACTGATCCCCATGTTGTGTTGGTCCTCATTGGTCCCCATTTTGTGATGACCCTCACTGGGCCCCATGTTGTGATGACCCTCACTTATCCCCATATTGTGATGGTCCTCGCTGGTCCCCATGTTGTGATGCTCCTCACTGGTCCGCATGTTGTGATGGTCCTCACTGGTCCCCATGTTGTGATGGTCCTCACTGGTCCCCATGTTGTGATGGTCCTCACTGGTCCACATGTTCTGATATTCCTCACTGCTCCCCATGTTGTGATGGTCCTCACTGGTCCCCATGTTGTGTTGGTCCTCATTGGTCCCCATGTTGTGATGAACCTCACTGGTCCCCATGTTGTGATGGTCCTCACTGGTCCCCATGTTGTGATGACCCTCACTGGGCCCCATGTTGTGATGACCCTCACTTATCCCCATATTGTGATGGTCCTCGCTGGTCCCCATGTTGTGATGCTCCTCACTGGTCCCCATGTTGTGATGGTCCTCACTGGTCCCCATGTTGTGATGCTCCTCACTGGTCCCCATGTTGTGATGACCCTCACTGGTCCCCATGTTGTGATGGTCCTCACTGGTACCCATGTTGTGATGGTACTGACTGGTCCTCATGTTGTGATGACCCTCACTGGTCCCCATGTTGTGATGAACCTCACTGGTCCCCATGTTGTGATGACCCTCACTGGTCCCCATGTTGTAATTACCCTCACTGATCCCCATGTTGTGATGACCCTCACTGATCCCCATATTGTGATGACCCTCACTGGTCCCCATGTTGTGAATACCCTCACTGGTCCCCATATTGTAATGGCCCTCACTGATCCCCATGTTGTGATGACCCTCACTGGTCCCCATGTTGTGATGACCCTCACTGATCCCCATGTTGTGATGACCCTCACTGGTCCCCATGTTGTGATGACCCTCACTGATCCCCATGTTGTGATGACCCTCACTGATCCCCATGTTGTGATGACACTCACTGGTCCCCATGTTGTGATGACCCTCACTGATGCCCATGTTGTGATGACCCTCACTGGTCCCCATGTTGTGAATACCCTCACTGGTCCCCATGTTGTAATGGCCCTCACTGATCCCCATGTTGTGATGACCCTCACTGGTCCCCATGTTGTGAAGAGGCTCACTGGTCCCCATGTTGTGATGACCCTCACTGATCCCCATGTTGTGATGACCCTCACTGGTCCCCATGTTGTGATGACCCTCACTGATCCCGATGTTGTGATGACCCTCACTGATCCCCATGTTGTGATGACCCTCACTGGTCCCCATTTTGTGATGACCCTCACTGATCCCCATGTTGTGATGGTCCTCACTGGTCCCCATGGTGTGATGGTCCTCACTGGTCCCCATGTTGTGATGGTCCTCACTGATCACTGGTCCCCATGTTGTGATGACCCTCACTGATCCCCATGTTGTGATGGCCCTCACTGATCCCCATGTTGTGATGGCTTTTACTGATCCCCATGTTGTGCTAGTCCTCACTGGTCCCCATGTTGTGATGGTCCTCACTGGTCCCCATGTTGTGCTAGTCCTCACTGGTCCCCATGTTGTGATGGTCCTCACTGATCACTGGTCCCCATGTTGTGATGACCCTCACTGATCCCCATGTTGTGATGGCCCTCACTGATCCCCATGTTGTGATGGCTTTTACTGATCCCCATGTTGTGCTAGTCCTCACTGGTCCCCATGTTGTGATGGTCCTCACTGGTCCCCATGTTGTGCTAGTCCTCACTGGTCCCCATATTGTGATGGACGTCACTGGTACCCATGTCGTGATGGTCCTCACTGATCCCCGTGTTGTGATGGTCCTCACTGGTCCCCATGTTGTGATGACCCTCACTGATCCCCATGTTGTGTTGGTCCTCATTGGTCCCCATGTTGTGACGAACGTCACTGGTCCCCATGTTGTGATGGTCCTCACTGGTCCCCATGTTGTGATGACCCTCACTGGGCCCCATGTTGTGATGACCCTCACTTATCCACATATTGTGATGGTCCTCGCTGGTCCCCATGTTGTGATGCTCCTCACTGGTCCCCATGTCTTGATGGTCCTCACTGGTCCCCATGTTGTGATGGTCTTCACTGGTCCCCATGTTGTGATGGTCCTCACTGGTCCACATGTTGTGATGGTCCTCACTGGTCCCCATGTTGTGATGGTCCTCACTGGTCCCCATGTTGTGATGGTCCTCACTGGTCCCCATGTTGTGATGACCCTCACTGGTCCCCATGTTGTGATGACCCTCACTGGTCCCCATGTTGTGATGGTCCTCACTGATCCCCATGTTGTGATGGTCCTCACTGATCCCCATGTTGTGATGGTCCTCACTGATCCCCATGTTGTGATGGTCCTCACTGATCCCCATTTTGTGATGCTCCTCACTGGTCCCCATGTTGTGATGACCCTCACTGGTCCCCATGTTGTGATGACCCTCACTGGTCCCCATATTGTGATGGTCCTCACTGGTCCCCATGTTGTGATGACCCTCACTGGTCCCCATGTTGTGATGACCCTCACTGGTCCCTGGTCCACATTTTGTGATGACCCTCACTGGTCCCCATGTTGTGATGACCCTCACTGATCCCCATGTTGTGATGACCGTCACTGGTCCCCATGTTGTGATGACCCTCACTGATCCCCATGTTGTGATGACCCTCACTGATCCCCATGTTGTGATGGTCCTCACTGATCCCAATGTTGTGATGGCCCTCACTGATCCCTGGTCCCCATGTTGTGATGACCCTCACTGATCCCCATGTTGTGATGACCCTCACTGGTCCCCATGTTGTGATGACCCTCACTGGTCCCCATGTTGTGATGACCCTCACTGGTCCCCATGTTGTGATGACCCTCACTGATCCCTATGTTGTGATGACCCTCACTGGTCCCCATGTTGTGATGACCCTCACTGATCCCCATGTTGTGATGACCCTCACTGGTCCCCATGTTGTGATGACCCTCACTGGTCCCCATGTTGTGATGACCCTCACTGGTCCCCATGTTGTGATGACCCTCACTGATCCCTATGTTGTGATGACCCTCACTGGTCCCCATGTTTGATGGCCCTCACTGGTCCCCATGTTGTGATGGTCCTCACTGGTCCCCATGTTGTGATGACCCTCACTGGTCCCCATATTGTGATGACCCTCACTGGTCCCGATGTTGTGATGACCCTCACTGATCCCCATGTTGTGATGACCCTCACTGGTCCCCATGTTGTGATGGTCCTCACTGATCCCCATGTTGTGATGGTCCTCACTGTTCCCCATGTTGTGATGACCCACACTGGTCCCCATGTTGTGATGACCCTCACTGGTCCCCATGTTGTGATGACCCTCACTGGTCCCCATGTTGAGATGACCCTCACTGGTCCCCATGTTGTGATGGCCCTCACTGATCCCCATGTTGTGATGGTCCTCACTGGTCCCCATGTTGTGATGGTCCTCACTGATCCCCATGTTGTGCTAGTCCTCACTGGTCCCCATGTTGTGATGATCCTCACTGGTCCCCATGTTGTGATGGCCCTCACTGGTCCCCATGTTGTGATGACCCTCACTGGTCCCCATGTCGTGATGGTCCTCACTGGTCCCCATGGTGTGATGGTCCTCACTGGTCCCCATGTTGTGATGGTCCTCACTGATCACTGGTCCCCATGTTGTGATGACCCTCACTGGTCCCCATGTCGTGATGGTCCTCACTGGTCCCCATGGTGTGATGGTCCTCACTGGTCCCCATGTTGTGATGGTCCTCACTGATCACTGGTCCCCATGTTGTGATGACCCTCACTGATCCCCATGTTGTGATGGCCCTCACTGATCCCCATGTTGTGATGGCCTTTACTGATCCCCATGTTGTGCTAGTCCTCACTGGTCCCCATATTGTGATGGCCCTCACTGGTACCCATGTCGTGATGGTCCTCACTGATCCCCGTGTTGTGATGGTCCTCACTGGTCCCCATGTTGTGATGACCCTCACTGATCCCCATGTTGTGTTGGTCCTCACTGATCCCCGTGTTGTGATGGTCCTCACTGGTCCCCATGTTGTGATGACCCTCACTGATCCCCATGTTGTGTTGGTCCTCATTGGTCCCCATTTTGTGATGACCCTCACTGGGCCCCATGTTGTGATGACCCTCACTTATCCCCATATTGTGATGGTCCTCGCTGGTCCCCATGTTGTGATGAACCTCACTGGTCCCCATGTTGTGATGGTCCTCACTGGTCCCCATGTTGTGATGACCCTCACTGGGCCCCATGTTGTGATGACCCTCACTTATCCCCATATTGTGATGGTCCTCGCTGGTCCCCATGTTGTGATGCTCCTCACTGGTCCCCATGTTGTGATGGTCCTCACTGGTCCCCATGTTGTGATGCTCCTCACTGGTCCCCATGTTGTGATGACCCTCACTGGTCCCCATGTTGTGATGGTCCTCACTGGTACCCATGCTGTGATGGTACTGACTGGTCCCCATGTTGTGATGACCCTCACTGGTCCCCATGTTGTGATGAACCTCACTGGTCCCCATGTTGTGATGACCCTCACTGGTCCCCATGTTGTGATGACCCTCACTGGTCCCCATGTTG
The DNA here is from genome assembly GCF_044704955.1 of Pristiophorus japonicus. Classification (NCBI taxonomy): domain Eukaryota; kingdom Metazoa; phylum Chordata; class Chondrichthyes; family Pristiophoridae; genus Pristiophorus; species Pristiophorus japonicus. Next base: position 112,556,601 of record NC_091977.1, on the reverse strand, counting down.
TAATGGCCCTCACTGATCCCCATGTTGTGATGACCCTCACTGGTCCCCATGTTGTGATGACCCTCACTGATCCCCATGTTGTGATGACCCTCACTGGTCCCCATGTTGTGATGACCCTCACTGATCCCCATGTTGTGATGACCCTCACTGATCCCCATGTTGTGATGACACTCACTGGTCCCCATGTTGTGATGACCCTCACTGATCCCCATGTTGTGATGACCTTCACTGGTCCCCATGTTGTGAATACCCTCACTGGTCCCCATGTTGTAATGGCCCTCACTGATCCCCATGTTGTGATGACCCTCACTGGTCCCCATGTTGTGAAGACGCTCACTGGTCCCCATGTTGTAATGGCCCTCACTGATCCCCATGTTGTGATGGCCCTCACTGGTCCCCATGTTGTGATGACCCTCACTGATCCCCATGTTGTGATGACCCTCACTGGTCCCCATGTTGTGATGACCCTCACTGATCCCCATGTTGTGATGACCCTCACTGATCCCCATGTTGTGATGACCCTCACTGGTCCCCATGTTGTGATGACCCTCACTGATCCCCATGTTGTGATGGTCCTCACTGATCCCCATGTTGTGATGACCCTCACTGGTCCCCATGTCGTGATGGTCCTCACTGGTCCCCATGGTGTGATGGTCCTCACTGGTCCCCATGTTGTGATGGTCCTCACTGATCACTGGTCCCCATGTTGTGATGACCCTCACTGATCCCCATGTTGTGATGGCCCTCACTGATCCCCATGTTGTGATGGCTTTTACTGATCCCCATGTTGTGCTAGTCCTCACTGGTCCCCATGTTGTGATGGTCCTCACTGGTCCCCATGTTGTGCTAGTCCTCACTGGTCCCGATGTTGTGATGATCCTCACTGATCACTGGTCCCCATGTTGTGATGACCCTCACTGATCCCCATGTTGTGATGGCCCTCACTGATCCCCATGTTGTGATGGCTTTTACTGATCCCCATGTTGTGCTAGTCCTCACTGGTCCCCATGTTGTGATGGTCCTCACTGGTCCCCATGTTGTGCTAGTCCTCACTGGTCCCCATATTGTGATGGACGTCACTGGTACCCATGTCGTGATGGTCCTCACTGATCCCCGTGTTGTGATGGTCCTCACTGGTCCCCATGTTGTGATGACCCTCACTGATCCCCATGTTGTGTTGGTCCTCATTGGTCCCCATGTTGTGACGAACGTCACTGGTCCCCATGTTGTGATGGTCCTCACTGGTCCCCATGTTGTGATGACCCTCACTGGGCCCCATGTTGTGATGACCCTCACTTATCCACATATTGTGATGGTCCTCGCTGGTCCCCATGTTGTGATGCTCCTCACTGGTCCCCATGTCTTGATGGTCCTCACTGGTCCCCATGTTGTGATGGTCCTCACTGGTCCCCATGTTGTGATGGTCCTCACTGGTCCACATGTTGTGATGGTCCTCACTGGTCCCCATGTTGTGATGGTCCTCACTGGTCCCCATGTTGTGATGGTCCTCACTGGTCCCCATGTTGTGATGACCCTCACTGGTCCCCATGTTGTGATGACCCTCACTGGTCCCCATGTTGTGATGGTCCTCACTGATCCCCATGTTGTGATGGTCCTCACTGATCCCCATGTTGTGATGGTCCTCACTGATCCCCATGTTGTGATGGTCCTCACTGATCCCCATTTTGTGATGCTCCTCACTGGTCCCCATGTTGTGATGACCCTCACTGGTCCCCATGTTGTGATGACCCTCACTGGTCCTCATATTGTGATGGTCCTCACTGGTCCCCATGTTGTGATGACCCTCACTGGTCCCCATGTTGTGATGACCCTCACTGGTCCCTGGTCCACATTTTGTGATGACCCTCACTGGTCCCCATGTTGTGATGACCCTCACTGATCCCCATGTTGTGATGACCGTCACTGGTCCCCATGTTGTGATGGTCCTCACTGATCCCAATGTTGTGATGGCCCTCACTGATCCCTGGTCCCCATGTTGTGATGACCCTCACTGATCCCCATGTTGTGATGACCCTCACTGATCCCCATGTTGTGATGACCGTCACTGGTCCCCATGTTGTGATGACCCTCACTGATCCCCATGTTGTGATGACCCTCACTGGTCCCCATGTTGTGATGACCCTCACTGGTCCCCATGTTGTGATGACCCTCACTGGTCCCCATGTTGTGATGACCCTCACTGATCCCTATGTTGTGATGACTCTCACTGGTCCACATGTTTGATGGCCCTCACTGGTCCCCATGTTGTGATGGTCCTCACTGGTCCCCATGTTGTGATGACCCTCACTGGTCCCCATATTGTGATGACCCTCACTGGTCCCGATGTTGTGATGACCCTCACTGATCCCCATGTTGTGATGACCCTCACTGGTCCCCATGTTGTGATGGTCCTCACTGATCCCCATGTTGTGATGGTCCTCACTGTTCCCCATGTTGTGATGACCCACACTGGTCCCCATGTTGTGATGACCCTCACTGGTCCCCATGTTGTGATGACCCTCACTGGTCCCCATGTTGTGATGGCCCTCACTGATCCCCATGTTGTGATGGTCCTCACTGGTCCCCATGTTGTGATGGTCCTCACTGATCCCCATTTTGTGCTAGTCCTCACTGGTCCCCATGTTGTGATGACCCTCACTGGTCCCCATGTTGTGATGGCCCTCACTGGTCCCCATGTTGTGATGACCCTCACTGGTCCCCATGTTGTCCTGGTCCTCACTGGTCCCCATGTTGTGATGACCCTCACTGATCCCCATGTTGTGATGACCCTCACTGGTCCCCATGTTGTGATGACCCTCACTGATCCCCATGTTGTGATGACCCTCACTGGTCCCCATGTTGTGATGGTCCTCACTGATCCCCATGTTGTGATGGTCCTCACTGGTCCCCATGTTGTGATCACTCTCACTGGTCCCCATGTTGTGATGAACCTCACTGGTCCCCATGTTGTGATGGCCCTCACTGGTCCCCATGTTGTGATGGTCCTCACTGGTCCCCATGTTGTGATGACCATCACTGGTCCCCATGTTGTGATGACCCTCACTGGTCCCGATGTTGTGATGACCCTCACTGATCCCCATGTTGTGATGACCCTCACTGGTCCCCATGTTGTTATGGTCCTCACTGATCCCCATGTTGTGATGGTCCTCACTGGTCCCCATGTTGTGATTGTCCTCACTGGTCCCCATGTTGTGATGACCCTCACTGGTCCCCATGTTGTGATGACCCTCACTGGTCCCCATGTTGTGATGACCCTCACTGGTCCCCATATTGTGATGGCCCTCACTGGTCCCCATGTTGTGATGACCCTCACTGGTCCCTGGTCCACATTTTGTGATGACCCTCACTGGTCCCCATGTTGTGATGACCCTCACTGATCCCCATGTTGTGATGACCCTCACTGGTCCCCATGTTGTGATGACCCTCACTGATCCCCATGTTGTGATGACCCTCACTGGTCCCCATGTTGTGATGGTCCTCACTGATCCCCATGTTGTGATGGTCCTCACTGGTCCCCATGTTGTGATGGTCCTCACTGATCCCCATGTTGTGATGACCCTCACTGGTCCCCATGTTGTGATGGTCCTCACTGATCCCCATGTTGTGATGACCCTCACTGGTCCCCATGTTGTGATGGTCCTCACTGATCCCCATGTTGTGATGGTCCTCACTGATCCCCATGTTGTGATGGTCCTCACTGGTCCCCATGTTGTGATGACCCTCACTGGTCCCCATGTTGTGATGAACCTCACTGGTCCCCATGTTGTGATGGCCCTCACTGGTCCCCATGTTGTGATGGTCCTCACTGGTCCCCATGTTGTGATGACCATCACTGGTCCCCATGTTGTGATGACCCTCACTGGTCCCGATGTTGTGATGACCCTCACTGATCCGCATGTTGTGATGACCCTCACTGGTCCCCATGTCGTGATGGTCCTCACTGATCCCCATGTTGTGATGGTCCTCACTGGTTCCCATGTTGTGATGACCCACACTGGTCCCCATGTTGTGATGGTCCTCACTGGTCCACATTTTGTGATGGTCCTCACTGATCCCCATGTTGTGCTAGTCCTCACTGGTCCCCATGTTGTGATGACCCTCACTGGTCCCCATGTTGTGATGGCCCTCACTGGTCCCCATGTTGTGATGACCCTCACTGGTCCCCATGTTGTGATGGCCCTCACTGGTCCCCATGTTGTGCTGGTCCTCACGGGTCCCCATGTTGTGATGACCCTCACTGATCCCCATGTTGTGATGGTCCTCACTGATCCCAATGTTGTGATGGCCCTCACTGATCCCTGGTCCCCATGTTGTGATGACCCTCACTGATCCCCATGTTGTGATGACCCTCACTGGTCCCCATGTTGTGCTAGTCCTCACTGGTCCCCATGTTGTGATGACCCTCACTGGTCCCCATGTTGTGCTAGTCCTCACTGGTCCCCATGTTGTGATGACCCTCACTGATCCCCATGTTGTGATGGTCCTCACTGATCCCAATGTTGTGATGGCCCTCACTGATCCCTGGTCCCCATGTTGTGATGACCCTCACTGATCCCCATGTTGTGATGACCCTCACTGATCCCCATGTTGTGATGACCGTCACTGGTCCCCATGTTGTGATGACCGTCACTGCTCCCCATGTTGTGATGACCCTCACTGGTCCCCATGTTGTGATGACCCTCACTGGTCCCCATGTTGTGATGACCCTCACTGGTCCCCATGTTGTGATGACCCTCACTGATCCCTATGTTGTGATGACCCTCACTGGTCCCCATGTTGTGATGGCCCTCACTGGTCCCCATGTTGTGATGGTCCTCACTGGTCCCCATGTTGTGATGACCCTCACTGGTCCCCATGTTGTGATGACCCTCACTGGTCCCGATGTTGTGATGACCCTCACTGATCCCCATGTTGTGATGACCCTCACTGGTCCCCATGTTGTGATGGCCCTCACTGGTCCCCATGTTGTGATGGTCCTCACTGGTCCCCATGTTGTGATGACCCTCACTGGTCCCCATGTTGTGATGACCCTCACTGGTCCCGATGTTGTGATGACCCTCACTGATCCCCATGTTGTGATGACCCTCACTGATCCCCATGTTGTGATGACCCTCACTGATCCCCATGTTGTGATGACCGTCACTGGTCCCCATGTTGTGATGACCGTCACTGCTCCCCATGTTGTGATGACCCTCACTGGTCCCCATGTTGTGATGACCCTCACTGGTCCCCATGTTGTGATGACCCTCACTGGTCCCCATGTTGTGATGACCCTCACTGATCCCTATGTTGTGATGACCCTCACTGGTCCCCATGTTGTGATGGCCCTCACTGGTCCCCATGTTGTGATGGTCCTCACTGGTCCCCATGTTGTGATGACCCTCACTGGTCCCCATGTTGTGATGACCCTCACTGGTCCCGATGTTGTGATGACCCTCACTGATCCCCATGTTGTGATGACCCTCACTGGTCCCCATGTTGTGCTAGTCCTCACTGGTCCCCATGTTGTGATGACCCTCACTGGTCCCCATGTTGTGCTAGTCCTCACTGGTCCCCATGTTGTGATGACCCTCACTGATCCCCATGTTGTGATGGTCCTCACTGGTCCCAATGTTGTGATGGCCCTCACTGATCCCTGGTCCCCATGTTGTGATGACCCTCACTGATCCCCATGTTGTGATGACCCTCACTGATCCCCATGTTGTGAAGACGCTCACTGGTCCCCATGTTGTGATGACCGTCACTGCTCCCCATGTTGTGATGACCCTCACTGGTCCCCATGTTGTGATGACCCTCACTGGTCCCCATGTTGTGATGACCCTCACTGGTCCCCATGTTGTGATGACCCTCACTGATCCCTATGTTGTGATGACCCTCACTGGTCCCCATGTTGTGATGGCCCTCACTGGTCCCCATGTTGTGATGGTCCTCACTGGTCCCCATGTTGTGATGACCCTCACTGGTCCCCATGTTGTGATGACCCTCACTGGTCCCGATGTTGTGATGACCCTCACTGATCCCCATGTTGTGATGACCCTCACTGGTCCCCATGTTGTGATGGCCCTCACTGGTCCCCATGTTGTGATGGTCCTCACTGGTCCCCATGTTATGATGACCCTCACTGGTCCCCATGTTGTGATGACCCTCACTGATCCCCATGTTGTGATGACCCTCACTGGTCCCCATGTTGTGATGGTCCTCACTGATCCCCATGTTGTGATGGTCCTCACTGTTCCCCATGTTGTGATGACGCACACTGGTCCCCATGTTGTGATGACCCTCACTGATCCCCATGTTGTGATGGTCCCCACTGGTCCCCATGTTGTGATGGTCCTCACTGATCCCCATGTTGTGCTAGTCCTCACTGGTCCCCATGTTGTGATGACCCTCACTGGTCCCCATGTTGTGATGGCCCTCAATGGTCCCCATGTTGTGCTAGTCCTCACTGGTCCCCATGTTGTGATGACCCTCACTGGTCCCCATGTTGTGATGACCCTCACTGGTCCCCATGTTGTGATGACCCTCACTGGTCCCCATGTTGTGATGGTCCTCACTGATCCCCATGTTGTGATGGACCTCACTGGTCCCCATGTTGTGATGACTCTCACTGGTCCCCATGTTGTGATGAACCTCACTGGTCCCCATGTTGTGATGACCCTCACTGATCCCCATGTTGTGATGACCCTCACTGGTCCCCATGTTGTGATGACCCTCACTGATCCCCATGTTGTGATGGCCCTCACTGGTCCCCATGTTGTGATGGTCCTCACTGGTCCCCATGTTGTGATGACCGTCACTGCTCCCCATGTTGTGATGACCCTCACTGGTCCCGATGTTGTGATGACCCTCACTGGTCCCCATGTTGTGATGACCCTCACTGGTCCCCATGTTGTGATGGTCCTCACTGATCCCCATGTTGTGATGACCCTCACTGGTCCCCATGTTGTGATGGCCCTCAATGGTCCCCATGTTGTGCTGGTCCTCACGGGTCCCCATGTTGTGATGACCCTCACTGATCCCCATGTTGTGATGGTCCTCACTGATCCCCATGTTGTGATGACCCTCACTGGTCCCCATGTCGTGATGGTCCTCACTGGTCCCCATGGTGTGATGGTCCTCACTGGTCCCCATGTTGTGATGGTCCTCACTGATCACTGGTCCCCATGTTGTGATGACCCTCACTGATCCCCATGTTGTGATGGCCCTCACTGAGCCCCATATTGTGATGGCCCTCACTGGTACCCATGTCGTGATGGTCCTCACTGATCCCCGTGTTGTGATGGTCCTCACTGGTCCCCATGTTGTGATGACCCTCACTGATCCCCATGTTGTGTTGGTCCTCATTGGTCCCCATTTTGTGATGACCCTCACTGGGCCCCATGTTGTGATGACCCTCACTTATCCCCATATTGTGATGGTCCTCGCTGGTCCCCATGTTGTGATGCTCCTCACTGGTCCGCATGTTGTGATGGTCCTCACTGGTCCCCATGTTGTGATGGTCCTCACTGGTCCCCATGTTGTGATGGTCCTCACTGGTCCACATGTTGTGATGTTCCTCACTGGTCCCCATGTTGTGATGGTCCTCACTGGTCCCCATGTTGTGTTGGTCCTCATTGGTCCCCATGTTGTGATGAACCTCACTGGTCCCCATGTTGTGATGGTCCTCACTGGTCCCCATGTTGTGATGACCCTCACTGGGCCCCATGTTGTGATGACCCTCACTTATCCCCATATTGTGATGGTCCTCGCTGGTCCCCATGTTGTGATGCTCCTCACTGGTCCCCATGTTGTGATGGTACTGACTGGTCCCCATGTTGTGATGACCCTCACTGGTCCCCATGTTGTGATGAACCTCACTGGTCCCCATGTTGTGATGACCCTCACTGGTCCCCATGTTGTGATGACCCTCACTGATCCCCATGTTGTGATGGTCCTCACTGATCCCAATGTTGTGATGGCCCTCACTGATCCCTGGTCCCCATGTTGTGATGACCCTCACTGATCCCCATGTTGTGATGACCCTCACTGATCCCCATGTTGTGATGACCGTCACTGGTCCCCATGTTGTGATGACCGTCACTGCTCCCCATGTTGTGATGACCCTCACTGGTCCCCATGTTGTGATGACCCTCACTGGTCCCCATGTTGTGATGACCCTCACTGGTCCCCATGTTGTGATGACCCTCACTGATCCCTATGTTGTGATGACCCTCACTGGTCCCCATGTTGTGATGGCCCTCACTGGTCCCCATGTTGTGATGGTCCTCACTGGTCCCCATGTTGTGATGACCCTCACTGGTCCCCATGTTGTGATGACCCTCACTGGTCCCGATGTTGCGATGACCCTCACTGATCCCCATGTTGTGATGACCCTCACTGGTCCCCATATTGTGATGGCCCTCACTGGTCCCCATGTTGTGATGGTCCTCACTGGTCCCCATGTTATGATGACCCTCACTGGTCCCCATGTTGTGATGACCCTCACTGATCCCGATGTTGTGATGACCCTCACTGATCCCCATGTTGTGATGACCCTCACTGATCCCCATGTTGTGATGACCCTCACTGATCCCCATTTTGTGATGACCGTCACTGGTCCCCATGTTGTGATGACCGTCACTGCTCCCCATGTTGTGATGACCCTCACTGGTCCCCATGTTGTGATGACCCTCACTGGTCCCCATGTTGTGATGACCCTCACTGGTCCCCATGTTGTGATGACCCTCACTGATCCCTATGTTGTGATGACCCTCACTGGTCCCCATGTTGTGATGGCCCTCACTGGTCCCCATGTTGTGATGGTCCTCACTGGTCCCCATGTTGTGATGACCCTCACTGGTCCCCATGTTGTGATGACCCTCACTGGTCCCGATGTTGTGATGACCCTCACTGATCCCCATGTTGTGATGACCCTCACTGGTCCCCATGTTGTGATGGCCCTCACTGGTCCCCATGTTGTGATGGTCCTCACTGGTCCCCATGTTGTGATGACCCTCACTGGTCCCCATGTTGTGATGACCCTCACTGGTCCCGATGTTGTGATGACCCTCACTGATCCCCATGTTGTGATGACCCTCACTGGTCCCCATGTTGTGATGGTCCTCACTGATCCCCATGTTGTGATGGTCCTCACTGTTCCCCATGTTGTGATGACGCACACTGGTCCCCATGTTGTGATGACCCTCACTGATCCCCATGTTGTGATGGTCCTCACTGGTCCCCATGTTGTGATGGTCCTCACTGATCCCCATGTTGTGCTAGTCCTCACTGGTCCCCATGTTGTGATGACCCTCACTGGTCCCCATGTTGTGATGACCCTCAATGGTCCCCATGTTGTGCTAGTCCTCACTGGTCCCCATGTTGTGATGACCCTCACTGGTCCCCATGTTGTGATGACCCTCACTGGTCCCCATGTTGTGATGACCCTCACTGGTCCCCATGTTGTGATGGTCCTCACTGATCCCCATGTTGTGATGGACCTCACTGGTCCCCATGTTGTGATGACTCTCACTGGTCCCCATGTTGTGATGAACCTCACTGGTCCCCATGTTGTGATGGTCCTCACTGATCCCCATGTTGTGATGGCCCTCACTGGTCCCCATGTTGTGATGGTCCTCACTGGTCCCCATGTTGTGATGACCGTCACTGCTCCCCATGTTGTGATGACCCTCACTGGTCCCGATGTTGTGATGACCCTCACTGGTCCCCATGTTGTGATGACCCTCACTGGTCCCCATGTTGTGATGGTCCTCACTGATCCCCATGTTGTGATGACCCTCACTGGTCCCCATGTTGTGATGGCCCTCAATGGTCCCCATGTTGTGCTGGTCCTCACGGGTCCCCATGTTGTGATGACCCTCACTGATCCCCATGTTGTGATGGTCCTCACTGATCCCCATGTTGTGATGACCCTCACTGGTCCCCATGTCGTGATGGTCCTCACTGGTCCCCATGGTGTGATGGTCCTCACTGGTCCCCATGTTGTGATGGTCCTCACTGATCACTGGTCCCCATGTTGTGATGACCCTCACTGATCCCCATGTTGTGATGGCCCTCACTGATCCCCATGTTGTGATGGCCTTTACTGATCCCCATGTTGTGCTAGTCCTCACTGGTCCCCATATTGTGATGGCCCTCACTGGTACCCATGTCGTGATGGTCCTCACTGATCCCCGTGTTGTGATGGTCCTCACTGGTCCCCATGTTGTGATGACCCTCACTGATCCCCATGTTGTGTTGGTCCTCATTGGTCCCCATTTTGTGATGACCCTCACTGGGCCCCATGTTGTGATGACCCTCACTTATCCCCATATTGTGATGGTCCTCGCTGGTCCCCATGTTGTGATGCTCCTCACTTATCCGCATGTTGTGATGGTCCTCACTGGTCCCCATGTTGTGATGGTCCTCACTGGTCCCCATGTTGTGATGGTCCTCACTGGTCCACATGTTGTGATGTTCCTCACTGGTCCCCATGTTGTGATGGTCCTCACTGGTCACCATGTTGTGTTGGTCCTCATTGGTCCCCATGTTGTGATGAACCTCACTGGTCCCCATGTTGTGATGGTCCTCACTGGTCCCCATGTTGTGATGACCCTCACTGGGCCCCATGTTGTGATGACCCTCACTTATCCCCATATTGTGATGGTCCTCGCTGGTCCCCATGTTGTGATGCTCCTCACTGGTCCCCATGTTGTGATGGTCCTCACTGGTCCCCATGTTGTGATGCTCCTCACTGGTCCCCATGTTGTGATGACCCTCACTGGTCCCCATGTTGTGATGGTCCTCACTGGTACCCATGTTGTGATGGTACTGACTGGTCCCCATGTTGTGATGACCATCACTGGTCCCCATGGTGTGATGAACCTCACTGGTCCCCATGTTGTGATGACACTCACTGGTCCCCATGTTGTGATGACCCTCACTGATCCCCATGTTGTGATGGTCCTCACTGATCCCAATGTTGTGATGGCCCTCACTGATCCCTGGTCCCCATGTTGTGATGACCCTCACTGATCCCCATGTTGTGATGACCCTCACTGATCCCCATGTTGTGATGACCGTCACTGGTCCCCATGTTGTGATGACCGTCACTGCTCCCCATGTTGTGATGACCCTCACTGGTCCCCATGTTGTGATGACCCTCACTGGTCCCCATGTTGTGATGACCCTCACTGGTCCCCATGTTGTGATGACCCTCACTGATCCCTATGTTGTGATGACCCTCACTGGTCCCCATGTTGTGATGGCCCTCACTGGTCCCCATGTTGTGATGGTCCTCACTGGTCCCCATGTTGTGATGACCCTCACTGGTCCCCATATTGTGATGACCCTCACTGGTCCCGATGTTGTGATGACCCTCACTGATCCCCATGTTGTGATGACCCTCACTGGTCCCCATGTTGTGATGGCCCTCACTGGTCCCCATGTTGTGATGGTCCTCACTGGTCCCCATGTTGTGATGACCCTCACTGGTCCCCATGTTGTGATGACCCTCACTGATCCCCATGTTGTGATGACCCTCACTGATCCCCATGTTGTGATGACCGTCACTGGTCCCCATGTTGTGATGACCGTCACTGCTCCCCATGTTGTGATGACCCTCACTGGTCCCCATGTTGTGATGACCCTCACTGGTCCCCATGTTGTGATGACCCTCACTGGTCCCCATGTTGTGATGACCCTCACTGATCCCTATGTTGTGATGACCCTCACTGTTCCCCATGTTGTGATGGCCCTCACTGGTCCCCATGTTGTGATGGTCCTCACTGGTCCCCATGTTGTGATGACCCTCACTGGTCCCCATGTTGTGATGACCCTCACTGGTCCCGATGTTGTGATGACCCTCACTGATCCCCATGTTGTGATGACCCTCACTGGTCCCCATGTTGTGCTAGTCCTCACTGGTCCCCATGTTGTGATGACCCTCACTGGTCCCCATGTTGTGCTAGTCCTCACTGGTCCCCATGTTGTGATGACCCTCACTGATCCCCATGTTGTGATGGTCCTCACTGATCCCAATGTTGTGATGGCCCTCACTGATCCCTGGTCCCCATGTTCTGATGACCCTCACTGATCCCCATGTTGTGATGACCCTCACTGATCCCCATGTTGTGATGACCGTCACTGGTCCCCATGTTGTGATGACCGTCACTGCTCCCCATGTTGTGATGACCCTCACTGGTCCCCATGTTGTGATGACCCTCACTGGTCCCCATGTTGTGATGACCCTCACTGGTCCCCATGTTGTGATGACCCTCACTGATCCCTATGTTGTGATGACCCTCACTGGTCCCCATGTTGTGATGGCCCTCACTGGTCCCCATGTTGTGATGGTCCTCACTGGTCCCCATGTTGTGATGACCCTCACTGGTCCCCATGTTGTGATGACCCTCACTGGTCCCCATGTTGTGATGGCCCTCACTGGTCCCCATGTTGTGATGGTCCTCACTGGTCCCCATGTTGTGATGACCCTCACTGGTCCCCATATTGTGATGACCCTCACTGGTCCCGATGTTGTGATGACCCTCACTGATCCCCATGTTGTGATGACCCTCACTGGTCCCCATGTTGTGATGGCCCTCACTGGTCCCCATGTTGTGATGGTCCTCACTGGTCCCCATGTTGTGATGACCCTCACTGGTCCCCATGTTGTGATGACCCTCACTGATCCCCATGTTGTGATGACCCTCACTGATCCCCATGTTGTGATGACCGTCACTGGTCCCCATGTTGTGATGACCGTCACTGCTCCCCATGTTGTGATGACCCTCACTGGTCCCCATGTTGTGATGACCCTCACTGGTCCCCATGTTGTGATGACCCTCACTGGTCCCCATGTTGTGATGACCCTCACTGATCCCTATGTTGTGATGACCCTCACTGTTCCCCATGTTGTGATGGCCCTCACTGGTCCCCATGTTGTGATGGTCCTCACTGGTCCCCATGTTGTGATGACCCTCACTGGTCCCCATGTTGTGATGACCCTCACTGGTCCCGATGTTGTGATGACCCTCACTGATCCCCATGTTGTGATGACCCTCACTGGTCCCCATGTTGTGCTAGTCCTCACTGGTCCCCATGTTGTGATGACCCTCACTGGTCCCCATGTTGTGCTAGTCCTCACTGGTCCCCATGTTGTGATGACCCTCACTGATCCCCATGTTGTGATGGTCCTCACTGATCCCAATGTTGTGATGGCCCTCACTGATCCCTGGTCCCCATGTTCTGATGACCCTCACTGATCCCCATGTTGTGATGACCCTCACTGATCCCCATGTTGTGATGACCGTCACTGGTCCCCATGTTGTGATGACCGTCACTGCTCCCCATGTTGTGATGACCCTCACTGGTCCCCATGTTGTGATGACCCTCACTGGTCCCCATGTTGTGATGACCCTCACTGGTCCCCATGTTGTGATGACCCTCACTGATCCCTATGTTGTGATGACCCTCACTGGTCCCCATGTTGTGATGGCCCTCACTGGTCCCCATGTTGTGATGGTCCTCACTGGTCCCCATGTTGTGATGACCCTCACTGGTCCCCATGTTGTGATGACCCTCACTGGTCCCGATGTTGTGATGACCCTCACTGATCCCCATGTTGTGATGACCCTCACTGGTCCCCATGTTGTGATGGCCCTCACTGGTCCCCATGTTGTGATGGTCCTCACTGGTCCCCATGTTGTGATGACCCTCACTGGTCCCCATGTTGTGATGACCCTCACTGGTCCCGATGTTGTGATGACCCTCACTGATCCCCATGTTGTGATGACCCTCACTGATCCCCATGTTGTGATGACCCTCACTGATCCCCATGTTGTGATGACCCTCACTGGTCCCCATGTTGTGATGACCGTCACTGCTCCCCATGTTGTGATGACCCTCACTGGTCCCCGTGTTGTGATGGTCCTCACTGATCACTGGTCCCCATGTTGTGATGACCCTCACTGATCCCCATGTTGTGATGGCCCTCACTGATCCCCATGTTGTGATGGCCTTTACTGATCCCCATGTTGTGCTAGTCCTCACTGGTCCCCATATTGTGATGGCCCTCACTGGTACCCATGTCGTGATGGTCCTCACTGATCCCCGTGTTGTGATGGTCCTCACTGGTCCCCATGTTGTGATGACCCTCACTGATCCCCATGTTGTGTTGGTCCTCATTGGTCCCCATTTTGTGATGACCCTCACTGGGCCCCATGTTGTGATGACCCTCACTTATCCCCATATTGTGATGGTCCTCGCTGGTCCCCATGTTGTGATGCTCCTCACTGGTCCGCATGTTGTGATGGTCCTCACTGGTCCCCATGTTGTGATGGTCCTCACTGGTCCCCATGTTGTGATGGTCCTCACTGGTCCACATGTTGTGATGTTCCTCACTGGTCCCCATGTTGTGATGGTCCTCACTGGTCCCCATGTTGTGTTGGTCCTCATTGGTCCCCATGTTGTGATGAACCTCACTGGTCCCCATGTTGTGATGGTCCTCACTGGTCCCCATGTTGTGATGACCCTCACTGGGCCCCATGTTGTGATGACCCTCACTTATCCCCATATTGTGATGGTCCTCGCTGGTCCCCATGTTGTGATGCTCCTCACTGGTCCCCATGTTGTGATGGTCCTCACTGGTCCCCATGTTGTGATGCTCCTCACTGGTCCCCATGTTGTGATGACCCTCACTGGTCCCCATGTTGTGATGGTCCTCACTGGTCCCCATGTTGTGATGGTCCTCACTGGTCCACATGTTGTGATGTTCCTCACTGGTCCCCATGTTGTGATGGTCCTCACTGGTCACCATGTTGTGTTGGTCCTCATTGGTCCCCATGTTGTGATGAACCTCACTGGTCCCCATGTTGTGATGGTCCTCACTGGTCCCCATGTTGTGATGACCCTCACTGGGCCCCATGTTGTGATGACCCTCACTGATCCCCATATTGTGATGGTCCTCGCTGGTCCCCATGTTGTGATGCTCCTCACTGGTCCCCATGTTGTGATGGTCCTCACTGGTCCCCATGTTGTGATGCTCCTCACTGGTCCCCATGTTGTGATGACCCTCACTGGTCCACATGTTGTGATGGTCCTCACTGGTACCCATGTTGTGATGGTACTGACTGGTCCCCATGTTGTGATGACCATCACTGGTCCCCATGGTGTGATGAACCTCACTGGTCCCCATGTTGTGATGACCCTCACTGGTCCCCATGTTGTGATGACCCTCACTGATCCCCATGTTGTGATGGTCCTCACTGATCCCAATGTTGTGATGACCGTCACTGCTCCCCATGTTGTGATGACCCTCACTGGTCCCCATGTTGTGATGACCCTCACTGGTCCCCATGTTGTGATGACCCTCACTGGTCCCCATGTTGTGATGACCCTCACTGATCCCTATGTTGTGATGACCCTCACTGGTCCCCATGTTGTGATGGCCCTCACTGGTCCCCATGTTGTGATGGTCCTCACTGGTCCCCATGTTGTGATGACCCTCACTGGTCCCCATATTGTGATGACCCTCACTGGTCCCGATGTTGTGATGACCCTCACTGATCCCCATGTTGTGATGACCCTCACTGGTCCCCATGTTGTGATGGCCCTCACTGGTCCCCATGTTGTGATGGTCCTCACTGGTCCCCATGTTGTGATGACCCTCACTGGTCCCCATGTTGTGATGACCCTCACTGATCCCCATGTTGTGATGACCCTCACTGATCCCCATGTTGTGATGACCGTCACTGGTCCCCATGTTGTGATGACCGTCACTGCTCCCCATGTTGTGATGACCCTCACTGGTCCCCATGTTGTGATGACCCTCACTGGTCCCCATGTTGTGATGACCCTCACTGGTCCCCATGTTGTGATGACCCTCACTGATCCCTATGTTGTGATGACCCTCACTGTTCCCCATGTTGTGATGGCCCTCACTGGTCCCCATGTTGTGATGGTCCTCACTGGTCCCCATGTTGTGATGACCCTCACTGGTCCCCATGTTGTGATGACCCTCACTGGTCCCGATGTTGTGATGACCCTCACTGATCCCCATGTTGTGATGACCCTCACTGGTCCCCATGTTGTGCTAGTCCTCACTGGTCCCCATGTTGTGATGACCCTCACTGGTCCCCATGTTGTGCTAGTCCTCACTGGTCCCCATGTTGTGATGACCCTCACTGATCCCCATGTTGTGATGGTCCTCACTGATCCCAATGTTGTGATGGCCCTCACTGATCCCTGGTCCCCATGTTCTGATGACCCTCACTGATCCCCATGTTGTGATGACCCTCACTGATCCCCATGTTGTGATGACCGTCACTGGTCCCCATGTTGTGATGACCGTCACTGCTCCCCATGTTGTGATGACCCTCACTGGTCCCCATGTTGTGATGACCCTCACTGGTCCCCATGTTGTGATGACCCTCACTGGTCCCCATGTTGTGATGACCCTCACTGATCCCTATGTTGTGATGACCCTCACTGGTCCCCATGTTGTGATGGCCCTCACTGGTCCCCATGTTGTGATGGTCCTCACTGGTCCCCATGTTGTGATGACCCTCACTGGTCCCCATGTTGTGATGACCCTCACTGGTCCCGATGTTGTGATGACCCTCACTGATCCCCATGTTGTGATGACCCTCACTGGTCCCCATGTTGTGATGGCCCTCACTGGTCCCCATGTTGTGATGGTCCTCACTGGTCCCCATGTTGTGATGACCCTCACTGGTCCCCATGTTGTGATGACCCTCACTGGTCCCGATGTTGTGATGACCCTCACTGATCCCCATGTTGTGATGACCCTCACTGATCCCCATGTTGTGATGACCCTCACTGATCCCCATGTTGTGATGACCGTCACTGGTCCCCATGTTGTGATGGCCCTCACTGGTCCCCATGTTGTGATGGTCCTCACTGGTCCCCATGTTGTGATGACCCTCACTGGTCCCCATGTTGTGATGACCCTCACTGGTCCCGATGTTGTGATGACCCTCACTGATCCCCATGTTGTGATGACCCTCACTGGTCCCCATGTTGTGATGGCCCTCACTGGTCCCCATGTTGTGATGGTCCTCACTGGTCCCCATGTTATGATGACCCTCACTGGTCCCCATGTTGTGATGACCCTCACTGGTCCCGATGTTGTGATGACCCTCACAGATCCCCATGTTGTGATGACCCTCACTGATCCCCATGTTGTGATGACCCTCACTGATCCCCATGTTGTGATGACCGTCACTGGTCCCCATGTTGTGATGACCGTCACTGCTCCCCATGTTGTGATGACCCTCACTGGTCCCCGTGTTGTGATGGTCCTCACTGATCACTGGTCCCCATGTTGTGATGACCCTCACTGATCCCCATGTTGTGATGGCCCTCACTGATCCCCATGTTGTGATGGCCTTTACTGATCCCCATGTTGTGCTAGTCCTCACTGGTCCCCATATTGTGATGGCCCTCACTGGTACCCATGTCGTGATGGTCCTCACTGATCCCCGTGTTGTGATGGTCCTCACTGGTCCCCATGTTGTGATGACCCTCACTGATCCCCATGTTGTGTTGGTCCTCATTGGTCCCCATTTTGTGATGACCCTCACTGGGCCCCATGTTGTGATGACCCTCACTTATCCCCATATTGTGATGGTCCTCGCTGGTCCCCATGTTGTGATGCTCCTCACTGGTCCGCATGTTGTGATGGTCCTCACTGGTCCCCATGTTGTGATGGTCCTCACTGGTCCCCATGTTGTGATGGTCCTCACTGGTCCACATGTTGTGATGTTCCTCACTGGTCCCCATGTTGTGATGGTCCTCACTGGTCCCCATGTTGTGTTGGTCCTCATTGGTCCCCATGTTGTGATGAACCTCACTGGTCCCCATGTTGTGATGGTCCTCACTGGTCCCCATGTTGTGATGACCCTCACTGGGCCCCATGTTGTGATGACCCTCACTTATCCCCATATTGTGATGGTCCTCGCTGGTCCCCATGTTGTGATGCTCCTCACTGGTCCCCATGTTGTGATGGTCCTCACTGGTCCCCATGTTGTGATGCTCCTCACTGGTCCCCATGTTGTGATGACCCTCACTGGTCCCCATGTTGTGATGGTCCTCACTGGTACCCATGTTGTGATGGTACTGACTGGTCCCCATGTTGTGATGACCCTCACTGGTCCCCATGTTGTGATGAACCTCACTGGTCCCCATGTTGTGATGACCCTCACTGGTCCCCATATTGTGATGACCCTCACTGATCCCCATGTTGTGATGGTCCTCACTGATCCCAATGTTGTGATGGCCCTCACTGATCCCTGGTCCCCATGTTGTGATGACCCTCACTGATCCCCATGTTGTGATGACCCTCACTGATCCCCATGTTGTGATGACCGCCACTGGTCCCCATGTTGTGTTGACCGTCACTGCTCCCCATGTTGTGATGACCCTCACTGGTCCCCATGTTGTGATGACCCTCACTGGTCCCCATGTTGTGATGACCCTCACTGGTCCCCATGTTGTGATGACCCTCACTGATCCCTATGTTGTGATGACCCTCACTGGTCCCCATGTTGTGAAGGCCCTCACTGGTCCCCATGTTGTGATGGTCCTCACTGGTCCCCATGTTGTGATGACCCTCACTGGTCCCCATGTTGTGATGACCCTCACTGGTCCCGATGTTGTGATGACCCTCACTGATCCCCATGTTGTGATGACCCTCACTGGTCCCCATGTTGTGATGGCCCTCACTGGTCCCCATGTTGTGATGGTCCTCACTGGTCCCCATGTTGTGATGACCCTCACTGGTCCCCATGTTGTGATGACCCTCACTGGTCCCGATGTTGTGATGACCCTCACTGATCCCCATGTTGTGATGACCCTCACTGATCCCCATGTTGTGATGACCCTCACTGATCCCCATGTTGTGATGACCGTCACTGGTCCCCATGTTGTGATGACCGTCACTGCTCCCCATGTTGTGATGACCCTCACTGGTCCCCATGTTGTGATGACCCTCACTGGTCCCCATGTTGTGATGACCCTCACTGGTCCCCATGTTGTGATGACCCTCACTGATCCCTATGTTGTGATGACCCTCACTGGTCCCCATGTTGTGATGGCCCTCACTGGTCCCCATGTTGTGATGGTCCTCACTGGTCCCCATGTTGTGATGACCCTCACTGGTCCCCATGTTGTGATGACCCTCACTGGTTCCGATGTTGTGATGACCCTCACTGATCCCCATGTTGTGATGACCCTCACTGGTCCCCATGTTGTGCTAGTCCTCACTGGTCCCCATGTTGTGATGACCCTCACTGGTCCCCATGTTGTGCTAGTCCTCACTGGTCCCCATGTTGTGATGACCCTCACTGGTCCCCATGTTGTGCTAGTCCTCACTGGTCCCCATGTTGTGATGACCCTCACTGATCCCCATGTTGTGATGGTCCTCACTGATCCCAATGTTGTGATGGCCCTCACTGATCCCTGGTCCCCATGTTGTGATGACCCTCACTGGTCCCCATGTTGTGATGACCCTCACTGGTCCCCATGTTGTGATGACCCTCACTGATCCCTATGTTGTGATGACCCTCACTGGTCCCCATGTTGTGATGGCCCTCACTGGTCCCCATGTTGTGATGGCCCTCACTGGTCCCCATGTTGTGATGGTCCTCACTGGTCCCCATGTTATGATGACTCTCACTGGTCCCCATGTTGTGATGACCCTCACTGGTCCCGATGTTGTGATGACCCTCACTGATCCCCATGTTGTGATGACCCTCACTGATCCCCATGTTGTGATGACCCTCACTGATCCCCATGTTGTGATGACCGTCACTGGTCCCCATGTTGTGATGACCATCACTGCTCCCCATGTTGTGATGACCCTCACTGGTCCCCATATTGTGATGACCCTCACTGGTCCCCATGTTGTGATGACCCTCACTGGTCCCCATGTTGTGATGACCCTCACTGATCCCTATGTTGTGATGACCCTCACTGGTCCCCATGTTGTGATGGCCCTCACTGGTCCCCATGTTGTGATGGTCCTCACTGGTCCCCATGTTGTGATGACCCTCACTGGTCCCCATGTTGTGATGACCCTCACTGGTCCCGATGTTGTGATGACCCTCACTGATCCCCATGTTGTGATGACCCTCACTGGTCCCCATGTTGTGATGGTCCTCACTGATCCCCATGTTGTGATGGTCCTCACTGTTCCCCATGTTGTGATGACGCACACTGGTCCCCATGTTGTGATGACCCTCACTGATCCCCATGTTGTGATGGTCCTCACTGGTCCCCATGTTGTGATGGTCCTCACTGATCCCCATGTTGTGCTAGTCCTCACTGGTCCCCATGTTGTGATGACCCTCACTGGTCCCCATGTTGTGATGACCCTCAATGGTCCCCATGTTGTGCTAGTCCTCACTGGTCCCCATGTTGTGATGACCCTCACTGGTCCCCATGTTGTGATGACCCTCACTGGTCCCCATGTTGTGATGTCCCTCACTGGTCCCCATGTTGTGATGGTCCTCACTGATCCCCATGTTGTGATGGACCTCACTGGTCCCCATGTTGTGATGACTCTCACTGGTCCCCATGTTGTGATGAACCTCTCTGGTCCCCATGTTGTGATGGTCCTCACTGATCCCCATGTTGTGATGGCCCTCACTGGTCCCCATGTTGTGATGGTCCTCACTGGTCCCCATGTTGTGATGACCGTCACTGCTCCCCATGTTGTGATGACCCTCACTGGTCCCGATGTTGTGATGACCCTCACTGGTCCCCATGTTGTGATGACCCTCACTGGTCCCCATGTTGTGATGGTCCTCACTGATCCCCATGTTGTGATGACCCTCACTGGTCCCCATGTTGTGATGACCCTCACTGATCCCCATGTTGTGATGACCCTCACTGGTCCCCATGTTGTGATGACCCTCACTGATCCCCATGTTGTGATGACCCTCACTGGTCCCCATGTTGTGATGGTCCTCACTGGTCCCCATGTTGTGATGACCATCACTGGTCCCCATGTTGTGATGACCCTCACTGGTCCCGATGTTGTGATGACCCTCACTGATCCGCATGTTGTGATGACCCTCACTGGTCCCCATGTTGTGATGGTCCTCACTGGTCCCCATGTTGTGATGACCCTCACTGGTCCCCATGTTGTGATGAACCTCACTGGTCCCCATGTTGTGATGGCCCTCACTGGTCCCCATGTTGTGATGGTCCTCACTGGTCCCCATGTTGTGATGACCATCACTGGTCCCCATGTTGTGATGACCCTCACTGGTCCCGATGTTGTGATGACCCTCACTGATGCGCATGTTGTGATGACCCTCACTGGTCCCCATGTTGTGATGGTCCTCACTGATCCCCATGTTGTGATGGTCCTCACTGATCCCCATGTTGTGATGGCCCTCACTGATCCCCATGTTGTGATGGTCCTCACTGGTCCCCATTTTGTGATGCTCCTCACTGATCCCCATGTTGTGCTAGTCCTCACTGATCCCCATGTTGTGATGGTCCTCACTGATCCCAATGTTGTGATGGCCCTCACTGATCCCTGGTCCCCATGTTGTGATGACCCTCACTGGTCCCCATGTTGTGATGACCCTCACTGGTCCCCATGTTGTGATGACCCTCACTGATCCCTATGTTGTGATGACCCTCACTGGTCCCCATGTTGTGATGGCCCTCACTGGTCCCCATGTTGTGATGGCCCTCACTGGTCCCCATGTTGTGATGGTCCTCACTGGTCCCCATGTTATGATGACCCTCACTGGTACCCCATGTTGTGATGACCCTCACTGGTCCCGATGTTGTGATGACCCTCACTGATCCCCATGTTGTGATGACCCTCACTGATCCCCATGTTGTGATGACCCTCACTGATCCCCATGTTGTGATGACCGTCACTGGTCCCTATGTTGTGATGACCCTCACTGGTCCCCATGTTGTGATGGCCCTCACTGGTCCCCATGTTGTGATGGTCCTCACTGGTCCCCATGTTGTGATGACCCTCACTGGTCCCCATGTTGTGATGACCCTCACTGGTCCCGATGTTGTGATGACCCTCACTGATCCCCATGTTGTGATGACCCTCACTGGTCCCCATGTTGTGATGGTCCTCACTGATCCCCATGTTGTGATGGTCCTCACTGTTCCCCATGTTGTGATGACGCACACTGGTCCCCATGTTGTGATGACCCTCACTGATCCCCATGTTGTGATGGTCCTCACTGGTCCCCATGTTGTGATGGTCCTCACTGATCCCCATGTTGTGCTAGTCCTCACTGGTCCCCATGTTGTGATGACCCTCACTGATCCCTGGTCCCCATGTTGTGATGACCCTCACTGATCCCCATGTTGTGATGACCCTCACTGATCCCCATGTTGTGATGACCGCCACTGGTCCCCATGTTGTGTTGACCGTCACTGCTCCCCATGTTGTGATGACCCTCACTGGTCCCCATGTTGTGATGACCCTCACTGGTCCCCATGTTGTGATGACCCTCACTGGTCCCCATGTTGTGATGACCCTCACTGATCCCTATGTTGTGATGACCCTCACTGGTCCCCATGTTGTGAAGGCCCTCACTGGTCCCCATGTTGTGATGGTCCTCACTGGTCCCCATGTTGTGATGACCCTCACTGGTCCCCATGTTGTGATGACCCTCACTGGTCCCGATGTTGTGATGACCCTCACTGATCCCCATGTTGTGATGACCCTCACTGGTCCCCATGTTGTGATGGCCCTCACTGGTCCCCATGTTGTGATGGTCCTCACTGGTCCCCATGTTGTGATGACCCTCACTGGTCCCCATGTTGTGATGACCCTCACTGGTCCCGATGTTGTGATGACCCTCACTGATCCCCATGTTGTGATGACCCTCACTGATCCCCATGTTGTGATGACCCTCACTGATCCCCATGTTGTGATGACCGTCACTGGTCCCCATGTTGTGATGACCGTCACTGCTCCCCATGTTGTGATGACCCTCACTGGTCCCCATGTTGTGATGACCCTCACTGGTCCCCATGTTGTGATGACCCTCACTGGTCCCCATGTTGTGATGACCCTCACTGATCCCTATGTTGTGATGACCCTCACTGGTCCCCATGTTGTGATGGCCCTCACTGGTCCCCATGTTGTGATGGTCCTCACTGGTCCCCATGTTGTGATGACCCTCACTGGTCCCCATGTTGTGATGACCCTCACTGGTTCCGATGTTGTGATGACCCTCACTGATCCCCATGTTGTGATGACCCTCACTGGTCCCCATGTTGTGCTAGTCCTCACTGGTCCCCATGTTGTGATGACCCTCACTGGTCCCCATGTTGTGCTAGTCCTCACTGGTCCCCATGTTGTGATGACCCTCACTGGTCCCCATGTTGTGCTAGTCCTCACTGGTCCCCATGTTGTGATGACCCTCACTGATCCCCATGTTGTGATGGTCCTCACTGATCCCAATGTTGTGATGGCCCTCACTGATCCCTGGTCCCCATGTTGTGATGACCCTCACTGGTCCCCATGTTGTGATGACCCTCACTGGTCCCCATGTTGTGATGACCCTCACTGATCCCTATGTTGTGATGACCCTCACTGGTCCCCATGTTGTGATGGCCCTCACTGGTCCCCATGTTGTGATGGCCCTCACTGGTCCCCATGTTGTGATGGTCCTCACTGGTCCCCATGTTATGATGACTCTCACTGGTCCCCATGTTGTGATGACCCTCACTGGTCCCGATGTTGTGATGACCCTCACTGATCCCCATGTTGTGATGACCCTCACTGATCCCCATGTTGTGATGACCCTCACTGATCCCCATGTTGTGATGACCGTCACTGGTCCCCATGTTGTGATGACCATCACTGCTCCCCATGTTGTGATGACCCTCACTGGTCCCCATATTGTGATGACCCTCACTGGTCCCCATGTTGTGATGACCCTCACTGGTCCCCATGTTGTGATGACCCTCACTGATCCCTATGTTGTGATGACCCTCACTGGTCCCCATGTTGTGATGGCCCTCACTGGTCCCCATGTTGTGATGGTCCTCACTGGTCCCCATGTTGTGATGACCCTCACTGGTCCCCATGTTGTGATGACCCTCACTGGTCCCGATGTTGTGATGACCCTCACTGATCCCCATGTTGTGATGACCCTCACTGGTCCCCATGTTGTGATGGTCCTCACTGATCCCCATGTTGTGATGGTCCTCACTGTTCCCCATGTTGTGATGACGCATACTGGTCCCCATGTTGTGATGACCCTCACTGATCCCCATGTTGTGATGGTCCTCACTGGTCCCCATGTTGTGATGGTCCTCACTGATCCCCATGTTGTGCTAGTCCTCACTGGTCCCCATGTTGTGATGACCCTCACTGGTCCCCATGTTGTGATGACCCTCAATGGTCCCCATGTTGTGCTAGTCCTCACTGGTCCCCATGTTGTGATGACCCTCACTGGTCCCCATGTTGTGATGACCCTCACTGGTCCCCATGTTGTGATGTCCCTCACTGGTCCCCATGTTGTGATGGTCCTCACTGATCCCCATGTTGTGATGGACCTCACTGGTCCCCATGTTGTGATGACTCTCACTGGTCCCCATGTTGTGATGAACCTCTCTGGTCCCCATGTTGTGATGGTCCTCACTGATCCCCATGTTGTGATGGCCCTCACTGGTCCCCATGTTGTGATGGTCCTCACTGGTCCCCATGTTGTGATGACCGTCACTGCTCCCCATGTTGTGATGACCCTCACTGGTCCCGATGTTGTGATGACCCTCACTGGTCCCCATGTTGTGATGACCCTCACTGGTCCCCATGTTGTGATGGTCCTCACTGATCCCCATGTTGTGATGACCCTCACTGGTCCCCATGTTGTGATGACCCTCACTGATCCCCATGTTGTGATGACCCTCACTGGTCCCCATGTTGTGATGACCCTCACTGATCCCCATGTTGTGATGACCCTCACTGGTCCCCATGTTGTGATGGTCCTCACTGGTCCCCATGTTGTGATGACCATCACTGGTCCCCATGTTGTGATGACCCTCACTGGTCCCGATGTTGTGATGACCCTCACTGATCCGCATGTTGTGATGACCCTCACTGGTCCCCATGTTGTGATGGTCCTCACTGGTCCCCATGTTGTGATGACCCTCACTGGTCCCCATGTTGTGATGAACCTCACTGGTCCCCATGTTGTGATGGCCCTCACTGGTCCCCATGTTGTGATGGTCCTCACTGGTCCCCATGTTGTGATGACCATCACTGGTCCCCATGTTGTGATGACCCTCACTGGTCCCGATGTTGTGATGACCCTCACTGATGCGCATGTTGTGATGACCCTCACTGGTCCCCATGTTGTGATGGTCCTCACTGATCCCCATGTTGTGATGGTCCTCACTGATCCCCATGTTGTGATGGCCCTCACTGATCCCCATGTTGTGATGGTCCTCACTGGTCCCCATTTTGTGATGCTCCTCACTGATCCCCATGTTGTGCTAGTCCTCACTGATCCCCATGTTGTGATGGTCCTCACTGATCCCAATGTTGTGATGGCCCTCACTGATCCCTGGTCCCCATGTTGTGATGACCCTCACTGGTCCCCATGTTGTGATGACCCTCACTGGTCCCCATGTTGTGATGACCCTCACTGATCCCTATGTTGTGATGACCCTCACTGGTCCCCATGTTGTGATGGCCCTCACTGGTCCCCATGTTGTGATGGCCCTCACTGGTCCCCATGTTGTGATGGTCCTCACTGGTCCCCATGTTATGATGACCCTCACTGGTACCCCATGTTGTGATGACCCTCACTGGTCCCGATGTTGTGATGACCCTCACTGATCCCCATGTTGTGATGACCCTCACTGATCCCCATGTTGTGATGACCCTCACTGATCCCCATGTTGTGATGACCGTCACTGGTCCCTATGTTGTGATGACCCTCACTGGTCCCCATGTTGTGATGGCCCTCACTGGTCCCCATGTTGTGATGGTCCTCACTGGTCCCCATGTTGTGATGACCCTCACTGGTCCCCATGTTGTGATGACCCTCACTGGTCCCGATGTTGTGATGACCCTCACTGATCCCCATGTTGTGATGACCCTCACTGGTCCCCATGTTGTGATGGTCCTCACTGATCCCCATGTTGTGATGGTCCTCACTGTTCCCCATGTTGTGATGACGCACACTGGTCCCCATGTTGTGATGACCCTCACTGATCCCCATGTTGTGATGGTCCTCACTGGTCCCCATGTTGTGATGGTCCTCACTGATCCCCATGTTGTGCTAGTCCTCACTGGTCCCCATGTTGTGATGACCCTCACTGGTCCCCATGTTGTGATGACCCTCAATGGTCCCCATGTTGTGCTAGTCCTCACTGGTCCCCATGTTGTGATGACCCTCACTGGTCCCCATGTTGTGATGACCCTCACTGGTCCCCATGTTGTGATGTCCCTCACTGGTCCCCATGTTGTGATGGTCCTCACTGATCCCCATGTTGTGATGGACCTCACTGGTCCCCATGTTGTGATGACTCTCACTGGTCCCCATGTTGTGATGAACCTCTCTGGTCCCCATGTTGTGATGGTCCTCACTGATCCCCATGTTGTGATGGCCCTCACTGGTCCCCATGTTGTGATGGTCCTCACTGGTCCCCATGTTGTGATGACCGTCACTGCTCCCCATGTTGTGATGACCCTCACTGGTCCCGATGTTGTGATGACCCTCACTGGTCCCCATGTTGTGATGACCCTCACTGGTCCCCATGTTGTGATGGTCCTCACTGATCCCCATGTTGTGATGACCCTCACTGGTCCCCATGTTGTGATGACCCTCACTGATCCCCATGTTGTGATGACCCTCACTGGTCCCCATGTTGTGATGACCCTCACTGATCCCCATGTTGTGATGACCCTCACTGGTCCCCATGTTGTGATGGTCCTCACTGGTCCCCATGTTGTGATGACCATCACTGGTCCCCATGTTGTGATGACCCTCACTGGTCCCGATGTTGTGATGACCCTCACTGATCCGCATGTTGTGATGACCCTCACTGGTCCCCATGTTGTGATGGTCCTCACTGGTCCCCATGTTGTGATGACCCTCACTGGTCCCCATGTTGTGATGAACCTCACTGGTCCCCATGTTGTGATGGCCCTCACTGGTCCCCATGTTGTGATGGTCCTCACTGGTCCCCATGTTGTGATGACCATCACTGGTCCCCATGTTGTGATGACCCTCACTGGTCCCGATGTTGTGATGACCCTCACTGATCCGCATGTTGTGATGACCCTCACTGGTCCCCATGTTGTGATGGTCCTCACTGATCCCCATGTTGTGATGGTCCTCACTGATCCCCATGTTGTGATGGCCCTCACTGATCCCCATGTTGTGATGGTCCTCACTGGTCCCCATTTTGTGATGCTCCTCACTGATCCCCATGTTGTGCTAGTCCTCACTGGTCCCCATGTTGTGATGACCCTCACTGGTCCCCATGTTGTGATGGCGCTCACTGGTCCCCATGTTGTGATGACCCTCACTGGTCCCCATGTTGTGCTGGGCCTCACTGGTCCCCATGTTGTGATGGTCCTCACTGATCACTGGTCCCCATGTTGTGATGACCCTCACTGGTCCCCATGTTGTGATGACCCTCACTGGTCCCCATGTCGTGATGATCCTCACTGGTCCCCATGGTGTGATGGTCCTCACTGGTCCCCATGTTGTGATGGTCCTCACTGATCACTGGTCCCCATGTTGTGATGACCCTCACTGATCCCCATGTTGTGATGGCCCTCACTGATCCCCATGTTGTGATGGCCTTTACTGATCCCCATGTTGTGCTAGTCCTCACTGGTCCCCATATTGTGATGGCCCTCACTGGTACCCATGTCGTGATGGTCCTCACTGATCCCCGTGTTGTGATGGTCCTCACTGGTCCCCATGTTGTGATGACCCTCACTGATCCCCATGTTGTGTTGGTCCTCATTGGTCCCCATTTTGTGATGACCCTCACTGGGCCCCATGTTGTGATGACCCTCACTTATCCCCATATTGTGATGGTCCTCGCTGGTCCCCATGTTGTGATGCTCCTCACTGGTCCGCATGTTGTGATGGTCCTCACTGGTCCCCATGTTGTGATGGTCCTCACTGGTCCCCATGTTGTGATGGTCCTCACTGGTCCACATGTTGTGATGTTCCTCACTGGTCCCCATGTTGTGATGGTCCTCACTGGTCCCCATGTTGTGTTGGTCCTCATTGGTCCCCATGTTGTGATGAACCTCACTGGTCCCCATGTTGTGATGGTCCTCACTGGTCCCCATGTTGTGATGACCCTCACTGGGCCCCATGTTGTGATGACCCTCACTTATCCCCATATTGTGATGGTCCTCGCTGGTCCCCATGTTGTGATGCTCCTCACTGGTCCCCATGTTGTGATGACCCTCACTGGTCCCCATGTTGTGATGCTCCTCACTGGTCCCCATGTTGTGATGACCCTCACTGGTCCCCATGTTGTGATGGTCCTCACTGGTACCCATGTTGTGATGGTACTGACTGGTCCCCATGTTGTGATGACCCTCACTGGTCCCCATGTTGTGATGAACCTCACTGGTCCCCATGTTGTGATGACCCTCACTGGTCCCCATGTTGTGATGACCCTCACTGATCCCCATGTTGTGATGACCCTCACTGATCCCCATATTGTGATGACCCTCACTGGTCCCCATGTTGTGAATACCCTCACTGGTCCCCATGTTGTAATGGCCCTCACTGATCCCCATGTTGTGATGACCCTCACTGATCCCCATGTTGTGATGACCCTCACTGATCCCCATGTTGTGATGACCCTCACTGGTCCCCATGTTGTGATGACCCTCACTGATCCCCATGTTGTGATGACCCTCACTGATCCCCATGTTGTGATGACACTCACTGGTCCCCATGTTGTGATGACCCTCACTGATCCCCATGTTGTGATGACCCTCACTGGTCCCCATGTTGTGATGACCCTCACTGGTCCCCATGTTGTGAATACCCTCACTGGTCCCCATGTTGTAATGGCCCTCACTGATCCCCATGTTGTGATGACCCTCACTGGTCCCCATGTTGTGAAGACGCTCACTGGTCCCCATGTTGTAATGGCCCTCACTGATCCCCATGTTGTGATGACCCTCACTGGTCCCCATGTTGTGAAGACGCTCACTGGTCCCCATGTTGTAATGGCCCTCACTGATCCCCATGTTGTGATGGCCCTCACTGGTCCCCATGTTGTGATGACCCTCACTGATCCCCATGTTGTGATGACCCTCACTGGTCCCCATGTTGTGATGACCCTCACTGATCCCCATGTTGTGATGACCCTCACTGATCCCCATGTTGTGATGACCCTCACTGGTCCCCATGTTGTGATGACCCTCACTGATCCCCATGTTGTGATGGTCCTCACTGATCCCCATGTTGTGATGACCCTCACTGGTCCCCATGTCGTGATGGTCCTCACTGGTCCCCATGGTGTGATGGTCCTCACTGGTCCCCATGTTGTGATGGTCCTCACTGATCACTGGTCCCCATGTTGTGATGACCCTCACTGATCCCCATGTTGTGATGGCCCTCACTGATCCCCATGTTGTGATGGCTTTTACTGATCCCCATGTTGTGCTCGTCCTCACTGGTCCCCATGTTGTGATGGTCCTCACTGGTCCCCATGTTGTGCTAGTCCTCACTAGTCCCCATGTTGTGATGGTCCTCACTGATCAATGGTCCCCATGTTGTGATGACCCTCACTGATCCCCATGTTGTGATGGCCCTCACTGATCCCCATGTTGTGATGGCTTTTACTGATCCCCATGTTGTGCTAGTCCTCACTGGTCCCCATGTTGTGATGGTCCTCACTGGTCCCCATGTTGTGCTAGTCCTCACTGGTCCCCATATTGTGATGGACGTCACTGGTACCCATGTCGTGATGGTCCTCACTGATCCCCGTGTTGTGATGGTCCTCACTGGTCCCCATGTTGTGATGACCCTCACTGATCCCCATGTTGTGATGGTCCTCATTGGTCCCCATGTTGTGACGAACGTCACTGGTCCCCATGTTGTGATGGTCCTCACTGGTCCCCATGTTGTGATGACCCTCACTGGGCCCCATGTTGTGATGACCCTCACTTATCCACATATTGTGATGGTCCTCGCTGGTCCCCATGTTGTGATGCTCCTCACTGGTCCCCATGTCTTGATGGTCCTCACTGGTCCCCATGTTGTGATGGTCCTCACTGGTCCCCATGTTGTGATGGTCCTCACTGGTCCACATGTTGTGATGGTGCTCACTGGTCCCCATGTTGTGATGGTCCTCACTGGTCCCCATGTTGTGATGGTCCTCACTGGTCCCCATGTTGTGATGACCCTCACTGGTCCCCATGTTGTGATGACCCTCACTGGTCCCCATGTTGTGATGGTCCTCACTGATCCCCATGTTGGGATGGTCCTCACTGATCCCCATGTTGTGATGGTCCTCACTGATCCCCATGTTGTGATGGTCCTCACTGATCCCCATTTTGTGATGCTCCTCACTGGTCCCCATGTTGTGATGACCCTCACTGGTCCCCATGTTGTGATGACCCTCACTGGTCCCCATATTGTGATGGTCCTCACTGGTCCCCATGTTGTGATGACCCTCACTGGTCCCCATGTTGTGATGACCCTCACTGGTCCCTGGTCCACATTTTGTGATGACCCTCACTGGTCCCCATGTTGTGATGACCCTCACTGATCCCCATGTTGTGATGACCGTCACTGGTCCCCATGTTGTGATGACCCTCACTGATCCCCATGTTGTGATGACCCTCACTGATCCCCATGTTGTGATGGTCCTCACTGATCCCAATGTTGTGATGGCCCTCACTGATCCCTGGTCCCCATGTTGTGATGACCCTCACTGAGCCCCATGTTGTGATGACCCTCACTGATCCCCATGTTGTGATGACCGTCACTGGTCCCCATGTTGTGATGACCCTCACTGATCCCCATGTTGTGATGACCCTCACTGGTCCCCATGTTGTGATGACTCTCACTGGTCCCCATGTTGTGATGTCCCTCACTGGTCCCCATGTTGTGATGACCCTCACTGATCCCTATGTTGTGATGACCCTCACTGGTCTCCATGTTTGATGGCCCTCACTGGTCCCCATGTTGTGATGGTCCTCACTGGTCCCCATGTTGTGATGACCCTCACTGGTCCCCATATTGTGATGACCCTCACTGGTCCCGATGTTGTGATGACCCTCACTGATCCCCATGTTGTGATGACCCTCACTGGTCCCCATGTTGTGATGGTCCTCACTGATCCCCATGTTGTGATGGTCCTCACTGTTCCCCATGTTGTGATGACCCACACTGGTCCCCATGTTGTGATGACCCTCACTGGTCCCCATGTTGTGATGACCCTCACTGGTCCCCATGTTGTGATGACCCTCACAGGTCCCCATGTTGTGATGGCCCTCACTGATCCCCATGTTGTGATGGTCCTCACTGGTCCCCATGTTGTGATGGTCCTCACTGATCCCCATGTTGTGCTAGTCCTCACTGGTCCCCATGTTGTGATGACCCTCACTGGTCCCCATGTTGTGATGCCCCTCACTGGTCCCCATGTTGTGATGACCCTCACTGGTCCCCATGTTGTCCTGGTCCTCACTGGTCCCCATGTTGTGATGACCCTCACTGATCCCCATGTTGTGATGACCCTCACTGGTCCCCATGTTGTGATGACCCTCACTGATCCCCATGTTGTGATGACCCTCACTGGTCCCCATGTTGTGATGACCCTCACTGATCCCCATGTTGTGATGACCCTCACTGGTCCCCATGTTGTGATGACCCTCACTGATCCCCATGTTGTGATGACCCTCACTGGTCCCCATGTTGTGATGACCCTCACTGATCCCCATGTTGTGATGACCCTCACTGGTCCCCATGTTGTGATGGTCCTCACTGATCCCCATGTTGTGATGGTCCTCACTGGTCCCCATGTTGTGATGACTCTCACTGGTCCCCATGTTGTGATGAACCTCACTGGTCCCCATGTTGTGATGGCCCTCACTGGTCCCCATGTTGTGATGGTCCTCACTGGTCCCCATGTTGTGATGACCATCACTGGTCCCCATGTTGTGATGACCCTCACTGGCCCCAATGTTGTGATGACCCTCACTGATCCCCATGTTGTGATGACCCTCACTGGTCCCCATGTTGTTATGGTCCTCACTGATCCCCATGTTGTGATGGTCCTCACTGGTCCCCATGTTGTGATGGTCCTCACTGGTCCCCATGTTGTGATGACCCTCACTGGTCCCCATGTTGTGATGACCCTCACTGGTCCCCATGTTGTGATGACCCTCACTGGTGCCCATATTGTGATGGCCCTCACTGGTCCCCATGTTGTGATGACCCTCACTGGTCCCTGGTCCACATTTTGTGATGACCCTCACTGGTCCCCATGTTGTGATGACCCTCACTGATCCCCATGTTGTGATGACCCTCAATGGTCCCCATGTTGTGATGACCCTCACTGATCCCCATGTTGTGATGACCCTCACTGGTCCCCATGTT
The DNA here is from genome assembly GCF_044704955.1 of Pristiophorus japonicus. NCBI lineage: Eukaryota > Metazoa > Chordata > Chondrichthyes > Pristiophoridae > Pristiophorus > Pristiophorus japonicus. The sequence goes on along the minus strand of NC_091977.1, from coordinate 112,523,992 downwards.
GTGATGGTCCTCACTGATCCCCATGTTGTGATGGTCCTCACTGGTCCCCATGTTGTGATGGTCCTCACTGATCCCCATGTTGTGATGACCCTCACTGGTCCCCATGTTGTGATGGTCCTCACTGATCCCCATGTTGTGATGACCCTCACTGGTCCCCATGTTGTGATGGTCCTCACTGATCCCCATGTTGTGATGGTCCTCACTGATCCCCATGTTGTGATGGTCCTCACTGGTCCCCATGTTGTGATGACCCTCACTGGTCCCCATGTTGTGATGAACCTCACTGGTCCCCATGTTGTGATGGCCCTCACTGGTCCCCATGTTGTGATGGTCCTCACTGGTCCCCATGTTGTGATGGTCCTCACTGGTCCCCATGTTGTGTTGGTCCTCATTGGTCCCCATGTTGTGATGAACCTCACTGGTCCCCATGTTGTGATGGTCCTCACTGGTCCCCATGTTGTGATGACCCTCACTGGGCCCCATGTTGTGATGACCCTCACTTATCCCCATATTGTGATGGTCCTCGCTGGTCCCCATGTTGTGATGCTCCTCACTGGTCCCCATGTTGTGATGACCCTCACTGGTCCCCATGTTGTGATGCTCCTCACTGGTCCCCATGTTGTGATGACCCTCACTGGTCCCCATGTTGTGATGGTCCTCACTGGTACCCATGTTGTGATGGTACTGACTGGTCCCCATGTTGTGATGACCCTCACTGGTCCCCATGTTGTGATGAACCTCACTGGTCCCCATGTTGTGATGACCCTCACTGGTCCCCATGTTGTGATGACCCTCACTGATCCCCATGTTGTGATGACCCTCACTGATCCCCATATTGTGATGACCCTCACTGGTCCCCATGTTGTGAATACCCTCACTGGTCCCCATGTTGTAATGGCCCTCACTGATCCCCATGTTGTGATGACCCTCACTGGTCCCCATGTTGTGATGACCCTCACTGATCCCCATGTTGTGATGACCCTCACTGGTCCCCATGTTGTGATGACCCTCACTGATCCCCATGTTGTGATGACCCTCACTGATCCCCATGTTGTGATGACACTCACTGGTCCCCATGTTGTGATGACCCTCACTGATCCCCATGTTGTGATGACCCTCACTGGTCCCCATGTTGTGAATACCCTCACTGGTCCCCATGTTGTAATGGCCCTCACTGATCCCCATGTTGTGATGACCCTCACTGGTCCCCATGTTGTGAAGACGCTCACTGGTCCCCATGTTGTAATGGCCCTCACTGATCCCCATGTTGTGATGACCCTCACTGATCCCCATGTTGTGATGACCCTCACTGATCCCCATGTTGTGATGACCCTCACTGGTCCCCATGTTGTGATGACCCTCACTGATCCCCATGTTGTGATGGTCCTCACTGATCCTCATGTTGTGATGACCCTCACTGGTCCCCATGTCGTGATGGTCCTCACTGGTCCCCATGGTGTGATGGTCCTCACTGGTCCCCATGTTGTGATGGTCCTCACTGATCACTGGTCCCCATGTTGTGATGACCCTCACTGATCCCCATGTTGTGATGGTCCTCACTGATCACTGGTCCCCATGTTGTGATGGTCCTCACTGATCACTGATCCCCATGTTGTGATGACCCTCACTGATCCCCATGTTGTGATGGCCCTCACTGATCCCCATGTTGTGATGGCTTTTACTGATCCCCATGTTGTGCTCGTCCTCACTGGTCCCCATGTTGTGATGGTCCTCACTGGTCCCCATGTTGTGCTAGTCCTCACTGGTCCCCATGTTGTGATGGTCCTCACTGATCACTGGTCCCCATGTTGTGATGACCCTCACTGATCCCCATGTTGTGATGGCCCTCACTGATCCCCATGTTGTGATGGCTTTTACTGATCCCCATGTTGTGCTAGTCCTCACTGGTCCCCATGTTGTGATGGTCCTCACTGGTCCCCATGTTGTGCTAGTCCTCACTGGTCCCCATATTGTGATGGACGTCACTGGTACCCATGTCGTGATGGTCCTCACTGATCCCCGTGTTGTGATGGTCCTCACTGGTCCCCATGTTGTGATGACCCTCACTGATCCCCATGTTGTGTTGGTCCTCATTGGTCCCCATGTTGTGACGAACGTCACTGGTCCCCATGTTGTGATGGTCCTCACTGGTCCCCATGTTGTGATGACCCTCACTGGGCCCGATGTTGTGATGACCCTCACTTATCCACATATTGTGATGGTCCTCGCTGGTCCCCATGTTGTGATGCTCCTCACTGGTCCCCATGTCTTGATGGTCCTCACTGGTCCCCATGTTGTGATGGTCCTCACTGGTCCCCATGTTGTGATGGTCCTCACTGATCCCCATGTTGTGATGGTCCTCACTGATCCCCATGTTGTGATGGTCCTCACTGATCCCCATTTTGTGATGCTCCTCACTGGTCCCCATGTTGTGATGACCCTCACTGGTCCCCATGTTGTGATGACCCTCACTGGTCCCCATATTGTGATGGTCCTCACTGGTCCCCATGTTGTGATGACCCTCACTGGTCCCCATGTTGTGATGACCCTCACTGGTCCCTGGTCCACATTTTGTGATGACCCTCACTGGTCCCCATGTTGTGATGACCCTCACTGATCCCCATGTTGTGATGACCGTCACTGGTCCCCATGTTGTGATGACCCTCACTGATCCCCATGTTGTGATGACCCTCACTGATCCCCATGTTGTGATGGTCCTCACTGATCCCAATGTTGTGATGGCCCTCACTGATCCCTGGTCCCCATGTTGTGATGACCCTCACTGAGCCCCATGTTGTGATGACCCTCACTGATCCCCATGTTGTGATGACCGTCACTGGTCCCCATGTTGTGATGACCCTCACTGATCCCCATGTTGTGATGACCCTCACTGGTCCCCATGTTGTGATGACTCTCACTGGTCCCCATGTTGTGATGACCCTCACTGGTCCCCATGTTGTGATGACCCTCACTGATCCCTATGTTGTGATGACCCTCACTGGTCTCCATGTTTGATGGCCCTCACTGGTCCCCATGTTGTGATGGTCCTCACTGGTCCCCATGTTGTGATGACCCTCACTGGTCCCCATATTGTGATGACCCTCACTGGTCCCGATGTTGTGATGACCCTCACTGATCCCCATGTTGTGATGACCCTCACTGGTCCCCATGTTGTGATGGTCCTCACTGATCCCCATGTTGTGATGGTCCTCACTGTTCCCCATGTTGTGATGACCCACACTGGTCCCCATGTTGTGATGACCCTCACTGGTCCCCATGTTGTGATGACCCTCACTGGTCCCCATGTTGTGATGACCCTCACTGGTCCCCATGTTGTGATGGCCCTCACTGATCCCCATGTTGTGATGGTCCTCACTGGTCCCCATGTTGTGATGGTCCTCACTGATCCCCATGTTGTGCTAGTCCTCACTGGTCCCCATGTTGTGATGACCCTCACTGGTCCCCATGTTGTGATGCCCCTCACTGGTCCCCATGTTGTGATGACCCTCACTGGTCCCCATGTTGTCCTGGTCCTCACTGGTCCCCATGTTGTGATGACCCTCACTGATCCCCATGTTGTGATGACCCTCACTGGTCCCCATGTTGTGATGACCCTCACTGATCCCCATGTTGTGATGACCCTCACTGCTCCCCATGTTGTGATGACCCTCACTGATCCCCATGTTGTGATGACCCTCACTGGTCCCCATGTTGTGATGACCCTCACTGATCCCCATGTTGTGATGACCCTCACTGGTCCCCATGTTGTGATGACCCTCACTGATCCCCATGTTGTGATGACCCTCACTGGTCCCCATGTTGTGATGACCATCACTGGTCCCCATGTTGTGATGACCCTCACTGGTCCCGATGTTGTGATGACCCTCACTGATCCCCATGTTGTGATGACCCTCACTGGTCCCCATGTTGTTATGGTCCTCACTGATCCCCATGTTGTGATGGTCCTCACTGGTCCCCATGTTGTGATGGTCCTCACTGGTCCCCATGTTGTGATGACCCTCACTGGTCCCCATGTTGTGATGACCCTCACGGTCCCCATGTTGTGATGACCCTCACTGGTGCCCATATTGTGATGGCCCTCACTGGTCCCCATGTTGTGATGTCCCTCACTGGTCCCTGGTCCACATTTTGTGATGACCCTCACTGGTCCCCATGTTGTGATGACCCTCACTGATCCCCATGTTGTGATGACCCTCACTGGTCCCCATGTTGTGATGACCCTCACTGATCCCCATGTTGTGATGACCCTCACTGGTCCCCATGTTGTGATGGTCCTCACTGATCCCCATGTTGTGATGGTCCTCACTGGTCCCCATGTTGTGATGGTCCTCACTGATCCCCATGTTGTGATGACCCTCACTGGTCCCCATGTTGTGATGGTCCTCACTGATCCCCATGTTGTGATGACCCTCACTGGTCCCCATGTTGTGATGGTCCTCACTGATCCCCATGTTGTGATGGTCCTCACTGATCCCCATGTTGTGATGGTCCTCACTGGTCCCCATGTTGTGATGACCCTCACTGGTCCCCATGTTGTGATGAACCTCACTGGTCCCCATGTTGTGATGGCCCTCACTGGTCCCCATGTTGTGATGGTCCTCACTGGTCCCCATGTTGTGATGACCATCACTGGTCCCCATGTTGTGATGACCCTCACTGGTCCCGATGTTGTGATGACCCTCACTGATCCGCATGTTGTGATGACCCTCACTGGTCCCCATGTTGTGATGGTCCTCACTGATCCCCATGTTGTGATGGTCCTCACTGGTTCCCATGTTGTGATGACCCACACTGGTCCCCATGTTGTGATGACCCTCACTGGTCCCCATGTTGTGATGACCCTCACTGGTCCCCATGTTGTGATGACCCTCACTGGTCCCCATGTTGTGATGGCCCTCACTGATCCCCATGTTGTGATGGTCCTCACTGGTCCCCATTTTGTGATGGTCCTCACTGATCCCCATGTTGTGCTAGTCCTCACTGGTCCCCATGTTGTGATGACCCTCACTGGTCCCCATGTTGTGATGGCCCTCACTGGTCCCCATGTTGTGATGACCCTCACTGGTCCCCATGTTGTGATGGCCCTCACTGGTCCCCATGTTGTGCTGGTCCTCACGGGTCCCCATGTTGTGATGACCCTCACTGATCCCCATGTTGTGATGGTCCTCACTGATCCCAATGTTGTGATGGCCCTCACTGATCCCTGGTCCCCATGTTGTGATGACCCTCACTGATCCCCATGTTGTGATGACCCTCACTGGTCCCCATGTTGTGCTAGTCCTCACTGGTCCCCATGTTGTGATGACCCTCACTGGTCCCCATGTTGTGCTAGTCCTCACTGGTCCCCATGTTGTGATGACCCTCACTGATCCCCATGTTGTGATGGTCCTCACTGATCCCAATGTTGTGATGGCCCTCACTGATCCCTGGTCCCCATGTTGTGATGACCCTCACTGATCCCCATGTTGTGATGACCCTCACTGAGCCCCATGTTGTGATGACCCTCACTGGTCCCCATGTTGTGATGACCCTCACTGGTCCCCATGTTGTGATGACCCTCACTGATCCCTATGTTGTGATGACCCTCACTGGTCCCCATGTTGTGATGGCCCTCACTGGTCCCCATGTTGTGATGGTCCTCACTGGTCCCCATGTTGTGATGACCCTCACTGGTTCCCATGTTGTGATGACCCTCACTGGTCCCGATGTTGTGATGACCCTCACTGATCCCCATGTTGTGATGACCCTCACTGGTCCCCATGTTGTGATGGCCCTCACTGGTCCCCATGTTGTGATGGTCCTCACTGGTCCCCATGTTGTGATGACCCTCACTGGTCCCCATGTTGTGATGACCCTCACTGGTCCCGATGTTGTGATGACCCTCACTGATCCCCATGTTGTGATGACCCTCACTGATCCCCATGTTGTGATGACCCTCACTGATCCCCATGTTGTGATGACCGTCACTGGTCCCCATGTTGTGATGACCGTCACTGCTCCCCATGTTGTGATGACCCTCACTGGTCCCCATGTTGTGATGACCCTCACTGGTCCCCATGTTGTGATGACCCTCACTGGTCCCCATGTTGTGATGACCCTCACTGATCCCTATGTTGTGATGACCCTCACTGGTCCCCATGTTGTGATGGTCCTCACTGGTCCCCATGTTGTGATGACCCTCACTGGTCGCGATGTTGTGATGACCCTCACTGATCCCCATGTTGTGATGACCCTCACTGGTCCCCATGTTGTGCTAGTCCTCACTGGTCCCCATGTTGTGATGACCCTCACTGGTCCCCATGTTGTGCTAGTCCTCACTGGTCTCCATGTTGTGATGACCCTCACTGATCCCCATGTTGTGATGACCCTCACTGATCCCCATGTTGTGATGGTCCTCACTGATCCCAATGTTGTGATGGCCCTCACTGATCCCTGGTCCCCATGTTGTGATGACCCTCACTGATCCCCATGTTGTGATGACCCTCACTGATCCCCATGTTGTGATGACCGTCACTGGTTCCCATGTTGTGATGACCGTCACTGCTCCCCATGTTGTGATGACCCTCACTGGTCCCCATGTTGTGATGACCCTCACTGGTCCCCATGTTGTGATGACCCTCACTGATCCCTATGTTGTGATGACCCTCACTGGTCCCCATGTTGTGATGGCCCTCACTGGTCCCCATGTTGTGATGGTCCTCACTGGTCCCCATGTTGTGATGACCCTCACTGGTCCCCATGTTGTGATGACCCTCACTGGTCCCGATGTTGTGATGACCCTCACTGATCCCCATGTTGTGATGACCCTCACTGGTCCCCATGTTGTGATGGCCCTCACTGGTCCCCATGTTGTGATGGTCCTCACTGGTCCCCATGTTGTGATGACCCTCACTGGTCCCCATGTTGTGATGACCCTCACTGGTCCCGATGTTGTGATGACCCTCACTGATCCCCATGTTGTGATGACCCTCACTGATCCCCATGTTGTGATGACCCTCACTGATCCCCATGTTGTGATGACCGTCACTGGTCCCCATGTTGTGATGACCGTCACTGCTCCCCATGTTGTGATGACCCTCACTGGTCCCCATGTTGTGATGACCCTCACTGGTCCCCATGTTGTGATGACCCTCACTGGTCCCCATGTTGTGATGACCCTCACTGATCCCTATGTTGTGATGACCCTCACTGGTCCCCATGTTGTGATGGCCCTCACTGGTCCCCATTTTGTGATGGTCCTCACTGGTCCCCATGTTGTGATGACCCTCACTGGTCCCCATGTTGTGATGACCCTCACTGGTCCCGATGTTGTGATGACCCTCACTGATCCCCATGTTGTGATGACCCTCACTGGTCCCCATGTTGTGATGGCCCTCACTGGTCCCCATGTTGTGATGGTCCTCACTGGTCCCCATGTTGTGATGACCCTCACTGGTCCCCATGTTGTGACGACCCTTCCTGGTCCCGATGTTGTGATGACCCTCACTGATCCCCATGTTGTGATGACCCTCACTGGTCCCCATGTTGTGATGGTCCTCACTGATCCCCATGTTGTGATGGTCCTCACTGTTCCCCATGTTGTGATGACGCACACTGGTCCCCATGTTGTGATGACCCTCACTGATCCCCATGTTGTGATGGTCCTCACTGGTCCCCATGTTGTGATGGTCCTCACTGATCCCCATGTTGTGCTAGTCCTCACTGGTCCCCATGTTGTGATGACCCTCACTGGTCCCCATGTTGTGATGACCCTCAATGGTCCCCATGTTGTGCTAGTCCTCACTGGTCCCCATGTTGTGATGACCCTCACTGATCCCCATGTTGTGATGACCCTCACTGGTCCCCATGTTGTGATGACCCTCACTGGTCCCCATGTTGTGATGGTCCTCACTGATCCCCATGTTGTGATGGACCTCACTGGTCCCCATGTTGTGATGACTCTCACTGGTCCCCATGTTGTGATGAACCTCACTGGTCCCCATGTTGTGATGGTCCTCACTGATCCCCATGTTGTGATGGCCCTCACTGGTCCCCATGTTTTGATGGTCCTCACTGGTCCCCATGTTGTGATGACCGTCACTGCTCCCCATGTTGTGATGACCCTCACTGGTCCCGATGTTGTGATGACCCTCACTGGTCCCCATGTTGTGATGACCCTCACTGGTCCCCATGTTGTGATGGTCCTCACTGATCCCCATGTTGTGATGACCCTCACTGGTCCCCATGTTGTGATGACCCTCACTGATCCCCATGTTGTGATGACCCTCACTGGTCCCCATGTTGTGATGACCCTCACTAATCCCCATGTTGTGATGACCCTCACTGGTCCCCATGTTGTGATGGTCCTCACTGGTCCCCATGTTGTGATGACCATCACTGGTCCCCATGTTGTGATGACCCTCACTGGTCCCGATGTTGTGATGACCCTCACTGATCCGCATGTTGTGATGACCCTCACTGGTCCCCATGTTGTGATGGTCCTCACTGGTCCCCATGTTGTGATGACCCTCACTGGTCCCCATGTTGTGATGAACCTCACTGGTCCCCATGTTGTGATGGCCCTCACTGGTCCCCATGTTGTGATGGTCCTCACTGGTCCCCATGTTGTGATGACCATCACTGGTCCCCATGTTGTGATGACCCTCACTGGTCCCCATGTTGTGCTGGGCCTCACGGGTCCCCATGTTGTGCTAGTCCTCACTGGTCCCCATGTTGTGATGACCCTCACTGATCCCCATGTTGTGATGGTCCTCACTGATCCCAATGTTGTGATGGCCCTCACTGATCCCTGGTCCCCATGTTGTGATGACCCTCACTGATCCCCATGTTGTGATGACCCTCACTGATCCCCATGTTGTGATGACCGTCACTGGTCCCCATGTTGTGATGACCGTCACTGCTCCCCATGTTGTGATGACCCTCACTGGTCCCCATGTTGTGATGACCCTCACTGGTCCCCATGTTGTGATGACCCTCACTGGTCCCCATGTTGTGATGACCCTCACTGATCCCTATGTTGTGATGACCCTCACTGGTCCCCATGTTGTGATGGCCCTCACTGGTCCCCATGTTGTGATGGTCCTCACTGGTCCCCATGTTGTGATGACCCTCACTGGTCCCCATATTGTGATGGCCCTCACTGGTCCCCATGTTGTGATGACCCTCACTGATCCCCATGTTGTGATGACCCTCACTGGTCCCCATGTTGTGATGGTCCTCACTGATCCCCATGTTGTTATGGTCCTCACTGTTCCCCATGTTGTGATGACCCACACTGGTCCCCATGTTGTGATGACCCTCACTGGTCCCCATGTTGTGATGACCCTCACTGATCCTCATGTTGTGATGGTCCTCACTGATCCCCATGTTGTGATGGTCCTCACTGATCCCCATGTTGTGCTGGTCCTCACTGGTCCCCATGTTGTGATGACCCTCACTGGTCCCCATGTTGTGATGGCCCTCACTGGTCCCCATGTTGTGATGACCCTCACTGGTCCCCATGTTGTGCTAGTCCTCACTGGTCCCCATGTTGTGATGACCCTCACTGGTCCCCATGTTGTGATGACCCTCACTGGTCCCCATGTTGTGATGGTCCTCACTGATCCCCATGTTGTGATGGACCTCACTGGTCCCCATGTTGTGATGACTCTCACTGGTCCCCATGTTGTGATGAACCTCACTGGTCCCCATGTTGTGATGGTCCTCACTGGTCCCCATGTTGTGATGACCATCACTGGTCCCCATGTTGTGATGACCCTCACTGGTCCCGATGTTGTGATGACCCTCACTGATCCCCATGTTGTGATGACCCTCACTGGTCCCCATGTTGTGATGGTCCTCACTGATCCCCATGTTGTGATGATCCTCACTGGTCCCCATGTTGTGATGACCCACACTGGTCCCCATGTTGTGATGACCCTCACTGGTCCCCATGTTGTGATGACCCTCACTGGTCCCCATGTTGTGATGGCCCTCACTGATCCCCATGTTGTGATGGTCCTCACTGGTCCCCATGTTGTGCTACTCCTCACTGGTCCCCATGTTGTGATGACCCTCACTGGTTTCCATGTTGTGATGGCCCTCACTGGTCCCCATGTTGTGATGACCCTCACTGGTCCCCATGTTGTGTTAGTCCTCACTGGTCCCCATGTTGTGATGACCCTCACTGGTCCCCATGTTGTGCTGGTCCTCACTGGTCCCCATGTTGTGATGACCCTCACTGGTCCCCATGTTGTGTTAGTCCTCACTGGTCCCCATGTTGTGATGACCCTCACTGATCCCCATGTTGTGATCGTCCTCACTGATCCCAATGTTGTGATGGCCCTCACTGATCCCTGGTCCCCATGTTGTGATGACCCTCACTGATCCCCATGTTGTGATGACCCTCACTGATCCCTGGTCCCGATGTTGTGATGACCCTCACTGGTCCCCATGTTGTGATGACCCTCACTGATCCCCATGTTGTGATGACCGTCACTGGTCCCCATGTTGTGATGGCCCTCACTGGTCCCCATGTTGTGATGACCGTCACTGCTCCCCATGTTGTGATGACCCTCACTGGTCCCCATGTTGTGATGACCCTCACTGATCCCTATGTTGTGATGACCCTCACTGGTCCCCATGTTGTGATGGCCCTCACTGGTCCCCATGTTGTGATGGTCCTCACTGGTCCCCATGTTGTGATGACCCTCACTGGTCCCCATATTGTGATGACCCTCACTGGTCCCGATGTTGTGATGACCCTCACTGATCCCCATGTTGTGATGACCCTCACTGGTCCCCATGTTGTGATGGCCTTCACTGGTCCCCATGTTGTGATGGTCCTCACTGGTCCCCATGTTGTGATGACCCTCACTGGTCCCCATATTGTGATGACCCTCACTGGTCCCGATGTTGTGATGACCCTCACTGATCCCCTTGTTGTGATGGCCCTCACTGATCCCTGGTCCCCATGTTGTGATGACCCTCACTGATCCCCATTTTGTGATGACCGTCACTGGTCCCCATATTGTGATGACCCTCACTGCTTCCCATGTTGTGATGACCCTCACTGGTCCCCATGTTGTGATGACCCTCACTGGTCCCCATGTTGTGATGACCCTCACTGGTCCCCATGTTGTGATGGTCGTCACTGGTCCCCATGTTGTGATGACCCTCACTGGTCACCATATTGTGATGACCCTCACTGGTCCCGATGTTGTGATGACCCTCACTGATCCCCATGTTGTGATGACCCTCACTGGTCCCCATGTTGTGATGGTCCTCACTGATCGCCATGTTGTGATGGTCCTCACTGGTCCCCACTGATCCCCATGTTGTGATGGTCCTCACTGGTCCCCATGTTGTGATGACCCACACTGGTCCCCATGTTGTGATGACCCTCACTGGTCCCCATGTTGTGATGACCCTCACTGGTCCCCATGTTGTGATGACCCTCACTGGTCCCCATGTTGTTATGGCCCTCACTGATCCCCATGTTGTGATGGTCCTCACTGGTCCCCATGTTGTGATGGTCCTCACTGATCCCCATGTTGTGCTAGTCCTCACTGGTCCCCATGTTGTGATGGCCCTCACTGATCCCCATGTTGTGATGGTCCTCACTGATCCCCATGTTGTGATGACCCTCACTGGTCCCCATGTTGTGCTAGTCCTCACTGGTCCCCATGTTGTGATGACCCTCACTGGTCCCCATGTTGTGATGACCCTCACTGGTCCCCATGTTGTGCTAGTCCTCACTAGTCCCCATGTTGTGATGACCCTCACTGATCCCCATGTTGTGCTGGTCCTCACTGGTCCCCATGTTGTGATGGCCCTCACTGATCCCTGGTCCCCAACTTGTGATGGCCCTCACTGATCCCCATGTTGTGATGGCCCTCACTGATCCCTGTTCCCCATGTTGTGATGACCCTCACTGATCCCCATGTTGTGATGACCCTCACTGATCCCCATGTTGTGATGGCCCTCACTGATCCCTGGTCCCCATGTTGTGATGACCCTCACTGATCCCCATGTTTTGATGACCGTCACTGGTCCCCATGTTGTGATGATCCTCACTGATCCCCATGTTGTGATGACCGTCACTGGTCCCCATGTTGTGATAACCCTCACTGGTCCCTATGTTGTGATGACCCTCACTGGTCCCCATGTTGTGATGACCCTCACTGATCCCTATGTTGTGCTAACCATCACTGGTCCCCATGTTGTGATGACCCACACTGGTCCCCATGTTGTGATGACCCTCACTGGTCCCCATGTTGTGATGACACTCACTGGTCCCCATGTTGTGATGACCCTCACTGGTCCCCATGTTGTGATGGCCCTCACTGATCCCCATGTTGTGCTAGTCCTCACTGGTCCCCATGTTGTGATGACCCTCACTGGTCCCCATGTTGTGATGACCCTCACTGGTCCCCATGTTGTGATGGCCCTCACTGATCCCCATGTTGTGATGGTCCTCACTGGTCCCCATGTTATGATGGTCCTCACTGATCCCCATGTTGTGCTAGTCCTCACTGGTCCCCATGTTGTGATGACCCTCACTGATCCCCATGTTGTGATGGTCCTCACTGGTCCCCATGTTGTGATGGCCCTCACTGATCCCCATGTTGTGATGGCCCTCACTGATTCCTGGTCCCCATGTTGTGATGACCCTCACTGATCCCCATGTTGTGATGACCCTCACTGATCCCCATGTTGTGATGGCCCTCACTGGTCCCCATGTTGTGATGGTCCTCACTGGTCCCCATGTTGTGATGACCCTCACTGGTCCCCATGTTGTGATGACCCTCACTGGTCCCGATGTTGTGATGACCCTCACTGATCCCCATGTTGTGATGACCCTCACTGGTCCCCATGTTGTGATGGCCCTCACTGGTCCCCATGTTGTGATGGTCCTCACTGGTCCCCATGTTGTGATGACCCTCACTGGTCCCCATGTTGTGATGACCCTTCCTGGTCCCGATGTTGTGATGACCCTCACTGATCCCCATGTTGTGATGACCCTCACTGGTCCCCATGTTGTGATGGTCCTCACTGATCCCCATGTTGTGATGGTCCTCACTGTTCCCCATGTTGTGATGACGCACACTGGTCCCCATGTTGTGATGACCCTCACTGATCCCCATGTTGTGATGGTCCTCACTGGTCCCCATGTTGTGATGGTCCTCACTGATCCCCATGTTGTGCTAGTCCTCACTGGTCCCCATGTTGTGATGACCCTCACTGGTCCCCATGTTGTGATGACCCTCAATGGTCCCCATGTTGTGCTAGTCCTCACTGGTCCCCATGTTGTGATGACCCTCACTGGTCCCCATGTTGTGATGACCCTCACTGGTCCCCATGTTGTGATGACCCTCACTGGTCCCCATGTTGTGATGGTCCTCACTGATCCCCATGTTGTGATGGACCTCACTGGTCCCCATGTTGTGATGACTCTCACTGGTCCCCATGTTGTGATGAACCTCACTGGTCCCCATGTTGTGATGGTCCTCACTGATCCCCATGTTGTGATGGCCCTCACTGGTCCCCATGTTGTGATGGTCCTCACTGGTCCCCATGTTGTGATGACCGTCACTGCTCCCCATGTTGTGATGACCCTCACTGGTCCCGATGTTGTGATGACCCTCACTGGTCCCCATGTTGTGATGACCCTCACTGGTCCCCATGTTGTGATGGTCCTCACTGATCCCCATGTTGTGATGACCCTCACTGGTCCCCATGTTGTGATGACCCTCACTGATCCCCATGTTGTGATGACCCTCACTGGTCCCCATGTTGTGATGACCCTCACTGATCCCCATGTTGTGATGACCCTCACTGGTCCCCATGTTGTGATGGTCCTCACTGGTCCCCATGTTGTGATGACCATCACTGGTCCCCATGTTGTGATGACCCTCACTGGTCCCGACGTTGTGATGACCCTCACTGATCCGCATGTTGTGATGACCCTCACTGGTCCCCATGTTGTGATGGTCCTCACTGGTCCCCATGTTGTGATGACCCTCACTGGTCCCCATGTTGTGATGAACCTCACTGGTCCCCATGTTGTGATGGCCCTCACTGGTCCCCATGTTGTGATGGTCCTCACTGGTCCCCATGTTGTGATGACCATCACTGGTCCCCATGTTGTGATGACCCTCACTGGTCCCGATGTTGTGATGACCCTCACTGATCCGCATGTTGTGATGACCCTCACTGGTCCCCATGTTGTGATGGTCCTCACTGATCCCCATGTTGTGATGGTCCTCACTGATCCCCATGTTGTGATGGCCCTCACTGATCCCCATGTTGTGATGGTCCTCACTGGTCCCCATTTTGTGATGCTCCTCACTGATCCCCATGTTGTGCTAGTCCTCACTGGTCCCCATGTTGTGATGACCCTCACTGGTCCCCATGTTGTGATGGCGCTCACTGGTCCCCATGTTGTGATGACCCTCACTGGTCCCCATGTTGTGCTGGGCCTCACGGGTCCCCATGTTGTGCTAGTCCTCACTGGTCCCCATGTTGTGATGACCCTCACTGATCCCCATGTTGTGATGGTCCTCACTGATCCCAATGTTGTGATGGCCCTCACTGATCCCTGGTCCCCATGTTGTGATGACCCTCACTGATCCCCATGTTGTGATGACCCTCACTGATCCCCATGTTGTGATGACCGTCACTGGTCCCCATGTTGTGATGACCGTCACTGCTCCCCATGTTGTGATGACCCTCACTGGTCCCCATGTTGTGATGACCCTCACTGGTCCCCATGTTGTGATGACCCTCACTGGTCCCCATGTTGTGATGACCCTCACTGATCCCTATGTTGTGATGACCCTCACTGGTCCCCATGTTGTGATGGCCCTCACTGGTCCCCATGTTGTGATGGTCCTCACTGGTCCCCATGTTGTGATGACCCTCACTGGTCCCCATATTGTGATGACCCTCACTGGTCCCCATGTTGTGATGACCCTCACTGATCCCCATGTTGTGATGACCCTCACTGGTCCCCATGTTGTGATGGTCCTCACTGATCCCCATGTTGTGATAGTCCTCACTGTTCCCCATGTTGTGATGACCCACACTGGTCCCCATGTTGTGATGACCCTCACTGGTCCCCATGTTGTGATGACCCTCACTGATCCTCATGTTGTGATGGTCCTCACTGATCCCCATGTTGTGATGGTCCTCACTGATCCCCATGTTGTGCTGGTCCTCACTGGTCCCCATGTTGTGATGACCCTCACTGGTCCCCATGTTGTGATGGCCCTCACTGGTCCCCATGTTGTGATGACCCTCACTGGTCCCCATATTGTGCTAGTCCTCACTGGTCCCCATGTTGTGATGACCCTCACTGGTCCCCATGTTGTGATGACCCTCACTGGTCCCCATGTTGTGATGGTCCTCACTGATCCCCATGTTGTGATGGACCTCACTGGTCCCCATGTTGTGATGACTCTCACTGGTCCCCATGTTGTGATGAACCTCACTGGTCCCCATGTTGTGATGGTCCTCACTGGTCCCCATGTTGTGATGACCATCACTGGTCCCCATGTTGTGATGACCCTCACTGGTCCCGATGTTGTGATGACCCTCACTGATCCCCATGTTGTGATGACCCTCACTGGTCCCCATGTTGTGATGGTCCTCACTGATCCCCATGTTGTGATGATCCTCACTGGTCCCCATGTTGTGATGACCCACACTGGTCCCCATGTTGTGATGACCCTCACTGGTCCCCATGTTGTGATGACCCTCACTGGTCCCCATGTTGTGATGGCCCTCACTGATCCCCATGTTGTGATGGTCCTCACTGGTCCCCATGTTGTGATGGTCCTCACTGATCCCCATGTTGTGCTACTCCTCACTGGTCCCCATGTTGTGATGACCCTCACTGGTTTCCATGTTGTGATGGCCCTCACTGGTCCCCATGTTGTGATGACCCTCACTGGTCCCCATGTTGTGTTAGTCCTCACTGGTCCCCATGTTGTGATGACCCTCACTGGTCCCCATGTTGTGCTGGTCCTCACTGGTCCCCATGTTGTGATGACCCTCACTGGTCCCCATGTTGTGTTAGTCCTCACTGGTCCCCATGTTGTGATGACCCTCACTGATCCCCATGTTGTGATCGTCCTCACTGATCCCAATGTTGTGATGGCCCTCACTGATCCCTGGTCCCCATGTTGTGATGACCCTCACTGATCCCCATGTTGTGATGACCCTCACTGATCCCTGGTCCCGATGTTGTGATGACCCTCACTGGTCCCCATGTTGTGATGGCCCTCACTGGTCCCCATGTTGTGATGACCGTCACTGCTCCCCATGTTGTGATGACCCTCACTGGTCCCCATGTTGTGATGACCCTCACTGATCCCTATGTTGTGATGACCCTCACTGGTCCCCATGTTGTGATGGCCCTCACTGGTCCCCATGTTGTGATGGTCCTCACTGGTCCCCATGTTGTGATGACCCTCACTGGTCCCCATATTGTGATGACCCTCACTGGTCCCGATGTTGTGATGACCCTCACTGATCCCCATGTTGTGATGACCCTCACTGGTCCCCATGTTGTGATGGCCCTCACTGGTCCCCATGTTGTGATGGTCCTCACTGGTCCCCATGTTGTGATGACCCTCACTGGTCCCCATATTGTGATGACCCTCACTGGTCCCGATGTTGTGATGACCCTCACTGATCCCCATGTTGTGATGGCCCTCACTGATCCCTGGTCCCCATATTATGATGACCCTCACTGATCCCCATGTTGTGATGACCGTCACTGGTCCCCATGTTGTGATGACCCTCACTGCTTCCCATGTTGTGATGACCCTCACTGGTCCCCATGTTGTGATGACCCTCACTGGTCCCCATGTTGTGATGACCCTCACTGGTCCCCATGTTGTGATGGTCGTCACTGGTCCCCATGTTGTGATGACCCTCACTGGTCACCATATTGTGATGACCCTCACTGGTCCCGATGTTGTGATGACCCTCACTGATCCCCATGTTGTGATGACCCTCACTGGTCCCCATGTTGTGATGGTCCTCACTGATCGCCATGTTGTGATGACCCTCACTGGTCCCCATGTTGTTATGGCCCTCACTGATCCCCATGTTGTGATGGTCCTCACTGGTCCCCATGTTGTGATGGTCCTCACTGATCCCCATGTTGTGATGACCCTCACTGGTCCCCATGTCGTGATGACCCTCACTGGTCCCCATGTTGTGATGACCCTCACTGGTCCCCATGTTGTTATGGCCCTCACTGATCCCCATGTTGTGATGGTCCTCACTGGTCCCCATGTTGTGATGGTCCTCACTGATCCCCATGTTGTGATGACCCTCACTGGTCCCCATGTTGTGCTAGTCCTCACTGGTCCCCATGTTGTGATGACCCTCACTGGTCCCCATGTTGTGATGACCCTCACTGGTCCCCATGTTGTGCTAGTCCTCACTAGTCCCCATGTTGTGATGACCCTCACTGATCCCCATGTTGTGCTGGTCCTCACTGGTCCCCATGTTGTGATGGCCCTCACTGATCCCTGGTCCCCAACTTGTGATGGCCCTCACTGATCCCCATGTTGTGATGGCCCTCACTGATCCCTGGTCCCCATGTTGTGATGACCCTCACTGATCCCCATGTTGTGATGACCCTCACTGATCCCCATGTTGTGATGGCCCTCACTGATCCCTGGTCCCCATGTTGTGATGACCCTCACTGGTCCCCATGTTGTGATGACCGTCACTGGTCCCCATGTTGTGATGACCCTCACTGATCCCCATGTTGTGATGACCGTCACTGGTCCCCATGTTGTGATAACCCTCACTGGTCCCTATGTTGTGATGACCCTCACTGGTCCCCATGTTGTGATGACCCTCACTGATCCCTATGTTGTGCTAACCATCACTGGTCCCCATGTTGTGATGACCCACACTGGTCCCCATGTTGTGATGACCCTCACTGGTCCCCATGTTGTGATGACACTCACTGGTCCCCATGTTGTGATGACCCTCACTGGTCCCCATGTTGTGATGGCCCTCACTGATCCCCATTTTGTGCTAGTCCTCACTGGTCCCCATGTTGTGATGACCCTCACTGGTCCCCATGTTGTGATGACCCTCACTGGTCCCCATGTTGTGATGGCCCTCACTGATCCCCATGTTGTGATGGTCCTCACTGGTCCCCATGTTATGATGGTCCTCACTGATCCCCATGTTGTGCTAGTCCTCACTGGTCCCCATGTTGTGATGACCCTCACTGTTCCCCATGTTGTGATGGTCCTCACTGGTCCCCATGTTATGATGGTCCTCACTGATCCCCATGTTGTGCTAGTCCTCACTGGTCCCCATGTTGTGATGGCCCTCACTGATCCCCATGTTGTGATGGCCCTCACTGATTCCTGGTCCCCATGTTGTGATGACCCTCACTGATCCCCATGTTGTGATGACCCTCACTGATCCCCATGTTGTGATGGCCCTCACTGATCCCTGGTCCCCATGTTGTGATGACCCTCACTGATCCCCATGTTGTGATGACCGTCACTGGTCCCCATGTTGTGCTGGTCCTCACTGGTCCCCATGTTGTGATCACCCTCACTGGTCCCCATGTTGTGCTAGTCCTCACTGGTCCCCATATTGTGATGACCCTCACTGGTCCCCAAGTTGTGATGGCCCTCACTGGTCCCCATGTTGTGATGACCCTCACTGGTCCCCATATTGTGCTGGTCCTCACTGGTCCCCATGTTGTGATGACCCTCACTGGTCCCCATGTTGTGCTAGTCCTCACTGGTCCCCATGTTGTGATGACCCTCACTGATCCCCATGTTGTGATGGTCCTCACTGGTCCCCATGATGTGATGACCCTCACTGATCCCTGGTCCCCAACTTGTGATGGCCCTCACTGATCCCAATGTTGTGATGCCCTCACTGATCCCTGGTCCCCATGTTGTGATGACCCTCACTGATCCCCATGTTGTGATGACCCTCACTGATCCCCATGTTGTGATGGCCCTCACTGATCCCTGGTCCCCATGCTGTGATGACTATCACTGATCCCCATGTTGTGATGACCCTCACTGATCCCCATGTTGTGATGACCCTCACTGGTCCCCATTTTGTGATGACCCTCACTGGTCCCCATGTTGTGATGATCCTCACTGATCCCCATGTTGTGATGGCCCTCACTGATCCCCATGTTGTGATGACCCTCACTGATCACTGGTCCCCATGTTGTGATGTCCCTCACTGGTCCACATGTTGTGATAACCCTCACTGATCCCCATGTTGTGATGGCCCTCACTGATCCCCATGTTGTGATGACCCTCACTGATCACTGGTCCCCATGTTGTGATGACCCTCACTGGTCCCCATATTGTGATGACCCTCACTGATCCCCATGTTGTGATGACCCTCACTGGTCCCCATGTTGTGATGACCCTCACTGATCCCATGTTGTGATGACCCTCACTGGTCCCCATGTTATGATGGCCTTCACTGATCCCTGATCCCCATGTTGTGATGACCCTCACTGGTCCCCATGTTGTGATGACCCTCACTGATCCCCATGTTGTGATGACCCTTACTGGTTCCCATGTTGTGATGACCCTCACTGATCCCCATGTTGTGATGACCCTCACTGATCCCCATGTTGTGATGACCCTCACTGATCCCCATGTTGTGATGGCCCTCACTGGTCCCTATGTTGTGATGACCCTCATTGGTCCCCATGTTGTGATGGCCCTCACTGGTCCCGATGTTGTGATGACCCTCACTGATCCCCATTTTGTGATGATGCTCACTGGTCCCCATGTTGTGA
Source organism: Pristiophorus japonicus (assembly GCF_044704955.1). Lineage (NCBI taxonomy): Eukaryota > Metazoa > Chordata > Chondrichthyes > Pristiophoridae > Pristiophorus > Pristiophorus japonicus. Next base: position 112,504,176 of record NC_091977.1, on the reverse strand, counting down.
TGGTCCTCACTGGTCTCCATGTTGTGATGACCCACACTGGTCCCCATGTTGTGATGACCCTCACTGGTCCCCAAGTTGTGATGACCCTCACTGGTCCCCATGTTGTCATGACCCTCACTGGTCCCCATGTTGTGATGGCCCTCACTGATCCCCATGTTGTGATGGTCCTCACTGGTCCCCATGTTGTGCTAGTCCTCGCTGATCCCCATGTTGTGCTAGTCCTCACTGGTCCCCATGTTGTGATGACCCTCACTGGTCCCCATGTTGTGATGACCCTCACTGGTCCCCATGTTGTGATGGCCCTCACTGATCCCCATGTTGTGATGCTCCTCACTGGTCCCCATGTTGTGATGGTCCTCACTGATCCCCATGTTGTGCTAGTCCTCACTGGTCCCCATGTTGTGATGACCCTCACTGGTCCCCATGTTGTGATGGCCCTCACTGGTCCCCATGTTGTGATGACCCTCACTGGTCCCCATGTTGTGCTGGTCCTCACTGGTCCCCATGTTGTGATGACCCTCACTGGGCCCCATTTTGTGATGGCCCTCACTGGTCCCCATGTTGTGATGACCCTCACTGGTCCCCATGTTGTGCTGGTCCTCACTGGTCCCCATGTTGTGATGACCCTCACTGGTCCCCATGTTGTGCTAGTCCTCACTGGTCCCCATGTTGTGATGACCCTCACTGATCCCCATGTTGTGATGGTCCTCACTGATCCCAATGTTGTGATGGCCCTCACTGATCCCTGGTCCCCATGTTGTGATGACCCTCACTGATCCCCATGTTGTGATGACCATCACTGGTCCCCATGTTGTGATGACCGTCATTGCTCCCCATGTTGTGATGACCCTCACTGGTCCCCATGTTGTGATGTTCCTCACTGGTCCCCATGTTGTGATGGTCCTCACTGGTCTCCATGTTGTGTTGGTCCTCATTGGTCCCCATGTTGTGATGAACCTCACTGGTCCCCATGTTGTGATGGTCCTCACTGGTCCCCATGTTGTGATGACCCTCACTGGTCCCCATGTTGTGATGGCCCTCACTTATCCCCATATTGTGATGGTCCTCGCTGGTCCCCATGTTGTGATGCTCCTCACTGGTCCCCATGTTGTGATGGTCCTCACTAGTCCCCATGTTGTGATGCTCCTCACTGGTCCCCATGTTGTGATGACCCTCACTGGTCCCCATGTTGTGATGGTCCTCACTGGTACCCATGTTGTGATGGTACTGACTGGTCCCCATGTTGTGATGACCCTCACTGGTCCCCATGTTGTGATGAACCTCACTGGTCCCCATGTTGTGATGACCCTCACTGGTCCCCATGTTGTGATGACCCTCACTGATCCCCATGTTGTGATGACCCTCACTGATCCCAATGTTGTGATGACCCTCACTGGTCCCCATGTTGTGAATACCCTCACTGGTCCCCATGTTGTAATGGCCCTCACTGATCCCCATGTTGTGATGACCCTCACTGGTCCCCATGTTGTGATGACCCTCACTGGTCCCCATGTTGTGATGACCCTCACTGATCCCCATGTTGTGATGACCCTCACTGATCCCCATGTTGTGATGACACTCACTGGTCCCCATGTTGTGATGACCCTCACTGATCCCCATGTTGTGATGGTCCTCACTGATCCCCATGTTGTGATGACCCTCACTGGTCCCCATGTCGTGATGGTCCTCACTGGTCCCCATGGTGTGATGGTCCTCACTGGTCCCCATGTTGTGATGGTCCTCACTGATCACTGGTCCCCATGTTGTGATGACCCTCACTGATCCCCATGTTGTGATGGCCCTCACTGAGCCCCATGTTGTGATGGCTTTTACTGATCCCCATGTTGTGCTAGTCCTCACTGGTCCCCATGTTGTGATGGTCCTCACTGGTCCCCATGTTGTGATGGCCCTCACTGGTCCCCATGTTGTGATGACCCTCACTGATCCCCATGTTGTGATGACCCTCACTGGTCCCCATGTTGTGAAGACGCTCACTGGTCCCCATGTTGTAATGGCCCTCACTGATCCCCATGTTGTGATGGCCCTCACTGGTCCCCATGTTGTGATGACCCTCACTGATCCCCATGTTGTGATGACCCTCACTGGTCCCCATGTTGTGATGACCCTCACTGATCCCCATTTTGTGATGGCCCTCACTGATCCCCATGTTGTGATGGCTTTTACTGATCCCCATGTTGTGCTAGTCCTCACTGGTCCCCATGTTGTGATGGTCCTCACTGGTCCCCATGTTGTGCTAGTCCTCACTGGTCCCCATATTGTGATGGACGTCACTGGTACCCATGTCGTGATGGTCCTCACTGATCCCCGTGTTGTGATGGTCCTCACTGGTCCCCATGTTGTGATGACCCTCACTGATCCCCATGTTGTGTTGGTCCTCATTGGTCCCCATGTTGTGACGAACGTCACTGGTCCCCATGTTGTGATGGTCCTCACTGGTCCCCATGTTGTGATGACCCTCACTGGGCCCCATGTTGTGATGACCCTCACTTATCCACATATTGTGATGGTCCTCGCTGGTCCCCATGTTGTGATGCTCCTCACTGGTCCCCATGTTTTGATGGTCCTCACTGGTCCCCATGTTGTGATGGTCCTCACTGGTCCCCATGTTGTGATGGTCCTCACTGGTCCCCATGTTGTGATGAACCTCACTGGTCCCCATGTTGTGATGGTCCTCACTGGTCCCCATGTTGTGATGACCCTCACTGGGCCCCATATTGTGATGACCCTCACTTATCCACATATTGTGATGGTCCTCGCTGGTCCCCATGTTGTGATGCTCCTCACTGGTCCCCATGTTTTGATGGTCCTCACTGGTCCCCATGTTGTGATGGTCCTCACTGGTCCCCATGTTGTGATGGTCCTCACTGGTCCACATGTTGTGATGGTCCTCACTGGTCCCCATGTTGTGATGGTCCTCACTGGTCCCCATGTTGTGATGGTCCTCACTGGTCCCCATGTTGTGATGACCCTCACTGGTCCCCATGTTGTGATGACCCTCACTGGTCCCCATGTTGTGATGGTCCTCACTGATCCCCATGTTGTGATGGTCCTCACTGATCCCCATGTTGTGATGGTCCTCACTGATCCCCATGTTGTGATGGTCCTCACTGATCCCCATTTTGTGATGCTCCTCACTGGTCCCCATGTTGTGATGACCCTCACTGGTCCCCATGTTGTGATGACCCTCACTGGTCCCCATATTGTGATGGTCCTCACTGGTCCCCATGTTGTGATGACCCTCACTGATCCCTGGTCCCCATGTTATGATGACCCTCACTGGTCCCTGGTCCACATTTTGTGATGACCCTCACTGGTCCCCATGTTGTGATGACCCTCACTGCTCCCCATGTTGTGATGACCGTCACTGGTCCCCATGTTGTGATGACCCTCACTGATCCCCATGTTGTGATGACCCTCACTGATCCCCATGTTGTGATGGTCCTCACTGATCCCAATGTTGTGATGGCCCTCACTGATCCCTGGTCCCCATGTTGTGATGACCCTCACTGATCCCCATGTTGTGATGACCCTCACTGATCCCCATGTTGTGATGACCGTCACTGGTCCCCATGTTGTGATGACCCTCACTGATCCCCATGTTGTGATGACCCTCACTGGTCCCCATGTTGTGATGACCCTCACTGGTCCCCATGTTGTGATGACCCTCACTGGTCCCCATGTTGTGATGACCCTCACTGATCCCTATGTTATGATGACCCTCACTGGTCCCCATGTTGTGATGGCCCTCACTGGTCCCCATGTTGTGATGGTCCTCACTGGTCCCCATGTTGTGATGACCCTCACTGGTCCCCATATTGTGATGACCCTCACTGGTCCCCATGTTGTGATGACCCTCACTGATCGCCATGTTGTGATGACCCTCACTGGTCCCCATGTTGTGATGGTCCTCACTGATCCCCATGTTGTGATGGTCCTCACTGTTCCCCATGTTGTGATGACCCACACTGGTCCCCATGTTGTGATGACCCTCACTGGTCCGCATTTTGTGATGACCCTCACTGGTCCCCATGTTGTGATGACCCTCACTGGTCCCCATGTTGTGATGGCCCTCACTGATCCCCATGTTGTGATGGTCCTCACTGGTCCCCATGTTGTGATGGTCCTCACTGATCCCCATGTTGTGCTAGTCCTCACTGGTCCCCATGTTGAGATGACCCTCACTGGTCCCCATGTTGTGATGGCCCTCACTGGTCCCCATGTTGTGATGACCCTCACTGGTCCCCATGTTGTGCTGGTCCTCACTGGTCCCCATGTTGTGATGACCCTCACTGATCCCCATGTTGTGATGACCCTCACTGGTCCCCATGTTGTGATGACCCTCACTGATCCCCATGTTGTGATGACCCTCACTGGTCCCCATGTTGTGATGACCCTCACTGATCCCCATGTTGTGATGACCCTCACTGGTCCCCATGTTGTGATGACCCTCACTGATCCCCATGTTGTGATGACCCTCACTGGTCCCCATGTTGTGATGACCCTCACTGATCCCCATGTTGTGATGACCCTCACTGGTCCCCATGTTGTGATGGTCCTCACTGATCCCCATGTTGTGATTGTCCTCACTGGTCCCCATGTTGTGATGACTCTCACTGGTCCCCATGTTGTGATGAACCTCACTGGTCCCCATGTTGTGATGGCCCTCACTGGTCCCCATGTTGTGATGGTCCTCACTGGTCCCCATGTTGTGATGACCATCACTGGTCCCCATGTTGTGATGACCCTCACTGGTCCCGATGTTATGATGACCCTCACTGATCCCCATGTTGTGATGACCCTCACTGGTCCCCATGTTGTTATGGTCCTCACTGATCCCCATGTTGTGATGGTCCTCACTGGTCCCCATGTTGTGATGGTCCTCACTGGTCCCCATGTTGTGATGACCCTCACTGGTCCCCATGTTGTGATGACCCTCACTGGTCCCCATGTTGTGATGACCCTCACTGGTCCCCATATTGTGATGGTCCTCACTGGTCCCCATGTTGTGATGACCCTCACTGGTCCCCATGTTGTGATGACCCTCACTGGTCCCTGGTCCACATTTTGTGATGACCCTCACTGGTCCCCATGTTGTGATGACCCTCACTGATCCCCATGTTGTGATGACCCTCACTGGTCCCCATGTTGTGATGACCCTCACTGATCCCCATGTTGTGATGACCCTCACTGGTCCCCATGTTGTGATGGTCCTCACTGATCCCCATGTTGTGATGGTCCTCACTGGTCCCCTTGTTGTGATGGTCCTCACTGATCCCCATGTTGTGATGACCCTCACTGGTCCCCATGTTGTGATGGTCCTCACTGATCCCCATGTTGTGATGACCCTCACTGGTCCCCATGTTGTGATGGTCCTCACTGATCCCCATATTGTGATGGTCCTCACTGATCCCCATGTTGTGATGGTCCTCACTGGTCCCCATGTTGTGATGACCCTCACTGGTCCCCATGTTGTGATGAACCTCACTGGTCCCCATGTTGTGATGGCCCTCACTGGTCCCCATGTTGTGATGGTCCTCACTGGTCCCCATGTTGTGATGACCATCACTGGTCCCCATGTTGTGATGACCCTCACTGGTCCCGATGTTGTGATGACCCTCACTGATCCGCATGTTGTGATGACCCTCACTGGTCCCCATGTTGTGATGGTCGTCACTGATTCCCATGTTGTGATGGTCCTCACTGGTTCCCATGTTGTGATGACCCACACTGGTCCCCATGTTGTGATGACCCTCACTGGTCCCCATGTTGTGATGACCCTCACTGGTCCCCATGTTGTGATGACCCTCACTGGTCCCCATGTTGTGATGGCCCTCACTGATCCCCATGTTGTGATGGTCCTCACTGGTCCCCATTTTGTGATGGTCCTCACTGATCCCCATGTTGTGCTAGTCCTCACTGGTCCCCATGTTGTGATGACCCTCACTGGTCCCCATGTTGTGATGGCCCTCACTGGTCCCCATGTTGTGATGACCCTCACTGGTCCCCATGTTGTGATGGCCCTCACTGGTCCCCATGTTGTGCTGGTCCTCACGGGTCCCCATGTTGTGATGACCCTCACTGATCCCCATGTTGTGATGGTCCTCACTGATCCCCATGGTGTGATGGTCCTCACTGGTCCCCATGTTGTGATGGTCCTCACTGATCACTGGTCCCCATGTTGTGATGACCCTCACTGATCCCCATGTTGTGATGGCCCTCACTGATCCCCATGTTGTGATGGCCTTTACTGATCCCCATGTTGTGCTAGTCCTCACTGGTCCCCATATTGTGATGGCCCTCACTGGTACCCATGTCGTGATGGTCCTCACTGATCCCCGTGTTGTGATGGTCCTCACTGGTCCCCATGTTGTGATGACCCTCACTGATCCCCATGTTGTGTTGGTCCTCATTGGTCCCCATTTTGTGATGACCCTCACTGGGCCCCATGTTGTGATGACCCTCACTTATCCCCATATTGTGATGGTCCTCGCTGGTCCCCATGTTGTGATGCTCCTCACTGGTCCCCATGTTGTGATGGTCCTCACTGGTCCCCATGTTGTGATGGTCCTCACTGGTCCCCATGTTGTGATGGTCCTCACTGGTCCACATGTTGTGATGTTCCTCACTGGTCCCCATGTTGTGATGGTCCTCACTGGTCCCCATGTTGTGTTGGTCCTCATTGGTCCCCATGTTGTGATGAACGTCACTGGTCCCCATGTTGTGATGGTCCTCACTGGTCCCCAAGTTGTGATGACCCTCACTGGGCCCCATGTTGTGATAACCCTCACTTATCCCCATATTGTGATGGTCCTCGCTGGTCCCCATGTTGTGATGCTCCTCACTGGTCCCCATGTTGTGATGGTCCTCACTGGTCCCCATGTTGTGATGCTCCTCACTGGTCCCCATGTTGTGATGACCCTCACTGGTCCCCATGTTGTGATGGTCCTCACTGGTACCCATGTTGTGATGGTACTGACTGGTCCCCATGTTGTGATGACCCTCACTGGTCCCCATGTTGTGATGAACCTCACTGGTCCCCATGTTGTGATGACCCTCACTGGTCCCCATGTTGTGATGACCCTCACTGATCCCCATGTTGTGATGACCCTCACTGATCCCCATGTTGTGATGACCCTCACTGGTCCCCATGTTGTGAATACCCTCACTGGTCCCCATGTTGTAATGGCCCTCACTGATCCCCATGTTGTTATGACCCTCACTGATCCCCATGTTGTGATGACCCTCACTGGTCCCCATGTTGTGATGACCCTCACTGATCCCCATGTTGTGATGACCCTCACTGATCCCCATGTTGTGATGACACTCACTGGTCCCCATGTTGTGATGACACTCACTGGTCCCCATGTTGTGATGGTCCTCACTGATCCCCATGTTGTGATGACCCTCACTGGTCCCCATGTCGTGATGGTCCTCACTGGTCCCCATGGTGTGATGGTCCTCACTGGTCCCCATGTTGTGATGGTCCTCACTGATCACTGGTCCCCATGTTGTGATGACCCTCACTGATCCCCATGTTGTGATGGCCCTCACTGATCCCCATGTTGTGATGGCTTTTACTGATCCCCATGTTGTGCTAGTCCTCACTGGTCCACATGTTGTGATGGTCCTCACTGGTCCCCATGTTGTGATGGCCCTCACTGGTCCCCATGTTGTGATGACCCTCACTGATCCCCATGTTGTGATGACCCTCACTGGTCCCCATGTTGTGAATACCCTCACTGGTCCCCATGTTGTAATGGCCCTCACTGATCCCCATGTTGTGATGACCCTCACTGGTCCCCATGTTGTGAAGACGCTCACTGGTCCCCATGTTGTAATGGCCCTCACTGATCCCCATGTTGTGATGGCCCTCACTGGTCCCCATGTTGTGATGACCCTCACTGATCCCCATGTTGTGATGACCCTCACTGGTCCCCATGTTGTGATGACCCTCACTGATCCCCATGTTGTGATGACCCTCACTGGTCCCCATGTTGTGATGACCCTCACTGATCCCCATGTTGTGATGGTCCTCACTGATCCCCATGTTGTGATGACCCTCACTGGTCCCCATGTCGTGATGGTCCTCACTGGTCCCCATGGTGTGATGGTCCTCACTGGTTCCCATGTTGTGATGGTCCTCACTGATCACTGGTCCCCATGTTGTGATGACCCTCACTGATCCCCATGTTGTGATGGCCCTCACTGATCCCCATGTTGTGATGGCTTTTACTGATCCCCATGTTGTGCTAGTCCTCACTGGTCCCCATGTTGTGATGGTCCTCACTGGTCCCCATGTTGTGCTAGTCCTCACTGGTCCCCATATTGTGATGGACGTCACTGGTACCCATGTCGTGATGGTCCTCACTGATCCCCGTGTTGTGATGGTCCTCACTGGTCCCCATGTTGTGATGACCCTCACTGATCCCCATGTTGTGTTGGTCCTCATTGGTCCCCATGTTGTGACGAACGTCACTGGTCCCCATGTTGTGATGGTCCTCACTGGTCCCCATGTTGTCATGACCCTCACTGGGCCCCATGTTGTGATGACCCTCACTTATCCACATATTGTGATGGTCCTCGCTGGTCCCCATGTTGTGATGCTCCTCACTGGTCCCCATGTTTTGATGGTCCTCACTGGTCCCCATGTTGTGATGGTCCTCACTGGTCCCCATGTTGTGATGGTCCTCACTGGTCCACATGTTGTGATGGTCCTCACTGGTCCCCATGTTGTGATGGTCCTCACTGGTCCCCATGTTGTGATGGTCCTCACTGGTCCCCATGTTGTGATGACCCTCACTGGTCCCCATGTTGTGATGACCCTCACTGGTCCCCATGTTGTGATGGTCCTCACTGATCCCCATGTTGTGATGGTCCTCACTGATCCCCATGTTGTGATGGTCCTCACTGATCCCCATTTTGTGATGCTCCTCACTGGTCCCCATGTTGTGATGACCCTCACTGGTCCCCATGTTGTGATGACCCTCACTGGTCCCCATATTGTGATGGTCCTCACTGGTCCCCATGTTGTGATGACCCTCACTGGTCCCCATGTTGTGATGACCCTCACTGGTCCCTGGTCCACATTTTGTGATGACCCTCACTGGTCCCCATGTTGTGATGACCCTCACTGATCCCCATGTTGTGATGACCGTCACTGGTCCCCATGTTGTGATGACCCTCACTGATCCCCATGTTGTGATGACCCTCACTGATCCCCATGTTGTGATGGTCCTCACTGATCCCAATGTTGTGATGGCCCTCACTGATCCCTGGTCCCCATGTTGTGATGACCCTCACTGATCCCCATGTTGTGATGACCCTCACTGATCCCCATGTTGTGAGGACCGTCACTGGTCCCCATGTTGTGATGACCCTCACTGATCCCCATGTTGTGATGACCCTCACTGGTCCCCATGTTGTGATGACCCTCACTGGTCCCCATGTTGTGATGACCCTCACTGGTCCCCATGTTGTGATGACCCTCACTGATCCCCATGTTGTGATGACCCTCACTGGTCCCCATGTTGTGATGGCCCTCACTGGTCCCCATGTTGTGATGGTCCTCACTGGTCCCCATGTTGTGATGACCCTCACTGGTCCCCATATTGTGATGACCCTCACTGGTCCCGATGTTGTGATGACCCTCACTGATCCCCATGTTGTGATGACCCTCACTGGTCCCCATGTTGTGATGGTCCTCACTGATCCCCATGTTGTGATGGTCCTCACTGTTCCCCATGTTGTGATGATCCACACTGGTCCCCATGTTGTGATGACCCTCACTGGTCCCCATGTTGTGATGACCCTCACTGGTCCCCATGTTGTGATGACCCTCACTGGTCCCCATGTTGTGATGGCCCTCACTGATCCCCATGTTGTGATGGTCCTCACTGGTCCCCATGTTGTGATGGTCCTCACTGATCCCCATGTTGTGCTAGTCCTCACTGGTCCCCATGTTGTGATGACCCTCACTGGTCCCCATGTTGTGATGGCCCTCACTGGTCCCCATGTTGTGATGACCCTCACTGGTCCCCATGTTGTCCTGGTCCTCACTGGTCCCCATGTTGTGATGACCCTCACTGATCCCCATGTTGTGATGACCCTCACTGGTCCCCATGTTGTGATGACCCTCACTGATCCCCATGTTGTGATGGTCCTCACTGATCACTGGTCCCCATGTTGTGATGACCCTCACTGATCCCCATGTTGTGATGACCCTCACTGGTCCCCATGTTGTGATGGTCCTCACTGATCCCCATGTTGTGATTGTCCTCACTGGTGCCCATGTTGTGATGACTCTCACTGGTCCCCATGTTGTGATGAACCTCACTGGTCCCCATGTTGTGATGGCCCTCACTGGTCCCCATGTTGTGATGGTCCTCACTGGTCCCCATGTTGTGATGACCATCACTGGTCCCCATGTTGTGATGACCCTCACTGGTCCCGATGTTATGATGACCCTCACTGATCCCCATGTTGTGATGACCCTCACTGGTCCCCATGTTGTTATGGTCCTCACTGATCCCCATGTTGTGATGGTCCTCACTGGTCCCCATGTTGTGATGGTCCTCACTGGTCCCCATGTTGTGATGACCCTCACTGGTCCCCATGTTGTGATGACCCTCACTGGTCCCCATGTTGTGATGACCCTCACTGGTCCCCATATTGTGATGGTCCTCACTGGTCCCCATGTTGTGATGACCCTCACTGGTCCTCATGTTGTGAGGACCCTCACTGGTCCCTGGTCCACATTTTGTGATGACCCTCACTGGTCCCCATGTTGTGATGACCCTCACTGATCCCCATGTTGTGATGACCCTCACTGGTCCCCATGTTGTGATGACCCTCACTGATCCCCATATTGTGATGACCCTCACTGGTCCCCATGTTGTGATGGTCCTCACTGATCCCCATGTTGTGATGGTCCTCACTGGTCCCCATGTTGTGATGGTCCTCACTGATCCCCATGTTGTGATGACCCTCACTGGTCCCCATGTTGTGATGGTCCTCACTGATCCCCATGTTGTGATGACCCTCACTGGTCCCCATGTTGTGATGGCCCTCACTGGTCCCCATGTTGTGATGACCCTCACTGGTCCCCATGTTGTGCTGGTCCTCACTGGTCCCCATGTTGTGATGACCCTCACTGATCCCCATGTTGTGATGACCCTCACTGGTCCCCATGTTGTGATGACCCTCACTGATCCCCATGTTGTGATGACCCTCACTGGTCCCCATGTTGTGATGACCCTCACTGATCCCCATGTTGTGATGACCCTCACTGGTCCCCATGTTGTGATGACCCTCACTGATCCCCATGTTGTGATGACCCTCACTGGTCCCCATGTTGTGATGACCCTCACTGATCCCCATGTTGTGATAACCCTCACTGGTCCCCATGTTGTGATGGTCCTCACTGATCCCCATGTTGTGATGGTCCTCACTGGTCCCCATGTTGTGATGACTCTCACTGGTCCCCATGTTGTGATGAACCTCACTGGTCCCCATGTTGTGATGGCCCTCACTGGTCCCCATGTTGTGATGGTCCTCACTGGTCCCCATGTTGTGATGACCATCACTGGTCTCCATGTTGTGATGACCCTCACTGGTCCCGATGTTATGATGACCCTCACTGATCCCCATGTTGTGATGACCCTCACTGGTCCCCATGTTGTTATGGTCCTCACTGATCCCCATGTTGTGATGGTCCTCACTGGTCCCCATGTTGTGATGGTCCTCACTGGTCCCCATGTTGTGATGACCCTCACTGGTCCCCATGTTGTGATGACCCTCACTGGTCCCCATGTTGTGATGACCCTCACTGGTCCCCATATTGTGATGGTCCTCACTGGTCCCCATGTTGTGATGACCCTCACTGGTCCCCATGTTGTGATGACCCTCACTGGTCCCTGGTCCACATTTTGTGATGACCCTCACTGGTCCCCATGTTGTGATGACCCTCACTGATCCCCATGTTGTGATGACCCTCACTGGTCCCCATGTTGTGATGACCCTCACTGATCCCCATGTTGTGATGACCCTCACTGGTCCCCATGTTGTGATGGTCCTCACTGATCCCCATGTTGTGATGGTCCTCACTGGTCCCCATGTTGTGATGGTCCTCACTGATCCCCATGTTGTGATGACCCTCACTGGTCCCCATGTTGTGATGGTCCTCACTGATCCCCATGTTGTGATGACCCTCACTGGTCCCCATGTTGTGATGGTCCTCACTGATCCCCATATTGTGATGGTCCTCACTGATCCCCATGTTGTGATGGTCCTCACTGGTCCCCATGTTGTGATGACCCTCACTGGTCCCCATGTTGTGATGAACCTCACTGGTCCCCATGTTGTGATGGCCCTCACTGGTCCCCATGTTGTGATGGTCCTCACTGGTCCCCATGTTGTGATGACCATCACTGGTCCCCATGTTGTGATGACCCTCACTGGTCCCGATGTTGTGATGACCCTCACTGATCCGCATGTTGTGATGACCCTCACTGGTCCCCATGTTGTGATGGTCGTCACTGATCCCCATGTTGTGATGGTCCTCACTGGTTCCCATGTTGTGATGACCCACACTGGTCCCCATGTTGTGATGACCCTCACTGGTCCCCATGTTGTGATGACCCTCACTGGTCCCCATGTTGTGATGACCCTCACTGGTCCCCATGTTGTGATGGCCCTCACTGATCCCCATGTTGTGATGGTCCTCACTGGTCCCCATTTTGTGATGGTCCTCACTGATCCCCATGTTGTGCTAGTCCTCACTGGTCCCCATGTTGTGATGACCCTCACTGGTCCCCATGTTGTGATGGCCCTCACTGGTCCCCATGTTGTGATGACCCTCACTGGTCCCCATGTTGTGATGGCCCTCACTGGTCCCCATGTTGTGCTGGTCCTCACGGGTCCCCATGTTGTGATGACCCTCACTGATCCCCATGTTGTGATGGTCCTCACTGATCCCCATGGTGTGATGGTCCTCACTGGTCCCCATGTTGTGATGGTCCTCACTGATCACTGGTCCCCATGTTGTGATGACCCTCACTGATCCCCATGTTGTGATGGCCCTCACTGATCCCCATGTTGTGATGGCCTTTACTGATCCCCATGTTGTGCTAGTCCTCACTGGTCCCCATATTGTGATGGCCCTCACTGGTACCCATGTCGTGATGGTCCTCACTGATCCCCGTGTTGTGATGGTCATCACTGGTCCCCATGTTGTGATGACCCTCACTGATCCCCATGTTGTGTTGGTCCTCATTGGTCCCCATTTTGTGATGACCCTCACTGGGCCCCATTTTGTGATGACCCTCACTTATCCCCATATTGTGATGGTCCTCGCTGGTCCCCATGTTGTGATGCTCCTCACTGGTCCCCATGTTGTGATGGTCCTCACTGGTCCCCATGTTGTGATGGTCCTCACTGGTCCCCATGTTGTGATCGTCCTCACTGGTCCACATGTTGTGATGTTCCTCACTGGTCCCCATGTTGTGATGGTCCTCACTGGTCCCCATGTTGTGTTGGTCCTCATTGGTCCCCATGTTGTGATGAACGTCACTGGTCCCCATGTTGTGATGGTCCTCACTGGTCCCCAAGTTGTGATGACCCTCACTGGGCCCCATGTTGTGATAACCCTCACTTATCCCCATATTGTGATGGTCCTCGCTGGTCCCCATGTTGTGATGCTCCTCACTGGTCCCCATGTTGTGATGGTCCTCACTGGTCCCCATGTTGTGATGCTCCTCACTGGTCCCTATGTTGTGATGACCCTCACTGGTCCCCATGTTGTGATGGTCCTCACTGGTACCCATGTTGTGATGGTACTGACTGGTCCCCATGTTGTGATGACCCTCACTGGTCCCCATGTTGTGATGAACCTCACTGGTCCCCATGTTGTGATGACCCTCACTGGTCCCCATGTTGTGATGACCCTCACTGATCCCCATGTTGTGATGACCCTCACTGATCCCCATGTTGTGATGACCCTCACTGGTCCCCATGTTGTGAATACCCTCACTGGTCCCCATGTTATAATGGCCCTCACTGATCCCCATGTTGTGATGACCCTCACTGATCCCCATGTTGTGATGACCCTCACTGGTCCCCATGTTGTGATGACCCTCACTGATCCCCATGTTGTGATGACCCTCACTGATCCCCATGTTGTGATGACACTCACTGGTCCCCATGTTGTGATGACACTCACTGGTCCCCATGTTGTGATGGTCCTCACTGATCCCCATGTTGTGATGACCCTCACTGGTCCCCATGTCGTGATGGTCCTCACTGGTCCCCATGGTGTGATGGTCCTCACTGGTCCCCATGTTGTGATGGTCCTCACTGATCACTGGTCCCCATGTTGTGATGACCCTCACTGATCCCCATGTTGTGATGGCCCTCACTGATCCCCATGTTGTGATGGCTTTTACTGATCCCCATGTTGTGCTAGTCCTCACTGGTCCCCATGTTGTGATGGCCCTCACTGGTCCCCATGTTGTGATGACCCTCACTGATCCCCATGTTGTGATGACCCTCACTGGTCCCCATGTTGTGAATACCCTCACTGGTCCCCATGTTGTAATGGCCCTCACTGATCCCCATGTTGTGATGACCCTCACTGGTCCCCATGTTGTGAAGATGCTCACTGGTCCCCATGTTGTAATGGCCCTCACTGATCCCCATGTTGTGATGGCCCTCACTGGTCCCCATGTTGTGATGACCCTCACTGATCCCCATGTTGTGATGACCCTCACTGGTCCCCATGTTGTGATGACCCTCACTGATCCCCATGTTGTGATGACCCTCACTGATCCCCATGTTGTGATGACCCTCACTGGTCCCCATGTTGTGATGACCCTCACTGATCCCCATGTTGTGATGGTCCTCACTGATCCCCATGTTGTGATGACCCTCACTGGTCCCCATGTCGTGATGGTCCTCACTGGTCCCCATGGTGTGATGGTCCTCACTGGTTCCCATGTTGTGATGGTCCTCACTGATCACTGGTCCCCATGTTGTGATGACCCTCACTGATCCCCATGTTGTGATGGCCCTCACTGATCCCCATGTTGTGATGGCTTTTACTGATCCCCATGTTGTGCTAGTCCTCACTGGTCCCCATGTTGTGATGGTCCTCACTGGTCCCCATGTTGTGCTAGTCCTCACTGGTCCCCATATTGTGATGGACGTCACTGGTACCCATGTCGTGATGGTCCTCACTGATCCCCGTGTTGTGATGGTCCTCACTGGTCCCCATGTTGTGATGACCCTCACTGATCCCCATGTTGTGTTGGTCCTCATTGGTCCCCATGTTATAACGAACGTCACTGGTCCCCATGTTGTGATGGTCCTCACTGGTCCCCATGTTGTGATGACGCTCACTGGGCCCCATGTTGTGATGACCCTCACTTATCCACATATTGTGATGGTCCTCGCTGGTCCCCATGTTGTGATGCTCCTCACTGGTCCCCATGTTTTGATGGTCCTCACTGGTCCCCATGTTGTGATGGTCCTCACTGGTCCCCATGTTGTGATGGTCCTCACTGGTCCACATGTTGTGATGGTCCTCACTGGTCCCCATGTTGTGATGGTCCTCACTGGTCCCCATGTTGTGATGGTCCTCACTGGTCCCCATGTTGTGATGACCCTCACTGGTCCCCATGTTGTGATGACCCTCACTGGTCCCCATGTTGTGATGGTCCTCACTGATCCCCATGTTGTGATGGTCCTCACTGATCCCCATGTTGTGATGGTCCTCACTGATCCCCATTTTGTGATGCTCCTCACTGGTCCCCATGTTGTGATGACCCTCACTGGTCCCCATGTTGTGATGACCCTCACTGGTCCCCATATTGTGATGGTCCTCACTGGTCCCCATGTTGTGATGACCCTCACTGGTCCCCATGTTGTGATGACCCTCACTGGTCCCTGGTCCACATTTTGTGATGACCCTCACTGGTCCCCATGTTGTGATGACCCTCACTGATCCCCATGTTGTGATGACCGTCACTGGTCCCCATGTTGTGATGACCCTCACTGATCCCCATGTTGTGATGACCCTCACTGATCCCCATGTTGTGATGGTCCTCACTGATCCCAATGTTGTGATGGCCCTCACTGATCCCTGGTCCCCATGTTGTGATGACCCTCACTGATCCCCATGTTGTGATGACCCTCACTGATCCCCATGTTGTGATGACCGTCACTGGTCCCCATGTTGTGATGACCCTCACTGATCCCCATGTTGTGATGACCCTCACTGGTCCCCATGTTGTGATGACCCTCACTGGTCCCCATGTTGTGATGACCCTCACTGGTCCCCATGTTGTGATGACCCTCACTGATCCCTATGTTGTGATGACCCTCACTGGTCCCCAATTTGTGATGGCCCTCACTGGTCCCCATGTTGTGATGGTCCTCACTGGTCCCCATGTTGTGATGACCCTCACTGGTCCCCATATTGTGATGACCCTCACTGGTCCCGATGTTGTGATGACCCTCACTGATCCCCATGTTGTGATGACCCTCACTGGTCCCCATGTTGTGATGGTCCTCACTGATCCCCATGTTGTGATGGTCCTCACTGTTCCCCATGTTGTGATGATCCACACTGGTCCCCATGTTGTGATGACCCTCACTGGTCCCCATGTTGTGATGACCCTCACTGGTCCCCATGTTGTGATGACCCTCACTGGTCCCCATGTTGTGATGGCCCTCACTGATCCCCATGTTGTGATGGTCCTCACTGGTCCCCATGTTGTGATGGTCCTCACTGATCCCCATGTTGTGCTAGTCCTCACTGGTCCCCATGTTGTGATGACCCTCACTGGTCCCCATGTTGTGATGGCCCTCACTGGTCCCCATGTTGTGATGACCCTCACTGGTCCCCATGTTGTCCTGGTCCTCACTGGTCCCCATGTTGTGATGACCCTCACTGATCCCCATGTTGTGATGACCCTCACTGGTCCCCATGTTGTGATGACCCTCACTGATCCCCATGTTGTGATGACCCTCACTGGTCCCCATGTTGTGATGACCCTCACTGATCCCCATGTTGTGATGACCCTCACTGGTCCCCATGTTGTGATGACCCTCACTGGTCCCCATGTTGTGATGGCCCTCACTGGTCCCCATGTTGTGATGGTCCTCACTGGTCCCCATGTTGTGATGACCATCACTGGTCCCCATGTTGTGATGACCCTCACTGGTCCCGATGTTGTGATGACCCTCACTGATCCCCATGTTGTGATGACCCTCACTGGTCCCCATGTTGTTATGGTCCTCACTGATCCCCATGTTGTGATGGTCCTCACTGGTCCCCATGTTGTGATGGTCCTCACTGGTCCCCATGTTGTGATGACCCTGACTGGTCCCCATGTTGTGATGACCCTCACTGGTCCCCATGTTGTGATGACCCTCACTGGTCCCCATATTGTGATGGCCCTCACTGGTCCCCATGTTGTGATGACCCTCACTGGTCCCTGGTCCACATTTTGTGATGACCATCACTGGTCCCCATGTTGTGATGACCCTCACTGATCCCCATGTTGTGATGACCCTCACTGGTCCCCATGTTGTGATGACCCTCACTGATCCCCATGTTGTGATGACCCTCACTGGTCCCCATGTTGTGATGGTCCTCACTGATCCCCATGTTGTGATGGTCCTCACTGGTCCCCATGTTGTGATGGTCCTCACTGATCCCCATGTTGTGATGACCCTCACTGGTCCCCATGTTGTGATGGTCCTCACTGATCCCCATGTTGTGATGACCCTCACTGGTCCCCATGTTGTGATGGTCCTCACTGATCCCCATGTTGTGATGGTCCTCACTGATCCCCATGTTGTGATGGTCCTCACTGGTCCCCATGTTGTGATGACCCTCACTGGTCCCCATGTTGTGATGAACCTCACTGGTCCCCATGTTGTGATGGCCCTCACTGGTCCCCATGTTGTGATGGTCCTCACTGGTCCCCATGTTGTGATGACCATCACTGGTCCCCATGTTGTGATGACCCTCACTGGTCCCGATGTTGTGATGACCCTCACTGATCCGCATGTTGTGATGACCCTCACTGGTCCCCATGTTGTGATGGTCCTCACTGATCCCCATGTTGTGATGGCCCTCACTGGTTCCCATTTTGTGATGACCCACACTGGTCCCCATGTTGTGATGACCCTCACTGGTCTCCATGTTGTGATGGCCCTCACTGATCCCCATGTTGTGATGGTCCTCACTGGTCCCCATTTTGTGATGGTCCTCACTGATCCCCATGTTGTGCTCGTCCTCACTGGTCCCCATGTTGTGATGACCCTCACTGGTCCCCATGTTGTGATGGCCCTCACTGGTCCCCATGTTGTGATGACCCTCACTGGTCCCCATGTTGTGATGGCCCTCACTGGTCCCCATGTTGTGCTGGTCCTCACGGGTCCCCATGTTGTGATGACCCTCACTGATCCCCATGTTGTGATGGTCCTCACTGATCCCAATGTTGTGATGGCCCTCACTGATCCCTGGTCCCCATGTTGTGATGACCCTCACTGATCCCCATGTTGTGATGACCCTCACTGGTCCCCATGTTGTGCTAGTCCTCACTGGTCCCCATGTTGTGATGACCCTCACTGGTCCCCATGTTGTGCTAGTCCTCACTGGTCCCCATGTTGTGATGACCCTCACTGATCCCCATGTTGTGATGGTCCTCACTGATCCCAATGTTGTGATGGCCCTCACTGATCCCTGGTCCCCATGATGTGATGACCCTCACTGATCCCCATGTTGTGATGACCCTCACTGATCCCCATGTTGTGATGACCGTCATTGGTCCCCATGTTGTGATGACCGTCACTGCTCCCCATGTTGTGATGACCCTCACTGGTCCCCATGTTGTGATGACCCTCACTGGTCCCCATGTTGTGATGACCCTCACTGGTCCCCATGTTGTGATGACCCTCACTGATCCCTATGTTGTGATGACCCTCACTGGTCCCCATGTTGTGATGGCCCTCACTGGTCCCCATGTTGTGATGGTCCTCACTGGTCCCCATGTTGTGATGACCCTCTCTGGTCCCCATGTTGTGATGACCCTCACTGGTCCCGATGTTGTGATGACGCTCACTGATCCCCATGTTGTGATGACCCTCACTGGTCCCCATGTTGTGATGGCCCTCACTGTTCCCCATGTTGTGATGGTCCTCACTGGTCCCCATGTTGTGATGACCCTCACTGGTCCCCATGTTGTGATGACCCTCACTGGTCCCGATGTTGTGATGACCCTCACTGATCCCCATGTTGTGATGACCCTCACTGGTTTCCATGTTGTGATGGCCCTCACTGGTCCCCATGTTGTGATGACCCTCACTGGTCCCCATGTTGTGTTAGTCCTCACTGGTCCCCATGTTGTGATGACCCTCACTGGTCCCCATGTTGTGCTGGTCCTCACTGGTCCCCATGTTGTGATGACCCTCACTGGTCCCCATGTTGAGTTAGTCCTCACTGGTCCCCATGTTGTGATGACCCTCACTGATCCCCATGTTGTGATAGTCCTCACTGATCCCAATGTTGTGATGGCCCTCACTGATCCCTGGTCCCCATGTTGTGATGACCCTCACTGATCCCCATGTTGTGATGACCCTCACTGATCCCTGGTCCCGATGTTGTGATGACCCTCACTGGTCCCCATGTTGTGATGACCCTCACTGATCCCCATGTTGTGATGACCGTCACTGGTCCCCATGTTGTGATGACCGTCACTGCTCCCCATGTTGTGATGACCCTCACTGGTCCCCATGTTGTGATGACCCTCACTGATCCCTATGTTGTGATGACCCTCACTGATCCCCATGTTGTGATGGCCCTCACTGGTCCCCATGTTGTGATGGTCCTCACTGGTCCCCATGTTGTGATGGTCCTCACTGGTCCCCATGTTGTGATGACCCTCACTGGTCCCCATGTTGTGATGACCCTCACTGGTCCCCATGTTGTGATGACCCTCACTGATCCCCATGTTGTGATGACCCTCTCTGGTCCCCATGTTGTGATGGCCCTCACTGGTCCCCATCTTGTGATGGTCCTCACTGGTCCCCATGTTGTGATGGCCCTCACTGGTTCCCATTTTGTGATGACCCACACTGGTCCCCATGTTGTGATGACCCTCACTGGTCTCCATGTTGTGATGGCCCTCACTGATCCCCATGTTGTGATGGTCCTCACTGGTCCCCATTTTGTGATGGTCCTCACTGATCCCCATGTTGTGCTCGTCCTCACTGGTCCCCATGTTGTGATGACCCTCACTGGTCCCCATGTTGTGATGACCCTCACTGGTCCCCATGTTGTGATGGCCCTCACTGGTCCCCATGTTGTGCTGGTCCTCACGGGTCCCCATGTTGTGATGACCCTCACTGATCCCCATGTTGTGATGGTCCTCACTGATCCCAATGTTGTGATGGCCCTCACTGATCCCTGGTCCCCATGTTGTGATGACCCTCACTGATCCCCATGTTGTGATGACCCTCACTGGTCCCCATGTTGTGCTAGTCCTCACTGGTCCCCATGTTGTGATGACCCTCACTGGTCCCCATGTTGTGCTAGTCCTCACTGGTCCCCATGTTGTGATGACCCTCACTGATCCCCATGTTGTGATGGTCCTCACTGATCCCAATGTTGTGATGGCCCTCACTGATCCCTGGTCCCCATGATGTGATGACCCTCACTGATCCCCATGTTGTGATGACCCTCACTGATCCCCATGTTGTGATGACCGTCATTGGTCCCCATGTTGTGATGACCGTCACTGCTCCCCATGTTGTGATGACCCTCACTGGTCCCCATGTTGTGATGACCCTCACTGGTCCCCATGTTGTGATGACCCTCACTGGTCCCCATGTTGTGATGACCCTCACTGATCCCTATGTTGTGATGACCCTCACTGGTCCCCATGTTGTGATGGCCCTCACTGGTCCCCATGTTGTGATGGTCCTCACTGGTCCCCATGTTGTGATGACCCTCACTGGTCCCCATGTTGTGATGACCCTCACTGGTCCCGATGTTGTGATGACGCTCACTGATCCCCATGTTGTGATGACCCTCACTGGTCCCCATGTTGTGATGGCCCTCACTGTTCCCCATGTTGTGATGGTCCTCACTGGTCCCCATGTTGTGATGACCCTCACTGGTCCCCATGTTGTGATGACCCTCACTGGTCCCGATGTTGTGATGACCCTCACTGATCCCCATGTTGTGATGACCCTCACTGGTTTCCATGTTGTGATGGCCCTCACTGGTCCCCATGTTGTGATGACCCTCACTGGTCCCCATGTTGTGTTAGTCCTCACTGGTCCCCATGTTGTGATGACCCTCACTGGTCCCCATGTTGTGCTGGTCCTCACTGGTCCCCATGTTGTGATGACCCTCACTGGTCCCCATGTTGAGTTAGTCCTCACTGGTCCCCATGTTGTGATGACCCTCACTGATCCCCATGTTGTGATAGTCCTCACTGATCCCAATGTTGTGATGGCCCTCACTGATCCCTGGTCCCCATGTTGTGATGACCCTCACTGATCCCCATGTTGTGATGACCCTCACTGATCCCTGGTCCCGATGTTGTGATGACCCTCACTGGTCCCCATGTTGTGATGACCCTCACTGATCCCCATGTTGTGATGACCGTCACTGGTCCCCATGTTGTGATGACCGTCACTGCTCCCCATGTTGTGATGACCCTCACTGGTCCCCATGTTGTGATGACCCTCACTGATCCCTATGTTGTGATGACCCTCACTGATCCCCATGTTGTGATGGCCCTCACTGGTCCCCATGTTGTGATGGTCCTCACTGGTCCCCATGTTGTGATGGTCCTCACTGGTCCCCATGTTGTGATGACCCTCACTGGTCCCCATGTTGTGATGACCCTCACTGGTCCCCATGTTGTGATGACCCTCACTGATCCCCATGTTGTGATGACCCTCTCTGGTCCCCATGTTGTGATGGCCCTCACTGGTCCCCATCTTGTGATGGTCCTCACTGGTCCCCATGTTGTGATGACCCTCACTGGTCCCCATGTTGTGATGACCCTCACTGGTCCCGATGTTGTGATGACCCTCACTGATCCCCATGTTGTGATGACCCTCACTGGTCCCCATGTTGTGATGGTCCTCACTGATCCCCATGTTGTAATGGTCCTCACTGTTCCCCATGTTGTGATGACGCACACTGGTCCCCATGTTGTGATGACCCTCACTGATCCCCATGTTGTGATGGTCCTCACTGGTCCCCATGTTGTGATGGTCCTCACTGATCCCCATGTTGTGCTAGTCCTCACTGGTCCCCATGTTGTGATGACCCTCACTGGTCCCCATGTTGTGATGACCCTCACTGGTCCCCATGTTGTGCTAGTCCTCACTGGTCCCCATGTTGTGATGACCCTCACTGGTCCCCATGTTGTGATGACCCTCACTGGTCCCCATGTTGTGATGACCCTCACTGGTCCCCATGTTGTGATGGTCCTCACTGATCCCCATGTTGTGATGGACCTCACTGGTCCCCATGTTGTGATGACTCTCACTGGTCCCCATGTTGTGATGAACCTCACTGGTCCCCATGTTGTGATGGTCCTCACTGGTCCCCATGTTGTGATGGCCCTCACTGGTCCCCATGTTGTGATGG
Organism: Pristiophorus japonicus; assembly: GCF_044704955.1. Lineage (NCBI taxonomy): Eukaryota > Metazoa > Chordata > Chondrichthyes > Pristiophoridae > Pristiophorus > Pristiophorus japonicus. The sequence goes on along the minus strand of NC_091977.1, from coordinate 112,481,486 downwards.
TCCTCACTGGTCCCCATGTTGTGATGACCGTCACTGCTCCCCATGTTGTGATGACCCTCACTGGTCCCGATGTTGTGATGACCCTCACTGGTCCCCATGTTGTGATGACCCTCACTGGTCCCCATGTTGTGATGGTCCTCACTGATCCCCATGTTGTGATGACCCTCACTGGTCCCCATGTTGTGATGACCCTCACTGATCCCCATGTTGTGATGACCCTCACTGGTCCCCATGTTGTGATGACCCTCACTGATCCCCATGTTGTGATGACCCTCACTGGTCCCCATGTTGTGATGGTCCTCACTGATCCCCATGTTGTGATGGTCCTCACTGGTCCCCATGTTGTGATGACCCTCACTGGTCCCCATGTTGTGATGAACCTCACTGGTCCCCATGTTGTGATGGCCCTCACTGGTCCCCATGTTGTGATGACCCTCACTGGTCCCGATGTTGTGATGACCCTCACTGGTCCCGATGTTGTGATGACCCTCACTGATCCGCATGTTGTGATGACCCTCACTGGTCCCCATGTTGTGATAGTCCTCACTGATCCCCATGTTGTGATGGTCCTCACTGGTTCCCATGTTGTGATGACCCACACTGGTCCCCATGTTGTGATGACCCTCACTGGTCCCCATGTTGTGATGACCCTCACTGGTGCCCATGTTGTGATGACCCTCACTGGTCCCCATGTTGTGATGGCCCTCATTGATCCCCATGTTGTGATGGTCCTCACTGGTCCACATTTTGTGATGCTCCTCACTGATCCCCATGTTGTGCTAGTCCTCACTGGTCCCCATGTTGTGATGACCCTCACTGGTCCCCATGTTGTGATGGTGCTCACTGGTCCCCATGTTGTGATGACCCTCACTGGTCCCCATGTTGTGCTGGTCCTCACGGGTCCCCATGTTGTGCTAGTCCTCACTGGTCCCCATGTTGTGATGACCCTCACTGATCCCCATGTTGTGATGGTCCTCACTGATCCCAATGTTGTGATGGCCCTCACTGATCCCTGGTCCCCATGTTGTGATGACCCTCACTGATCCCCATGTTGTGATGACCCTCACTGATCCCCATGTTGTGATGACCGTCACTGGTCCCCATGTTGTGATGACCGTCACTGCTCCCCATGTTGTGATGACCCTCACTGGTCCCCATGTTGTGATGACCCTCACTGGTCCCCATGTTGTGATGACCCTCACTGGTCCCCATGTTGTGATGACCCTCACTGATCCCTATGTTGTGATGACCCTCACTGGTCCCCATGTTGTGATGACCCTCACTGGTCCCCATGTTGTGATGGTCCTCACTGGTCCCCATGTTGTGATGACCCTCACTGGTCCCCATATTGTGATGACCCTCACTGGTCCCCATGTTGTGATGACCCTCACTGATCCCCATGTTGTGATGACCCTCACTGGTCCCCATGTTGTGATGGTCCTCACTGATCCCCATGTTGTGATGGTCCTCACTGTTCCCCATGTTGTGATGACCCACACTGGTCCCCATGTTGTAATGACCCTCACTGGTCCCCATGTTGTGATGACCCTCACTGGTCCCCATGTTGTGATGGTCCTCACTGATCCCCATGTTGTGATGGTCCTCACTGATCCCCATGTTGTGCTAGTCCTCACTGGTCCCCATGTTGTGATGACCCTCACTGGTCCCCATGTTGTGATGGCCCTCACTGGTCCCCATGTTGTGATGACCCTCACTGGTCCCCATGTTGTGCTAGTCCTCACTGGTCCCCATGTTGTGATGACCCTCACTGGTCCCCATGTTGTGATGACCCTCACTGGTCCCCATGTTGTGATGACCCTCACTGGTCCCCATGTTGTGATGGTCCTCACTGATCCCCATGTTGTGATGGACCTCACTGGTCCCCATGTTGTGATGACTCTCACTGGTCCCCATGTTGTGATGAACCTCACTGGTCCCCATGTTGTGATGGTCCTCACTGGTCCCCATGTTGTGATGACCATCACTGGTCCCCATGTTGTGATGACCCTCACTGGTCCCGATGTTGTGATGACCCTCACTGATCCCCATGTTGTGATGACCCTCACTGGTCCCCATGTTGTGATGGTCCTCACTGATCCCCATGTTGTGATGATCCTCACTGGTCCCCATGTTGTGATGACCCACACTGGTCCCCATGTTGTGATGACCCTCACTGGTCCCCATGTTGTGATGACCCTCACTGGTCCCCATGTTGTGATGGCCCTCACTGATCCCCATGTTGTAATGGTCCTCACTGGTCCCCATGTTGTGATGGTCCTCACTGATCCCCATGTTGTGCTACTCCTCACTGGTCCTCATGTTGTGATGACCCTCACTGGTTTCCATTTTGTGATGGCCCTCACTGGTCCCCATGTTGTGATGACCCTCACTGGTCCCCATGTTGTGTTAGTCCTCACTGGTCCCCATGTTGTGATGACCCTCACTGGTCCCCATGTTGTGCTGATCCTCACTGGTCCCCATGTTGTGATGACCCTCACTGGTCCCCATGTTGTGTTAGTCCTCACTGGTCCCCATGTTGTGATGACCCTCACTGATCCCCATGTTGTGATAGTCCTCACTGATCCCAATGTTGTGATGGCCCTCACTGATCCCTGGTCCCCATGTTGTGATGACCCTCACTGGTCCCCATGTTGTGATGACCCTCACTGATCCCCATGTTGTGATGACCGTCACTGGTCCCCATGTTGTGATGGCCCTCACTGGTCCCCATGTTGTGATGACCGTCACTGGTCCCCATGTTGTGATGGCCCTCACTGGTCCCCATGTTGTGATGGTCCTCACTGGTCCCCATGTTGTGATGACCCTCACTGGTCCCCATATTGTGATGACCCTCACTGGTCCCGATGTTGTGATGACCCTCACTGATCCCCATGTTGTGATGACCCTCACTGGTCCCCATGTTGTGATGGCCCTCACTGGTCCCCATGTTGTGATGGTCCTCACTGGTCCCCATGTTGTGATGACCCTCACTCGTCCCCATATTGTGATGACCCTCACTGGTCCCGATGTTGTGATGACCCTCACTGATCCCCATGTTGTGATGGCCCTCACTGATCCCTGGTCCCCATGTTGTGATGACCCTCACTGATCCCCATGTTGTGATGACCGTCACTGGTCCCCATGCTGTGATGACCCTCACTGCTCCCCATGTTGTGATGACCCTCACTGGTCCCCATATTGTGATGACCCTCACTGGTCCCCATGTTGTGATGACCCTCACTGGTCCACATGTTGTGATGGTCGTCACTGGTCCCCATGTTGTGATGACCCTCACTGGTCACCATATTGTGATGACCCTCACTGGTCCCGATGTTGTGATGACCCTCACTGATCCCCATGTTGTGATGACCCTCACTGGTCCCCATGTTGTGATGGTCCTCACTGATCGCCATGTTGTGATGGTCCTCACTGGTCCCCACTGATCCCCATGTTGTGATGGTCCTCACTGGTCCCCATGTTGTGATGACCCACACTGGTCCCCATGTTGTGATGACCCTCACTGGTCTCCATGTTGTGATGACCCTCACTGGTCCCCATGTTGTGATGACCCTCACTGGTCCCCATGTTGTTATGGCCCTCACTGATCCCCATGTTGTGATGGTCCTCACTGGTCCCCATGTTGTGATGGTCCTCACTGATCCCCATGTTGTGATGACCCTCACTGGTCCCCATGTTGTGCTAGTCCTCACTGGTCCCCATGTTGTGATGACCCTCACTGGTCCCCATGTTGTGATGACCCTCACTGGTCCCCATGTTGTGCTAGTCCTCACTAGTCCCCATGTTGTGATGACCCTCACTGATCCCCATGTTGTGATGGTCCTCACTGGTCCCCATGTTGTGATGGCCCTCACTGATCCCTGGTCCCCAACTTGTGATGGCCCTCACTGATCCCCATGTTGTGATGACCCTCACTGATCCCCATGTTGTGATGACCCTCACTGATCCCCATGTTGTGATGGCCCTCAGTGATCCCTGGTCCCCATGTTGTGATGACCCTCACTGATCCCCATGTTGTGATGACCGTCACTGGTCCCCATGTTGTGATGACCCTCACTGATCCCCATGTTGTGATGACCCTCACTGGTCCCCATGTTGTGATAAACCTCACTGGTCCCTATGTTGTGATGACCCTCACTGGTCCCCATGTTGTGATGACCCTCACTGATCCCTATGTTGTGCTAACCATCACTGGTCCCCATGTTGTGATGACCCACACTGGTCCCCATGTTGTGATGACCCTCACTGGTCCCCATGTTGTGATGACACTCACTGGTCCCCATGTTGTGATGACCCTCACTGGTCCCCATGTTGTGATGGCCCTCACTGATCCTCATGTTGTGCTAGTCCTCACTGGTCCCCATGTTGTGATGACCCTCACTGGTCCCCATGTTGTGATGACCCTCACTGGTCCCCATGTTGTGATGGCCCTCACTGATCCCCATGTTGTGATGGTCCTCACTGGTCCCCATGTTATGATGGTCCTCACTGATCCCCATGTTGTGCTCGTCCTCACTGGTCGCCATGTTGTGATGACCCTCACTGATCCCCATGTTGTGATGGTCCTCACTGGTCCCCATGTTGTGATGGCCCTCACTGATCCCCATGTTGTGATGGCCCTCACTGATTCCTGGTCCCCATGTTGTGATGACCCTCACTGATCCCCATGTTGTGATGACCCTCACTGATCCCCATGTTGTGATGGCCCTCACTGATCCCTGGTCCCCATGTTGTGATGACCCTCACTGATCCCCATGTTGTGATGACCGTCACTGGTCCCCATGTTGTGCTGGTCCTCACTGGTCCCCATGTTGTGATGACCCTCACTGGTCCCCATGTTGTGCTAGTCCTCACTGGTCCCCATATTGTGATGACCCTCACTGGTCCCCAAGTTGTGATGGCCCTCACTGGTCCCCATGTTGTGATGACCCTCACTGGTCCCCATATTGTGCTGGTCCTCACTGGTCCCCATGTTGTGATGACCCTCACTGGTCCCCATGTTGTGCTAGTCCTCACTGGTCCCCATGTTGTGATGACCCTCACTGATCCCCATGTTGTGATGGTCCTCACTGGTCCCCATGATGTGATGACCCTCACTGATCCCTGGTCCCCAACTTGTGATGGCCCTCACTGATCCCAATGTTGTGATGCCCTCACTGATCCCTGGTCCCCATGTTGTGATGACCCTCACTGATCTCCATGTTGTGATGACCCTCACTGATCCCCATGTTGTGATGGCCCTCACTGATCCCTGGTCCCCATGCTGTGATGACTATCACTGATCCCCATGTTGTGATGACCCTCACTGGTCCCCATGTTGTGATGACCCTCACTGATCCCCATGTTGTGATGACCCTCACTGGTCCCCATTTTGTGATGACCCTCACTGGTCCCCATGTTGTGATGATCCTCACTGGTCCCCATGTTGTGATGGCCCTCACTGATCCCCATGTTGTGATGACCCTCACTGATCACTGGTCCCCATGTTCTGATGACCCTCACTGGTCCCCATGTTGTGATAACCCTCACTGATCCCCATGTTGTGATGGCCCTCACTGATCCCCATGTTGTGATGACCCTCACTGATCACTGGTCCCCATGTTGTGATGACCCTCACTGGTCCCCATATTGTGATGACCCTCACTGATCCCCATGTTGTGATGACCCTCACTGGTCCCCATGTTGTGATGACCCTCACTGATCCCATGTTGTGATGACCCTCACTGGTCCCCATGTTGTGATGGCCTTCACTGATCCCTGATCCCCATGTTGTGATGACCCTCACTGGTCCCCATGTTGTGATGACCCTCACTGATCCCCATGTTGTGATGACCCTTACTGGTCCCCATGTTGTGATGACCCTCACTGATCCCCATGTTGTGATGACCCTCACTGATCCCCATGTTGTGATGACCCTCACTGATCCCCATGTTGTGATGACCCTCACTGGTCCCTATGTTGTGATGACCCTCATTGGTCCCCATGTTGTGATGGCCCTCACTGGTCCCGATGTTGTGATGACCCTCACTGATCCCCATGTTGTGATGATGCTCACTGGTCCCCATGTTGTGATGGTCCTCACTGATCCCCATGTTGTGATGGTCCTCACTGGTCCCCATGTTGTGATGACCCACACTGGTCCCCATGTTGTGATGACCCTCACTGGTCCCCATGTTGTGATGACCCTCACTGGTCCCCATGTTGTGATGACCCTCACTGGTCCCCATGTTGTGATGGCCCTCACTGATCCCCATGTTGTGATGGTCCTCACTGGTCCCCATGTTGTGCTAGTCCTCACTGATCCCCATGTTGTGCTAGTCCTCACTGGTCCCCATGTTGTGATGACCCTCACTGGTCCCCATGTTGTGCTAGTCCTCACTGGTCCCCATGTTGTGATGACCCTCACTGATCCCCATGTTGTGATGGTCCTCACTGGTCCCCATGTTGTGATGGCCCTCACTGATCTCTGGTCCCCAACTTGTGATGGCCCTCACTGATCCCCATGTTGTGATGGTCCTCACTGGTCCCCATGTTGTTCGGTTCCTTTCCCATCCAAATCAAAATAAACGATTTGGATTTTTTTTTTTTGAACACCCAGGAAAAGGGATAGAGTGCATGGTAAAGAGGAGAGTTAAAGGAGCAGACAGAGAGGTCAAGAGAAAACTTAAGTCTGAAAGTTAGCTAAGAAAAATTGCAACAAAACACCACAATTTTTTTTTCTCAGTTTAATGTTAACTTTAAATTTAGTTTTCCACCCTGGAGCTGATAGAATTAAAAGCTCATGTTTCTGTTACTTTTCCGCACTAAAAATCTGCTTGATATTTCTAAGATACCAAGCAGCTTTTAAGATGAACACCATCATAAAGTCTTGGTAATGACTGGAAAAACAATTCCTGCAGTGTTAAACTTTGCTGAACAAATGTTAGGACCATGTTGGCAATGCTAAGGGTTTATTTGCCCAGCAAGATAACTTTACCACAGTTTACTAGTAGGGTAATAGGTTATATGCAAAGTGAGGGATGGGAGAATAACAGGTCAATGGTGTACAAAATGTATTTTTTCACTTACATCCACCCTGAGATACTGAGATCATCAGTAGCATTCCTACTGTCACCCTACTTGATGTCAGATTACTTAAGGCACTTCTACGTAATTGATTTTAATGGCTAGAAAATGAGGAGTGCTGTGAATCTGGTGTGCTGGTGTGATGAGGAACAGATTTTGGAGATGTGTGTTTCTGAATTGAGTCTTAACCAGCATATAATATTTCCCCAGATAGAAGGATGGTGTTCCTGTAAAAAATCCCAATCAAAACAAGACATTAAATGGTTCACAAAGATACAAACAAAGAGAAAAAGTTATAAGGGTCTTGAAGGTAACAGTTTTGCAACAGTTTGATTTTTAATAAAAGGATCCAGAGTGCCATGGCCTAGTTGGTAGTGCTTTCACCTCTGAGTCAGAAAGTTATGGGTTCAAGTCCAACTCCAAAGATATAATCCAATATTGAAGGAGTGCTGCATTATTGGAGGTGCCATTGTTCTGATGAGATGTTGAAACAATGCCCTGTCTACCCTCTCAGGTGGACATAAAAGATCCCACAGCACTATTCGAAGAATAGCTGGGGAGTTCTCCCCAATGTCCTGGCCAATATTTATCCTCCAACCAACACCTAAAACAGATTATCTGGTCATGATCACAGAGCTGTTTGTGGGAGCTTGCTGTGCACAAATTGGCTGCCTCGTTTTCCACTTTACAACAGTGTCTATACTTCGAAAGTACTTCATTGGCTGAAAAGCACTTTAGGAAATCCTGAGGTTGTGAAAGGTGCAATATAAATGCAAGTCCTTCTTTTATGAGGAAACTCAGTTGATGAAACCGCAAGTTCCAGGTTTCTGCATGTGCTGCGCATGCGCGAAAACCCAGAACTTGTGATCTGTCAAGTTTCAGCTTGACAGATCATCCACATGCACAGGAAATGGACATTTGGTGGTGGATTGTTAGGCTATTTGCTCAACTATTGCCCAGCGAATAGCGTAGGGCTATCTTTTACCAGTGTAAGGGCTTAAATAAATATAAAAATAATTTTTAAAAATCATTTAAAATAGTTTACATTATGTTTGGCCATTTTAAAAATGTTTACATTTATTTTTCAAAATATATTTTTTATTTTAAATGTTTAATTAATTTTAAACATGTGGTAATTTATTTTTATTTAGGTTGTATGAAAATTAATTTTTTATGTCGTTCCTAATATGCTTATGCAGATTCTGTACGGAAATGGAATCCCCATAAGAATAATGGGAATCCCCTTTTTGATTGGCTTTGCCGGCCCTCGTGATCCCAGGGACGCTTGCGAAATGCATGCACCCCTGAGATGCATGGGCCTTTATGCAATGCCTGCAGGCTCAGGATTGCAAGAGTCCAAAGATATGGAGGCACCCAGGTAGGTGCACACTTTTGTTGCGGACCGGAGGCATTTGCCCCCGGGAAGCCTCTGACCACAATTTCAGTTCCAATATCTATTTTCTCCATTTGTAGTTACTTGGTTAAAAAGTTACTTATTTGTTATGCTCCCATCTGCCAGTAGTGGAGTTGACTAGAAGCTATTTGTTTTTACGTTACGCCTCATGAATGGAAAAGAAAAGGAGTTCAAGAGTCAGTGTCACTTATGCCAAATGAGTTCACATTGCCAGTGGCTTAAATAAAAGTACTGACTTTAAATAAAGTTCTCACTTGCCAGACATAAAACCGTCTTAAACAGCAACATAAACTAAACAGTATGAGACCAAAAATGAGCTGCCCATACATGTTCTTACACTGCAATTATAGCAACCATCATAAGCGCAAACAGGCTCCTGCAGCAATCAAAACTAATTACTTGCCCAAGCTTAGTTTTCCAAATGCATTACAGGAAATGTATTTGCTTTAAAAAAAGCTTGGTACTAACAGATAAATTCCACAGTGTACTTAAAATGTGTAAGGATAGAGAAGAGCATTAGTCACGGTACACTGGAGTACTATTTACTATCTGGCAGTAAGCCATAGAGAATATTTATAGAGAATTACACTGAGCCTGTTATACAAATCTCTAAATCGGCATCAGATCATGCATCTTTCACTTTCAACAGATGTCTATTGTCTGAAGGCGGTCCAAAAAAACAAGACAGCTTTCACCTGCCATGGACGGCATATCCACACAAAAAAGCGCACACACTTTGGGCTGAATCTGGAATATCAATGTGTGCCAAGGACATTCCTTTTAATTGCCCAATAGAGGCTCATAACTCACAACGCAATCAAATGCCCAGTCATTCTCTGTCTCATAACCTTCATCAGCACAACCTCTTTTTAATAAAAAACGCTGATTAAAGGAATTGATGGCCAAAATAAGATTTCTCCAATTATATTAAAGAAATTGAGGGCAAGAATTTGATTTCTCTAATTATGTTTGATAAATTAAAATGCTTTGACTCTCTCCTAACATTACATGTAAATTTTGGATGGTTTTAATTCGAGGGAAACTGCATGTGCGATAAAGGGCTAGGTCTCTCTTTCAAGGAACTTTTATATTGGTAGTCTACCATTGGCATCATGTCCTGATGATTTCCAAGACATGACATCATTCGGAGTCCCAGGATGTTCAAAAAGCATGGCTACATCCTATTGGCCCTCTAATAGGCCTAAACAGGAACTGACAACACACTAAATGTAAAAAAAGTGTTTACCGATCATGGCCTACAGATTTGATGGTGCCACCAATTGCCCTTCTCCCGGTTCGTCCCTTCTTTCCCGAACATCGCTTCTCCTTTAACAACCTACCCAAGTGGCTCAAAATTCAAAGCCTCTTCAACCGTGAGTTGTCTCGGGAGGCCCAACAGATGCCCTTAATTAACTGAGACCTAATATTAGGCACGTCTTGAACCTATCCATTCAAGCATGGGAGTCATTCCCTGTCCCCAGTTTGCACAGGCTGGTGCGAATGAATTTCTAGACCCATAAGCTCCACCGGAGTGCCAGTCTCCCAGCATCAATATAAAATTGCTGTAAGCACCTTGAGGCCAATTTCACCATCATTGCCTGGCTTTAAAATGTAGTAGGTAACCTTACTGCCCCGTTAACACTGGAGATAGCCGGCTCCATTATGAAAGGGGCCTACCACTAGGTATCCAAAGTGCCAGCCTGTTTCAGGCAATAGGGCACTTTTAATAAGGAAATAATACCCCGATTGCCATTTTAGATTGGAACAGGTCGGAGCCTGGACATTGCACACTCCAACCAGTTCCATGGTCACTGAATCGGAAGTAAGTACTGAATTATTTTTGTGACCTGGAAGATAGTAAGAGCAGGAGTGGGGCCAATAAGGGACCAAAATGGAGACCTACTCATGGAGGCAGAGGGCATGGTTGAGGTACTAAATAAGTACTTTGCATCTGTCTTTACCAAGGAAAATTTTTTGCCAAAGTCATAGTGAAAGAGGAGGTAGTTGAGATACTAGTTGGGATAAAATTGATAAGGAGGAAGTACTAGAAAGGCTGGCTGTACTTAAAGTGGATAAGTCATCAGGACCAGATGGGATGCATCCTAGGATGCTGAGGAAAGTAAAGCTGGAAATTGCGGAGGTACTGGCCATAATCTTCCAATCCTCCTTGGATACGGGAGGTGGTGCCAGAGTACTGGAGAATTGCAAATGCTACATGTCATGTATCTCACACCACTGTATCTAACTGTATCTTACCATGCTATACATGACTGTAACTAGATATGACCTGTAACCACAAGCATATCTTACCACCAGGGGTGCACTTGCAGGAGACACTGCACACCTGTCCCACACAGGTATATAAAGGCAGGTCTCAGGCAAGTGTGGCATTCCAGAGCTGTGAAATAAAGGTGCAGGTCCTGAGTGACCTTGACTTCAACATGTGCCTCGTGTGAGTCTGTACTGCAGGGTCAGGACTTTACACTATACCGTTGTTCAAAAAGGTGTAAGGATAAACCCACCAACTACAGACCAACCAATTCAACTACAGTAGTGGGGGAGCTTTTAGAAATGATAATCAAGGACAAAATTAACATTCACTTGGATAATTGTGGATTAATTAAGGATAGCCAGCACGGATTTGTTAAAGGCAAATTGTGTTTAAACAACACGATTGAGTTTTTTGATGAGGTAACAGAAGGCACTGCAGTTGATGTGGTGTACATGGACTTCCAAAAGGTATTTGATAAAGTGCCACATAATAGGCTTGCCAGCAAAGTTGAAGCCCATGGAATAAAAGGGATAATGGCAGCATGGATTGGCTAAGTGATAGGAAACAGAGAGTAGTGGGAAATGGTTGTTTTTCAGACTGGAGAAGATATAGAATGGTGTTCCCCAGGGGTCAGTACTTGGACCACTGCTTTTCTTGATATATATTAATGAATTGGACTTGGGGTGTACAGGGCAAAATTTCAAAATGTGCAGATGATACAAAACTTGGAGGTACAGTGAACAGTGAGGAGGATAGTGGTAGACTTCAAGAAGACATAGACAGGCTGATGGAATGGGCGGACATGTGGAGATGAAATTTAACGAAGAAGTGTGAAGTGATACATTTTGGTATGAAGAACAAGGAGAGGCAATATAAACTAAAGAGTACAATTCTAAAGGGAGTGCATCAACAGAGAGACCTGAGGGTATAAATGGACAAATCGTTGAAGATGGCAGGGCAAGGTTGAGAAAGCGGTTACGAAAACATATGGGATCTTGGGCTTCATAAATAGAGGCATAGGGAGTGAAATTGGGTATCACCCCATTTGGGGCACTAATTATTTCAAACTTAAAAAAAATTCGGCATTTGCGCTCCAAAAAGGAAGTCGAGCGCTAAATCAAGTGCTCCACTTCCTTCCTGGAGCGCAATCAGCAGCAGGCGGGAGGCGGTGAGTTGAGCAACTCTGCACAGTGGGCCTTGCAGCACTGCCACTTTGAAAGGCTGCTTCCCTCCCTTAAAGGGAAGTTCCATCGCTGCAGGCTTTGCAAAGGAAAGAAAACGTAACTTTTTCACGATGACAGCCGCGATTCCGCCTGATCAGCCCGGCATTCAAGCAGAGTGCCAGGCTGATCAATCACGGCCAGCAACCCGTGAAAAAAGCTGCAAGAGAGAAGGTAATTTTTTTTTTTACTTACCTTGGCCAACTCGCCTTTAAGCCATGACCCCAAAGTGTCCGGCTGCCTTCTGCAGTTGTCGGTGTTTTTGCCCCGCAATGCTGCAGGGGGATGAACGCAATTTTGGGTCTGGGGCGCTACCATGGCGATGCGCTTGCCAATGTTGTCACAATCTCCAGGTGAAGGAGATCAGGGTGTAACACAGTACCACTGCCGCAAAACTTCCGTCGAATATGGCGGGAGTCACTGATCTCGCCACACCCGGTCGCAAAACCATTTGTGCTCCGTTTTGCTGATGATACAAAGATGGGTGGGAAAGTAAGTTGTGAGAAGGACACAAAGAATCTGCAAAGGGATATAGACAGGCTAAGTGAGTGGGCAAAAATTTGACAGATGGAGTATAATGTGAGATTATCCACTATGATAGGAAAAATAAAAAAGCAAATTATTATTTATATGGAGAGAGATTACAAAATGCTGAGGTACAGAGGGATCTGGGGGTACTTGTACATGAAACACAAAAAGTTAGTATGCAGTTACAGCAAGTAATCAGAAAGGCGAATGGAATGTTGATCTTTATTGCAAGGGGGACAGAGTATAAAAATAGGGAAATCCTGTTATAACTGTACAGGGTATTGTTGAGACCACACCTGGATTACTGCGTCCAGTTTTGGTCTCTTATTTAGGAGGGATATACTTGCATTGGAGGCAGTTCAGGGAAGGTTCACGAGGTTGATTCCTGAAGGAGTTGTCTTATGAAGAAAGGTTGAACAGATTAGGCCTATACTCATTGGGTACAGAGGAGGCTGAGGGAAGACCTATTGAGGTGTATAAAATTATGAGAGGCCTAGATAGAGTAAGGACTTATTTCCCTTAGCAGTGGAGTCAACAACCAGGCGGCATAGGTTTAAAGTAATTGGTAGGAGGTTTAGAGAGGATTTGAGGAGAATATTTTTCACCCAGAGGGTGGTGGGGGTCTGTAGCTCACGGCCTGAAAGTGTGGTAGAGGCAGAAACCCTCACCATATTTTAAAAGTACTTGGATGTGCACTTGCTGTGGACTAAGAGCTGGAAAGTGGGATTAGGCTGGATATTTTTGTCGGCCGGCGCGGACACGATGGGCCGAAATGGCCTCCTTCCGTGCTGTAAATGTCTATGATTCTATGATAAGCGATGAACGATGAACTCGGAAATGGTAGCTACATCTTCTGCTCCAGAATGGAAGGATCCATGGTGAAAGAATTGAGAGCCACTGGGAGAGCTGTCGTCTCCCTGCTCTGAGGCTGCAGATCTGGTTCCAATAGGTGGCAAAGTTCTGTGACAACCTCCTTGGTGAAACGGAACCTCTTAATACACTGCTCCTGGCTTTGATGCAGTTAGGAAATGTGCTTTTCGAAGACCCCAGGTGGGTAAGGTCTCCTGTGGAGAGCTCTCCTGTCTCTCCTCCTCCTCACTCTGCAAGTAACTTGTCCTCTTCTTCGCTGCCTCCGCTCCATTTCCATGTCATACGCAAGCACGAGGGGGACTGCAAATAGAGCCCCAATGACTTGAAGCAAGTGTAAACAGAACCCTTTAAATGAGAAGCAAGGCATTCTCCACTTGCAGCAACACTCCCTGTTACCTTAGTGCCTTTAAACAAACCCAGTCTAACCAATCTATCCTCATAGCTAAAATTCTCCAGTCCAGGTAACATCCTTGTAAGTCTCCTCTGTACCCACTCTAGTGCAATCACATCTTTCCTGTAATGTGGTGACCAGAACTGCATGCAGTACTCTAGCTGTGGCCTAACTAGTGTTTTATACTAGTTAGCATAACCTCCCTGCTCTTATATTCTATGCCTCGGCTAATAAAGGCAAGTATTCCGTATGCCTTCTTAACCACCTTATCTACCTGGCCTGCTACCTTCAGGGATCTTTGGACATGCACTCCAAGGACCCCTTGTTCCTCTACACTTTACAGTATCCTACCATTTAATGTGTATTCCCTTACCTTGTTAGCCCTCCCCAAATGCATTACCTCATACTTCTCCGGATTGAATTCCATTTGCCACTGTTCTGCCCGCCTGACCAGTTAATTGACACCTTCCTGCAGTCTACAGATTTCTTCTTCATTATCAACCACACAACCAATGTTTGTATAATCTGCAAACTTCTTAATCATCCTCCTACATTCAAGTCTAAATCATTGATGTATACCACAAAAAGCAAGGGACCTAGTACTGAGACCTGCGGAACCCCACTGGAAACAGCCTGCCAGTCACAAAAACACCCATCAACCATTGCCCTTTGCTTCCTGCCTCTGAGCCAATTTTGGATCAAACTTGCCACTTTATCTTGGATCCCATGGGCTTTTACTTTCGTGACCACTCTGCCATGTGGGACCTTATCAAAAGCCTTGCTTAAATTCATATACACTACGCCAAACACACTACCCTCATCAACACTCCTTGTTACCACCTCAAAAAATTCAATCAAGTTAGTCACACATGACCTTAAGGGAGTGAAGATCAGGGCTGTAAGAACATAAGAAATAGGAGCAGGAGTAGGCCATTTGGCCCCTTAAACCTGTTTGGCCATTCAATATCATGGCTGATCTGATCATGCACTCGGCCCACTTCCCTGCCCGCTCCCCATAACCTTTTACTCCCTTATCACTCAAAGATCTGTCTATCTCCGCCTTAAATATATTCAATGACCCAACCTCTACACCTCTCTAGGGCAGAGAATTCCATAGATTTACAACCCTCTGAGAGAAGAAATTTCTCCTCATCTCAGTTTTAAATGGGCGGCCCCGTATTCTGAGACTATGTCCCTTGTTTTAGTTTCCCTGATGAGTAGTTTCCCTCTGCATCCACCTTGTCGACCCCCCTCTTATTTTATAAGTTTCAATAGGATCATCTCTCATTCCTTTGAACTCCAATGTGCATAGGCCCAACCTACTCAACCTATCTTCATAAGTTAACCCTCTCATCTCCGGAATCAACCGAGTGAACCTTCTCTGAACAGCCTCTACTGCAAGTATATCCTTCCTTAAATACAAAGACCAAAACTGTACGCAGTACTCCAGGTGTGGTCCTGTACAATTGTGGCAGGACTTCTCTGCTTTTATACTCTATCCCCCTTGCAATAAAGGCCAACATTCCTTTTGCCTTTCTGATTACTTGCTGTACCTGCATACTAACTTTTGTGTTTCATGCACAAGGACCCCCAGGTCTCTCTGTACTCCAGCACTTTGCAATTTTTCTCCATTTAAATTATAATTTGCTTTTCTATTATTTCTGGCAAAGTGGATAACCTCACACTTTCCAACATTATACTCCATCTGCCAAATTTTTGCCCACTCACTTAGCCTGTCTACATCTCTTTGCAGATTTTTTGTGTCCTCCTCACAATTGGCTTTCTCACCCATCTTTGTATCATCAGCAAACTTGGCTACATTACACTCGGTTCCATCATCCAAGTCATTAATATAGATTGTAAATAGTTGAGGACCCAGCACTGATCCCTGAGGCACCTCACTAGTCACTGTTTGCCAACCGAAAAATGACCCATTTGTCCCGACTCTCTGCTTTCTGTTAGTTAACCAATCTTCTATCCATGCTAATAGATTACCCCCAACCCCGTGAGCTTTTATCTTGTGCAGTAACCTCTTATGTGGCACCTTATCGAATGACTTGTGGAAATCCAAATACACCACATCCACTGGTTCCCCCTTATCCACCCTGCTCATTACATCCTCAAAGTACTCCAGCAAATTTGTCACACATGGCTGCTGAAAGTCCGATGTCCCGGGTCCGTACGAAGTTTCTACGGACCCAGGAAGGCATCGGAAAAGTCGTTTTCAGCGCCAATGCGCATGCGCTGAAAACCGGCTTTCCCGATCTGTCAAGTTTCCAGCTTGACAGATCTTGCGCATATCGGGAGCGAGAACACTTGCAAGGCAAGATTTCTGATGTTCACGCATATCTTGCTCAGCAAATGTCCTCAAAAATCTTGCGCCTGAAAAAGCAGCATATAGCCTACTTTTACAGGCGCAAGTGTTTAAAAATGCACAAAAACATTTTAAAATAAAGTTATAGAAACACATTTTATTGTTAAAAATCCCCCCCACAATGAGAAGTTTGTTTTAAGGCATAATTAAAAAAACTTTTTAAAAAGTCGGGAAAATATATTTTTTTATAAAAACTTTAATTCATGAATCTTAAATATGTCGTGTATTTTTCTATTTTTTATTAGTGTTTTGTGTGTTTGGGGGGGTTCTCACGGGGGGGTCCAACTTACAGAGTTCCCATTATTATGAATGAGAAAATACTGTACCTTGATTGGCTGCCCAGAGCCATGTGACTCCAGCTCCAGCATACAGACGTCCCAACATGCACGCATAGGGAATGAAGGCCTCAGGATCGGAAGTTCGAGTGGGCGTAGCAAGAACAAGTAGGTGCGCTTCTTTTTTAACTTTTTCAGTCGATTGCCCGTGGGAAGACCTCGATTGGAATTTCAGGCCCCAAATTTCCCTTCCCCATGGTAAAGGGTGTCAGCGGGCAACGTATCTAAATGTTAAGATGTACGCCAACTGCAAAGGCTACCGCTCACTTAATGTGTAGTTGTTGTGCGACCACACCCAGAGCATCATGATGGTGAATGCCCGGTATCCTGATAGCAGTCATGATGTCTTCATCCTGCACCAGTCTCGTGTGCCAACAATCTTCCAGCCACCACATCGAACCTGAGGGTGGCAGCTAGGAGATAAGGGCTATCCACTCTACACCTGTGTGATGAATCCCTTCCGCAACCCCAAGACTCTTGGCCATCACTCATATAAATCTAGCCATGCTGTCGCGGGGAATGTCATCAAGGAAACCATCGGGGCGCTAAAGCATTGGTTCCGCTGCCATGACCACTCAAGGAGCCCTCCAATACATGCCGGAGCGGGTGTCCATTTCCTGGTGGTTTGCTGCATGCTCCACACTTGGCCATAATGAACGCGTAGCCATTGCCACCACAGGCTCTGGGACCACCTCAGGCGGAGGAAGGGAGGAGGCAGGCAGCAGATCTCCATTCTGGATGGGCTGCCCATGAGTGCCTCATCAGACTCCGGTTCCAATCAATGAAACCCCAGGTCGCCGTTGTTCACCACTTCCTCATCTTACCATCCCTCTGTCATGGAACTTCACATCGTCCTCCTGATAACAAAGCTGAAATGAGAGCCACCACAAAACACACATTCCAAACATAATTTATAAGTTTATCAAATGCAATCAAAAGAGCAAAATCAACCAATCACCCTTGTACATTCCCTGTCTTTCATTGTACCTTTTCCTACTCTAGTGCTCCTACGAAGTGCTCCCCAAGTGGCTGAAGCATAGCTGGTGGAATTAAAACAGAAAATGCTGGGAATCTCAGCAGATCAGGCAGCATCTGTGGAGAGAAAAACAGATTTAACGTTTCAGGTCGATGACCCTTCGAAATGCTCAAGTGTCGGGTTGTGATGCGGGGAGGGGGAAAGCAATATTTCAATTCATACACCATCAGCAGCTTGTCAATAAAAGATTGTGGGATAATGGGGAAGTGGAATGTGAGAAGATGGATTCGATATAAGCTCACCATCATGAGCAGCAATGCTTTCAACTTCCCCGCTCACAACGAACTCTGTAACTGCTCCTCTAATTATTTTGAGAACTGCTTCCTCCAGCTCTGTGAGGTTCTGCAGACGGTCTTCCCCTCCACCCATCTGCTGCTGCTGCTCCTGGCGCTTCAGTGCTACCTTAGCCTGCAAGAGAAAGGGAAGTGTGTTCGTGAATGTGGTGCAATGTATTTGGGTGACGTGCCTGCCATGGCAGTGTATGCAAGGTGTCAGACTGGGTGTGAGTCTTGCAGCAATGGCAAGTGTGTGAGGGTGAAGTGAAGCTATGATTGTGAGGGATGAGTGGTCCAGCATTTTCTGTTTTTAGTTCAGATTCCAGCACCCGCAGTATTTTGCTTTTGCATAGCTAGTGGAAGGCTGCTGACTTTCAATGGGAGACATCGCAGATGGCCTTGCAGGATGACCTCGAGTAGCTCTGGGCCTAGAAGGCCCAGTTGTAGACTGCATCACCTCCACATGGGCAACAGCAGTCTGGTCTGGCTGGCTGATGGGCAGCAGCAAGGGCAATGGCAGAGTGGCAGTGGTGGGAGTAGGAATGCTGTCATCCTAAGAAAGGACAGCAGGTTCTTGCTCCCTGACCCACTGCCATTCTACCAGGTGGTGCCTCAGCATTCCTAGCCATCTGTTGGGGACAGATTGAAATGCTGAGACCCTGCAAGCCCCTTTCAACACTCATAAACCCAGCCACAATGGCAGCAGTCTGAGCTTCCACTGTAGCACAGAGGCATTGGGTCGTTTCCGCCTGTGCTGCAAAGCAAATTGCGACATTGCCCATCACACACATCATCATGGTTGGGTCCATCATTTTCATCCTGGAAATCACGGACTCCAATCTCCGCGCGAAGCCCCGTGCAATGTTGGAGCTGGACTCCTCCATGCTCCTTGACATTGACAAGAGGCTCTCTGACAAGCTTGCCATTGCACCAAGCATTTCTGTGTGTATGCCCATCACCCTTCTTCTGAAGGCCGCAAATTGAGGTCATCAGAGTCCTGTGCAGCAGAACTTGTGCGCGAAGCTGCCCTCTGTGAAGCTGGCACCGCGCTCCCCTTTCCTTTTGGACTGGCTTGTAGCCCACTTGTGCCCGGTAACTCACCACATGCAGATCCCGCCTCTATACTACCCACTAAAGTACGCACAGTGCCATTTTCTGAGCTGGTGTCTCCAAATGTCAGATGCAGTCTTCTTATGCTCCTCTATCACTGTCCTCCTCCATCACTTCAGGGACAGGCTGGGCTGTCGGCAGTTCTTGAGTATCTGAAAGGAGAAATGCACAAGGGTCAGGTTGTGGTGAAGAGAGGGGGAAAGCAATATATCCTTGCATAAACCATCAGCAGCTTGTAAATGTGAGATGAGGGGCAAGTGGAATGTGAGAAGAATTAGATATAAGCATACCGTCATCATCAGCAAAGATTTCAACTTCCCCATTCGCAATGAACTCTGTGACTGCCCCTCCAATTAATTTGTGTACTGCTTCCCCCATCTCCATGAGGTTCTGCAGACGGGCTTTCCCTCCACCAATCTGCTGCTGCTCCTGGCATTTTTGTGCTGCCTTAGCCTGCAAGAGAAAGGGAAGTGTGTCAGTGAGTGTGGTGCAATGTGTTTGGGTGACGTGCCTGCCATGGTTGAATAGTTGGCAGTATATGCAAGGTGTGAGATGTGGGTGTGAGTCTTGCAGCAGTGGGAAATGTGTGCAGGTGAAGTGAAGCTATGATTGTGAGGTATGAGTCGTGATTGGTAGAGTTTGTTTGTAGGTGAGTAATGGGGCTGTGGTGCATTGAGCAGTGTGTGAGGCTTGTGGTGCCGATGGTGGGATATGGCATTTGATGATGCATTCACTCACCTTGGACCAAGTCATGTGAGGTCATTAAACCATTTGCCGAACTGGATCCAGGTCCTGGGGACAATACTCGTCGCAGTGATGGCTTGAGCGTTCTCCTCCCACAGCCTTCTGGTGCTCAGTCTTGAAGGCCACCTGCCCTCCTGCGGGAAGAGGACCTGACGGTGTCTTTGTACCCCCAGGACCAAGGCCACTAGGACCAAGGCCACATCGGATAATCTCCTTGCTCATTCCCTTGGCTGTTGGGCCATGGCTCTGTCCACAATGACAACCAGGTACCTCCCCTTTAGCCTAGGCCAAACTTTATTGACCAGTAGACTGCACTCAATATTGGTCCCCCTATTGAGCCCCAAGCCAATCAGCAGAGCGTTCCGTGCTTAGACCAGCACTGCAATCATAATGAGCAGGCAGCATCAATTTTGCGTGCTGCCTGCACCACTTTGAACGGTGTGGGCACATAGCGCTGCATTTTGGGCCTTATCCAATTTCTAGGCAACCATCATTAGTGCTTTCAATTACTGCACATATTTAATAATTCGTTAGAGGACTGGCAGATAGCTAAAGTGATACCAATATTTAAGAAGGGGGATACAAAATGTCCAGGAAATTATAGACCAGTCAACTTAACATCAGTGGTAGGAAAAATAATGGAATCCGACCAAAGGAGAAAATAGAAGAACATCTAGAAACCAAAAGTATAGTAAGGAACTCCACTTCGCTACAGGAATGCATAAAAACCATTACATGACTGTGGCTGGAGTTTTTTCGGGATAAATAGTAGGTGTGATGATGTGTATGGCACTAATTATGGTCAGTGTCAGCCGTTGCTCAACGGATAGCACTTTTGCCTGAGTCAGAAGGTTGTGGGTTCAAGTCCCACTCTAGGAACTTGAGCACAAAAAATCTAGGCTGACACTTTAGTGTCAGAGGTGCTGTATTTCGGATGAGACGTTAAACCATGGCTCCGTCTGCTCTCTCAAGTGGAAGTAAAAGATTCCATGGCACTATTTCGAAGAAGAGCAGGGGAGTTATACCTGATGTGCTGCCCAATAATTATCCCTCAATCAACATAACAAAAAAAGATTATCTGGTCATTATCACCTTGCTGTTTATGAGAGCTTGCTTGTGCGCAAATTGGCTGCCATGTTTCCGACATTACAACAGTGAGACACTCCAAAAGTACTTCTTTGGCTGTAAAGCTCTTTGAGATGTCTGGTGGTCGTGAAAGGCACGACATAAATCCAAGTCTTTCTTTTATCTTTTAAAGGGAGACAGCAGACTGTAGCGCTTGAACTGGAATAATGAAGCTTTATTCACTCTGTTTAAGAGTACAGGTGTGACGTCCGAAATCCGGAAAACTCGGGACAGAGGCCATTCTGGATTCTGGGTATTTCAGGATTTTGGAACGTCTTTGCCTGGGTCAAAGTAGGAAGGGGAGGGGGTTCGGTCGGGCCGAGGTAGGTAGAGGAGGGAGGTCGGTCGGACTGCCGGAAATCAGGGAGGGGGGCCGTCGGTCGGGCTGCTGGAGGTCAGGGAGGGTCGTTTGGGTTGCTGGAGGTTGGGGGGTGGGGGGGTCGGTTGAGCCCCGGAGGTTGGTCGGGCCGAGGTAAGTAGGAGAGGGAGGGATCGGTCGGGCCGATGGAGCTCGGTGGGTATCGGTCAGGCCGCTGGAGGTTGGGGGGGCGTCGGTTAGGTTGCCAGAGGTCGGGAGGGGGGGATCAGTCGGGCCGGGGGAGGTCGAGCGGTCGAGGCAAGGGAGTCCTGATTTCTGCACATTTTCCGGTTTCCGGAGGACCCCACCACGGATCAGCTTGGATTCCAGAACTCTGGATTTTGGATGTTGCACCGGTATTCCCTGTGCGTATATTGTAACATCTAGAAACCAAAAACATAATAATGATTAGTCAGCATGGATTTCAAAAGGAAAACTCTTGCTTGACCACTTCATTGAATTTTTTGAAGAGGTAACAAAGAGATCAGACAATTGTAATGCAGTAGATGTAATCTATTTGGATTTTCAAAAGGCCTTCGATAAGTTACTCAATCATCATAGGCAGTCCCTCGAAATTGACGAAGACTTTTTTCCACTCTAAAATTGAATTCTTAGGTGACTGAACAGACCAATACGGGAATTACAGTCTCTGTCACAGGTGGGACAGACAGTGGTGAAGGAAAGGGTGGGAAGCCTGGTTTACCACACGCTCCTTCTGCTGCCTGCACTTGCTTTCTGCATGTTCTCAACAACGAGGCTCAAGGTGCTCAGCGCACTCCCTGATGCTCTTCCTCGACTTAGGGCGGTCTATGGCTAGGGACTCCCAGGTGTCAGTGGGAATGTTGCATTTTATCAAGGAGGCTTTGAGGGTGTCACTGAAACATTTCCTCTGCCCACCTAACAGACCCATAATGGACTGATAAACAAGGTCAGAGAATGCAGAGTCAGGGGACAAGTAGCAGAATGGATAGCTAGCTGGCTTCAAGATGGAAAACAGAGAGTAAGGGTAAAAGCTATTCACAGTGGCAGAAAGTGGGTAATAGTGTTCCACAAGGATGAGTGCTGGGACCACTGTTGTTCATAATTTATATTAACGATTTAGACCTTGGAATCAAAAACACAATTTCTAAATTTGCGGTTGACACCAAATTTTGGGGGGTGGGGGGGAGAATAGTCATCAAATTGAGGGGGGGATAGTCAATACTGAGGAGGACTGCAACAAATTACAGGAGGACATTAATAAATGGGCATATAATTGACAAATGAAGTTCAACACAGATAAATGTGAGATATTACATTTTGGTAGAAAGAATAAGGAGGTCACTTATTACTTGGAGGGTGCAAGTCTAGGTCGGGTAGAGGAACAAAGGGATCTCGGAGTGCAGATACACAAATCACTAAAAGTTGTGACATAGGTTAGCAAGGCCATAAAAAAAAAACAAGCACTAGGGTTTATTTCTGGAGGAATAGAATTGGGAAGTTATGCTAAACCTGTATTGAAGATTGGTTAGACCACACTTTAGAGTGCTCCGCACAGTTCTGGTCGCTGTATTATAAAAAGAAAGAGAGGCACTGGAGAGGGCGCAGAGAAGATTTATAAGGATGATACCAGAAATCGAAGGGTATACATATCAGGAAAGGAAGAACAGGCTGGATCTCTTTCCTTTTGAAAAAAGGCTGAGGGGTGACCTAATAGAGGTTTTTAAAATTATGAAAGGTTTTGGTAAGAGTGGATACAGAGAGAGTGTTTCCACTTGTGGGGAAGAGCATAAATAGAGGCTGTGAATATAAGATAGTCACCAAGAAATCAATAGGGAATTCAGAAGAAACTTATTTACCCAAAGAGTGGTGAGAATGTGGAACTCGCTACCACAGGGAGTGGCTGAAGGAAATAGTATAGATGCATTTAAGGGGAGGCTAGACAAGCATATGAGGGAGAAGGGAATAGAGAGTTATGCTGATAGATTTAGATGAGGAAAGACGGAGAAGGCTCGAGTGGAGCATAAACACTGGCATGGACTGGTTGGGCCAAATGGCCTGTTTCTCTGCTGTATATCCTATGTAATGTCTTTTTTGCCTCTTTAGGGTGATCTTTCATATCATCAAATGAATTTCTGCTTTTCTATCAAGCAGTTTGAAGGACTTTCAAGCCATCTGTGATTAGAGTACCTATTGATTCTTCCCTCTACCCCCGCCCCCGTTAAAATCCTTGCCTAAATTTCAATTTGGACAATGAATATGGTCTATTCTCTTTACAGATACATTTTTTGTTTAGCCAGTAAGAGTGATACTGGGTTGCCCTTGCGTCATCAACAGGAAAAATAAACAATGCTGCAAGTACCTCATTATGTTCAGGAGTGTTGTTGTTTAAAGTTCAGAAATGTCCTGCACTTGCGATCTATTAGCTCTTGGATCTCCTGATCATTCTCATCAAACCAGTCCTGGTGTTTCCTGGTTGAGTGACCGAGCGTCTCTTTGCAGGTACTGGTTATGGAGGCCTGGAGGGCAGACCAAGCACTGTGGGTATTCTGCGTCTCGGGATCGTCAAGGTACGCCAGGTTAGCTGTGAGGCGCTGGCTGTATAGGGCTCTCTTAGCTGGGTCCTTAAGTGCTTTGGCATCGACTTTTTTGCGGCACTGCTTCTGCTGCCCCCTCAGCTTTGGGGCTATGTTTATATTGATGATGGATCGGATTAGGCGGAGGTCCGTCCAGTAGTCGTCGGCTTCTGTCAATGGCGCGGGTGATGCGCACATCCTTGCGATCCCTGGCTCAGACGATGACATAGTCGAGCAGGTGCCAGTGCTTGGAGCGAGGGTGTTGCCACAATCCTTGTATTTGTCCCTCTGGCGGAACAAGGTGTTGGTGATGACAAGTTCGTGCTCTAGACATTTTGTCAGGAGTAGGGTACCACTGGAGTTGGCTTTCCCTACCCCCTCTCTGCCAATCTCGCCCCCTCCCAGAGGTTTGTGTCCTTGCCAACCCTGGTGTTGAAGTCACCGAGGAGGATCAGTTTGTCGCCCGCGGGGATGCAGGACAGGAATTTTGCGAGGTTGGTGTAAAAACCCCCTTTGGCCTCATCAGTTGCATCGAGTGTTGGGGTGTACGCACTGATGACTGTGGCGCACTGGTTCCGGGATAGGGTGAGCCGAAGAGTCATGAGGCATTCGTTAGCCCCGCAGGGTATCTTGGCCTTTATTGCAAAGGGGATGGAGTATAAAAGCAGGGAAGTCTTGCTACAGCTATATAAGGTATTGGTGAGGCCATACCTGGAATAGTGCGTGCAGTTTTGGTTTCCATATTTATGAAAGGATATACTTGCTTTGGAGGCAGTTCAGAGAAGGTTCACTAGGTTGATTCCGGGGATGAGGGGGTTGACTTATGAAGAAAGATTGAGTAGGTAAGGCCTCTACTCATTGGAATTCAGAAGAATGAGAGGTGATCTTATCAAAACGTATAAGATTATGAGGGGGCTTGACAAGGTGAGAGGATGTTTCCACTGATGGGGGAGACTAGAACTAGAGGGCATGATCTTAGAATAAGGGGCCGCCCATTTAAAACAGAGATGAGGAGAAATTTCTTCTCTCAGCGGGTTGTAAATCTGTGGAATTTGCTGCATCAGAGAGCTGTGGAAGCTGGGACATTGAATACATTTAAGACAGAAATAGACAGTTTCTTAAACGATAAGGGGATAAGGGGTTATGGGGAGCGGGCGGGGAAATGGAGCTGAGTCCATGATCAGATCAGCCATGATCTTATTGAATGGTGGAGCAGGCTCGAGGGGCCGTATGGCCTACTCCTGTTCCTATTTCTTATGTTCTTCTTTCTCCTTATATTTAAGCAGAACAGTATTAAAAAGCTGATGAAAAATATTGCTGAAGGGCAACATTGTATTTTGCGCAGAACTAGTTAGTCATAATTTGCCATTGATCTCTATTTTCAATAATATTGATCCTGTGTCGGTGCCTAAATACCCCAGACTCACTGTACAGTTCTCAGTATACCAATGTTTCAAGACAATTTAGAATCTTAAGGAAGGAAATTATTTTTGAGTTTGGTTAAACTGCTAACAAAGTATGTTAAGTTACAAAGGAGCCAAGTCAGTTTTGAAGGCTACTAGGATACATGGGCACAGCTTCGAGCACCGTTGGTTCCCAGCATGCCCATTTTCAAAAGAAGCTCAGAAGCGGATGTCAAGAAGTCACACAGCGATTTTGGTAAAAGTCCAAGAAAGCATTCTAACATTTACAAAATGGTCACTAATCAGCGTTGAAGGAAGCAGAGTTTATGGGCACGCCATCAAGTGCAGATGGTTCTCGGCACAACTACTTTCAAAGATAAGAGGGTAGGAAGCCAATTCTAAAATTTGGTGAAAATCCAGAAAGTATTTCAAACCACTGATGTGTGCTAGTGCTCTAATGATTGGACAAAACAAACAAAAAAAATATAGCAAGTTTTGCCCCACACATTTAGTGACACAGGGATTATATATTAAGTTTTGCAAATGTAAAACCATATATTGTACTCACTTTTGCTTGTACACATTTGTAGACTAATTTCATTCCTCTTATTTTAAGTTCTGATACATAATTGAATAATGGTGCTGTTTACGGGTTTGAAAGCTTGCAGCAAAAGCAACACTAATCATAAATGCTCCATCATTTTAAAAAAAGTTACAAAACCAATTTGTTTCAATACTGTCTTTACTGTATTAAACAGAATATTTACAATTTGTACAAATGTCTGCGCTCCAACAAGATACAAAATACATTTCACAAGATGCAATAACCTTGATCCAGGTTCACCTGGAACACCATTGCACTACAAAGGACAGAATGTCTTTCAAAGAACAAATGAACATCTGGTTAGGCAACTCCACAAATGCAGCAATTCAGGCAATAACAAAAATACAACATGAGGTCAGAGAGGATTCAAATGCTCTTCTAATAATCCAGGGTTCTACAAAGCAGGGTCCTGGAATTTTCTTGGGACTACTGAAACAGCTAATGGAGTTTTCTTGTAATCCAGTCGATCATTGGTGCGATGATCATCAATCCTTAAGTACAGGCATTCAGAAACACCTTTAAGATCTGAAGGCCAGAAGGTTGCTGTCTTTGTTTTTTTTAAAAAAACAGTTCTAAATATATTTTCTCAGTTATAGATTTTAGTAAATAACTTCATAGACTGATGCTTTCTTATCTCCAGAGCCTGTGACTATATATTTATCGTCCACTGAAATATCGCAGCTCAACACTGATGATGACTCTTTAGACTGTAGAAAGGGGAAAAAAAAAACAGTAAATCTAAAATAAATAGAACTAACTTACAACTATAGTTTTCAATTTATACATCATAATGGGTTCAAAGTCTAGAGCAGGGGTTCTCAACCTTTTTTGCTTCTGAGGCACCCCTCTCGCGTTATAAAAATGACATGGACTCCCAGAGGGTGATGGGATCTGGAACTCGCTGCCTGAAAGGGTGGTAGAGGCAGAAACAGTCATTGCATTTAAAAAGTACTTGGATCTGCACTTGAAGTGCCGTAACCTACGAGGCTACGGACCATGAGCTGTGGGATGAGGCTGGATAGCTCTTTTCCAGCCGGCACAGACACGACGGGCTGAACAGCCTCCTTTTGTGCCTTAACCTTCTGTGATAACACAAGGTTTTTTTTTGTGTATAAAAATTCTCTCAGTGCTGCTACCACACACCATGTTACTGCTGTTGCTGCTATCCAAGCACTGCAGAAAATACTGGTCCTTATGCCAATCCCACTTCCTCTTTCCCTCTATATGAGCCCCAATCACCTGACCCCCCCCCCCACCCCCCCAGTCTCCATCTTTCCCCTGCAAACCCCTGACTCCCCTACCGACTGTTCCCGGCACATCAGCCAGTCGCAGTTCTCTGCTTTATTGTCAGTCAAACAGCTGCCCCCCCCCGCCCCCCTTTTCCAATATTTTCGTAACTAATAAACAAAAGCGTACAATGAAAAAAACAACTTTTTTAAGGCCCGCATGATTTTTCTCCCAAATTGCTTGCAGCAGTGTCCAGAATAATGTTCTATTCCAGGTGACTCCAGGACAATCCTGGAAGGTTGAAATCCTAGCTGGAGGTTAACATTGGGTGTGAACAATCAGTTCTGTCCGTGATGCCCTCCTTGGTAAAGCAAGACTGCATAAAATGCATTAAATGGTCAACAGCCAAAATATTCCTAGTTCTATTCTATATTCATGAAGTCATCAAGTACAGAAGGAGGTCGTTCAGCTTATCGTGCCTGTGTCGGCTCTTTAAAAGAGCTATCCAATTAGCCCCATCTCCCTGCCTTTTCCCCATAACCCTGCAAATGTTTCCTTTCAAGTATGTATCAAGTTCCCTTTTGAAAGTTACTATTGAATCTGCTTCCACCACCCTTTCAAGCAGTGCATTCCAGATCATAACTCGCTGCATAAATACATTTCTAATCATCTCCCCTCTGGTTCCTTTGCCAATTATCTTAAATCTGTGCCCTCGGGTTACGAACCCTCCTGTTTCTCCTTATTTACTCAATCAAAATCGTTCGTGATTTTGAACACCTCTTAAATCTCCACTTTACGGAGAACAATCCCAGCTTCTCTAGTCTCTTCACATAACTAAAATCTCTCAATTTGGTATCAATCCATTAACCTCTTCTGCACCCTCTCCAAGGCCTTGACATCCTTGTGCATTCACACATGCCAGAGATCATACTGAAGTGTTGAAAAGTGGCTTAAATCACATAAACATTAAGACAAACTTTCTCAAGTGTACTGACTTCTCAAAAGGCTTTTAAACTTCTTCACTGCTCTATAATTTTTTAATAAATTCTCGAGATGTGCGTGTCATTCATTCCCCATTCCTAGTTACCTTGAAATGCTGAATTCCATTCTTTGTAGCAGTTTGATGCAACTGAGTGGTTTGCTAGATCACTTCAGAGGATAGTTACGAATCAACCATGTTTGTGTAGGACTGGAGTCACAAACAGGACAGACTGAGTAAGGACGGCAGTTTTCAATCTCTGAAGGACATTTGTGAACCAGTTGGGCCTTTATGACACTGACAGTTTTGTGGTCACTTCATCATAATCATCATAGGCAGTCCCTCGGAATCGAGGAAGACTTACTTCCATTCTTGAAGTGAGTTCAGGAGAGCCACAGGCTCTGTCACAGGTGAGACAGATAGTCGTTGAGGGAAAGGGTGGGTGGGACTGGTTTGCTGCACACTCTTTCCGCTGCCTGCAATTGATTTCTGCATGCTCTCGCCGTTGAGACGCGAAGTGCTCAGCGTCCTCCCGGATGCACTTTCTCCACTTAGGGCGGCCTTTGGTCAGGGACTCCCAGGTGTCAGTGGGGATGTTGCACTTTATCAGGGAGGCTTTGAGGTGTCCTTGTAACGTTTCCGCTGCCCACCTTTGGCTCGTTTGCCATGAAGGAGCTCCACATAAAGCACTTGCTTTTGGAGTCTCGAGTCTGGTACCTGTATATGCTTGTCAAAGTTATTATAATTAACAACTCCCAACTGTAATTATAATTAACAACTGCCCACGCTACTCTGGATCTATGGTATTTTGCTTAACTTTTTTTCAGCAAATTCAAGAAATTTAGGTTTGACGAGAAGTTTTGCAATAACATTACCTGGAATATGCTGGCTCCATAAGGCGTTCTCCATGCATTCAGAAGATTATCTTTTCCAGTGCTTACAAACCATTTACCTGTATAAATATACCAAAAATCATTAAATTAACCATCCACTGTCTGGCCCAATTTTAGTGTTTCTATCATGCATCCAACCTTTACTTCCTGTTCTAACCAATAAAATCAAAGAGCTTAAAGTCCCTGCATACCCATCTTATAAACTGATGCCCCCACCAGGTCAATGGGTTCATACAGAATATCATGCCTTGGTATTGACATCCACAGCTATGACATGTTTGTGAGCAGTGATGTTGTCAATTTTTGCAAAACTCTTCCCTGAAGTGCAGTAGAGTCTTCAACTACATCCTAAATGTGAGGAAATAAGGCCACCTCCACTATAATCTTGAAACAATACACATGCATCAGCTGCAGGACAGCAGCTACAGTATAGCACTATCATCCTACATTATTTACTGTATTTTTTCTGCTTTGGTAATGGTGCACTAAAACTAAAGTATAAACATAGCAAATATTATTCACTAAATTTTGGACATTCCTTTCTTCAAATTTGGAACTGTCATTATATTGTTTAGCTTGTATGATTTGAAATATAAAATGCATAAATATGCAAATACATCACGAGAAAAGCTGTCAGGCTTGGAGGATTGATGCTTGGTCACGCATGTCAAACCAGTAAGCATGCATGGTCCTCTCTGGGCGCATCTCATACTGGTCCCATCTCTCAGCAGTGCTGGTGTGGAATTTCAACCTAGAACCAGCATTAAATCAGCACCAGTGTAACTGTGCTTTGTTTTCAATGTTGGTTTTATGAGTTCATTTAGACCCCCGCACCCCCCACAAAAAAAACACTTATTTCCTTTCTCTATTGCCGTTTCCACTCCTGGACGCAGTGACCTATGGCAGGGAACAGTTCCAAAGCACTCTTGCATTCCACCCAAAAGGCCATTTTTATGCATGAGCCTAGACAGTGAGCATCAGTTGGCTTTTTAAACCCTGAAATGGGATGTGGGAAGGGAAAGAGAATCACAGCAAAATCTGATCCTATTCTCACCAACCCACAGAGCTATACATTTCAAGTGGATGTCACTACACAGCAGCATTTTTGCCCAGCGAATGACCTTAAAACTTTTACACCTAGTAAAAGCAGGCGTAAGAGTTTTAAAAGATAGAAAAAATAAATGTTATCATTAATTTATATATTAAAAACCTTATTTGTTAAGGTAAGTTTATTTTTTAACCCTATTAAAACATTTTCAAAAAAATAATTTTTTCCTTAAAGCATTCAATTTCAATTCATTTTAAATATGTGAGGTGCTTTTTAAATTTATTGTGTTGTGTTTCTGTGTTTTGGGGGTTATTCTCATTGATAGTAATGGGAGCTCATACAAACAGAACTCACCATTATTATCAATGAGAATATTACATTGTGATTGGTGGATCAGGTACCACATGATCCTAGGATGCGCTTACGTTCCTGGGATGCGTGGGTCTCTGTGCTGAGCTGCGCATCCAAGCCTCGGACAGGAAGTGTTTGTTCCTCCGGGACCACCAGGTACTTTAGGTAAAAAAAATTTGGCCGGCGGCATCCGCCCACAGGAAGGCTCCGACCGGAATTTTTGCCCCAATATTACTGAGTTTTAGTTTTTAAGAGAATTTTTTTTCTCAAAGCATTTAATTCATAAAACATACACCATTGTAACATTTCTTCATTAAAGGTAAACCAGCATATCAAGTTTGGAAAAAAATATTTTCGGTAATATTAGCCATTTATTTGAATGCTTTGCATGTGGAGCAGATATTGAGGATTTGGCCTTGCTGGGATCAGGATTTTGCATTTATAAGGGTATGCACGGATCAGAAATTCTCTACTTCAGCAGTGAAAGGGAAGTGACTTCTTACATGTTTATCTTTAGACAACTATACAACATTTCAAATGGCAACTGTGGCTTAGGACATAGTTAGAATTGACTTCAAATCTGTTGGGCTGGGAGGGGTAGGAGAGTTTGGAAACCCAAATCAACCAGGGTTCTTACTCTTAATCGACATCCAGCTAGAAGTACATATCAAAGGGAGGACAGGTGAATATGTGGTTGAATAACCTGCTAACTGTGAAGGCTCATGCAAAAAAATGACTACCTGGGCAAAGTACAAAAGGACAAATGATGCACAAGAACTGAATCCCAGCATGGAGTCAATGACTTTGGGAATAGGGAGAGAAGAAAATTGTGAATGATGATCCTTACCACAGTAAGCAAATTTAAGTGACAACACACAGCTTTCGTGGAGGTGCAGTTGATATTTGTCTGGTTTGGTTACGTGCAGCACTTCTACATTGCTGCTCTCCATCCCTACAGCTAGCCATTCCCCGGTAGGACAGTATCCAAGAGAGAAGATCTTAAAAAAAATTGAAAATTAATGTTTAGTTGGAGATTATGTTCTAAAATACTATGAAACAGATATTACAAAAGTACTGAATCATGATAGGCACACAGCAATAGTTATAATACCAAAGCTTTATTTGCTCCTTTTCAGCAATCTATTTAACAGTTTTAGTTCAGCTTTGCACACCCAGGAGTAGGCACTCTGGTCGATCTCTTCCTCCTCAATAGCCAGGGGAAATTGAGGCCACTTGTAACATTTCCACGATGTAATATCTCCACTACTGTCTGAGATCTATCAATGCAAAGCAAGGGACCTTCTTGTATGGCTTTGAACCATACCATATGCTACATTTACCACGAGTCATCAAAGTAGCCTCGACATCTTCATCTATTAGTTGCCCAATTCTTCACTCTCATTCACCCCATAGAAAGCTGCTAGAACTTTTGCAGTTCTGAACAACTGCAACATTTATGTATAGAAAAAAATCCATTGTGATTTTTCATTTAAAATTGATCTCGCCTTTCTTCCCCCACCCCACACAGCTTTGCAAGAATGTGACTGAAGAAGAAAGGGGGGGGGGGGGGTGGTGGGTGGGAGGGGGGTAGAGAGGTGGCAGATCCACTTCCAGATTTGTACCGACACCCTAAACCAGCCAATAGGAGGAGTGTGCAACAGCAGCCTGGGAAGAACTTTCCAATTTAATTTCCCCTTTTCCTTTGGGGTGGCACACAAACTCTGCTTGGTGTCTCTCTGCGCCAGAGATTGGGAATTTGGCGCTGGTGGGTGCAAAAGAGAGAAAAAAAATGAACTGCCTGCTGCAAATAGATCACTCACTCTCAAACTGGTTTGAAAAAAATAATTATTTTAATCACTTCCTTCTTTCCACATTCTCTCACCATTCCCACGTTTCAGGATAGAAGTGAGATTACGGCATATAATTTTTCAATTACTATTTTGAAACTCCACCAGCTATAGCTACAATCTAATGGGTTAGGTTAAAAATCTGTTCTTTTAGTTTCAGGACAATCTGCTGATGGATTGTTCAAAGAAAACCACTCCCATCATATTAACATTTAGATTGCTTCAAAATGTGGTACATCAGTCACATCTTTACATGGCTTTTTATCCCAAATTGTACTGGTAAGCTTAAAGATCATAAAAAGCCGAGAGAAGGTCTAACCAATACATTTGTAATACTTTTTTTTCTCTCTCTACGTATTTCATACACAAACACACACAAATGCTGATTGCACTCTGGGCTGCTGGAGTAAACCATTAGCCAAAGGGTTATAGTAGTGATCATGAACATTAGCTGTGTGCTTTACTTAAGAGACATGAGCTTATTTTATAGACAGAAAACTGCAGTCAATCTGTACATTATAAGAACATAAGAAATAGGAACAGGAATAGGCCATACAGCCCCTCGAGCCTGCTCCGCCATTCAATAAGATCATGGCAGATCTGATCATGGACTCAGGTCCACTTCCCTGCCCGCTTCCCATAACCCCTTATCGTTTAAGAAACTGTCTATTTCTGTCTTAAATTTATTCAATGTCCCAGCTTCCACAGCTCTCTGAGGCAGTGAATTCCACAGATTTACAACGCTCTGAGAGAAGAAATTTCTTATCAGCTCAGTTTTAAATGGGTGGCCCCTTATTCTAAGATCATGCCCTCTAGTTCTAGTCTCCTCCATCAGTGGACACAACCTCTCTGCATCCACCTTGTCAAGCCCCCTCATAATCTTATACATTTTGATAAGATCACCTCTCATTCTTCTGAATTCCAATGAGTAGAGGCCCAACCTACTCAACCTTTCCTCATAAGTCAACCCCCTCATCTCCGGAATCAACCCAGTGAACCTTCTCTGAACTGCCTCCAAAGCAAGTATATCCTTTCGTAAATATGGAAACCAAAACTGCATGCAGTATTCCAGGTGTGGCCTCACCAATACTTTATATAATTTTTCTCCATTTAAATAATAACTTCTCTTTGATTTTTTTCTGCCAAAGTGCATGACTTCGCAATTTCCAACATCATACTCCATCTGCCAAATTTTTGCCCACTCATTTAGCCCGTCTATGTCCTTTTGCAGATTTTTTGTGTCCTCCTCACACATTGCTTTTCCTCCCATCTTTGTATCATCAGCAAACTTGGCTAAGTTGCACTCAGTCCCTTCTTCCAAGTCATTAATATAGATTGTAAATAGTTGGGGTCCCAGCACTGAACCCTGCGGCACCCCACTAGTTACTGGTTGCCAACCAGAGAATGAACCATTTATCCCGACTCTCTGTTCTCTGTTCGTTAGCCAATCCTCTATCCATGCTAATATATTACCCCCAACCCTGTGAGCTTTTATATTCTGCAGTAACCTTTTGTGGCACCTTGTCAAATGCCTTCTGGCAGTCCACATACACCACATCCACTGGTTCCCCTTTATCCACCCTGTTCGTTATATCCTCAAAGAATTCCAGTCAATTTGTCAAACTTGACTTCCCTTTCATATATCCATCCTGACTCTGCCTGACCGAATTTTGCTTTTCCAAATGTCCTGCTACTGCTTCTTTAATAATGCACTCGAACATTTTCCCAACCACAGATGCTAGGCTAACTGGTCTATAGCTTCCTGCTTTTTGTCTGCCTCCTTTTTTAAATAGGGGTGTGACATTTGCAGTTTTCCAATCTGTTGGGACCTCCCCAGAAGCCAGGGAATTTTGGTAAATTACAACCAATGCATCCACAATCCCTGCCGTTACTTCTCTTAAGACCCTAGGATACAAGCCATCAGGTCCAAGGGATTTATCTGCCTTTTGTTCCATTATCTTACTGAGTACCACTTCCTTAGTGATTGTGATTGTGTTAAGTTTCTCCTCCCCTATAGCCCCTTGACTATCCACTGTTGGAATATTGTTAATGTCCTCTATCATAAAGACTGATACAAAATATTTGTTCAGAGTTTTTGCCATCTCCATGTTCCCCATCACTAATTCCCCGGTCTCGTCCTCTAAGGGACCAACATTTACTTTAACCACTCTTTTCCTTTTTATAGGAAAATAATTGTTCAGAGTTTCTGCCATCTCCATGTTCCTATAGAAACTCTTGCTCTCTGTTTTTATATTTTGTGCTAGTTCACTTTCATAGTCCATCTTCCCTTTCTTAATCATTTTTTTAGTCATTCTTTGCTGGCTTTTAAAAGCTTCCCAGTCTTTTGTCCTCCCACTAATTTTGGCCACTTTGTATGCCTTTGTTTTTAATTGGATACCGTCCTTTATTTTTTTATTTAGCCACGGATGGCTCTCTTTTCTCTTACACCCTTTCCTCCTCACTGGAATATATTTGTCTTTCATCAACCGTCCTACACTTTAAGCAATTTTTCCAATCCACTTTAGCCAACTCTGCCCTCATACCTTCATAGTCTCCTTTATTTAAGCTTAGTACGCTGGTTAGAGATCCAACTTTCTCACCCTCCATCTGAATTTGAAATTCAATCAAACTATGGTCACTCATTCCGAGGGGATCCTTTACTATGAGATTGTTTATTAATCCTGTCTCATTACACAGGACCAGATCTAAGATAGCCTGCCCTCTGGTTGGTTCCGTTACATACTGCTCAAGGAATCCGTCCCTTATGCACTCTATGAACTCTTCCTCAAGGCTACCCTGACCAATTTGATTTGTCCAATCAATATGGAGGTTAAAATCACCCATGATATTGCTGTTCCCTTTTTACTATTTCCTGGTTTATGCTCCGACCAACAGAGTTGCTACTGTTTGGGGGTCTATAGACTATGCCCACCAGTGACTTTTCCCCCTTTTTATTCCTCATCTCCACCCAAACTGTTTCAACATCCTGATCATTTGAGCCAATATCGTTTCTCACCTTATGCCTTTGAATCTAATTTTATTTTAAGATTTGAAAACGTTTCTCACCATATATCTTTGAAACTAATTTTATTTTAAGATTGAAAACATTAACTTATTTGTGCATCTTTTATGAAGTCAGTGAAGTTTATTCTTAGGTATAATCATCTACTGTCACATGCTAATGACTATTAACTGCTGATGATAATTGGTGAGAAATTGCAGCTACATTTTTGCAAGTGATTATTTTTCAATTATAGTTATGATTTAGTTCAAGACATAAAAAGAAATTAGTGTTCGCATTAGATCTCCAAATACCTGGGACGTGAAGTCATGTTGCTGTAGTTGCCTTCCTTCTCTGAGGTCCCAGGATCGTACAGTGTTGTCTAAACCTCCCGTCCAAAGCTTGGTGCCATCATTTGAAATGTCAATACAGCTGGCTCCATCTGTGTGACCCTGGAATTGCCTGATTAAACAAACAAATAGAATAAAGATTTCCTGCACAAGCCTTAGATAAACACAATTATGTTGTTAGTTTTGGACTCCAGATCAAAATGTTTCTTCACTATCTGGTACTGCATTTGGTTAAACAAACCATGGCAGGACATAACATTAGTTCATGATCTATGATGTGCAAATATTACCCAGGTGCAACAAGCCCAAAAGCCAAAAAGCTCTTCTCTGTAAAATTACATCAGTCAAAATGCAGCTGTAATTAAGCACATTGTCATCTTTCCCCCACCTCCAATTGAAGTTAGTGCCACACATATTTATTGCTAAACTCTTACTTTGCTTACTCAAAGCTTCTCACAGAATACATACAAGGACTAGCTCCTACTAATTGAATTCTGAAGATGACTTCTGTCTAGTGGCACTTTTAGATTATAAAAGTGGCCCCAAGGGAGCAGTGCTCAAACAAGATGTGCCCTTTGTGTACCGTTCTTCATTGTTATTGCTCCCAATCAAGACCTTTGATTCTTATAGTTTAAGGGATAGGCATTCAATTCTGTGATTTTAGTGTTAACTAGAGATCTAATAGAACTTCAAGGCCCATAAAAAGATGTGCATTCGAAGGTGTAAGTATTGCATGTCTGATATTCATTTGACTAACAATATAAAACTGCCATAACACAGGCAAATCATATCGCCCAATAGTCAGCCATTTAAATTAGTAATTTATAAAGCTGACTTGGCTACAATTAATATATGAAAGAGGATCACATTTATTCTGAAATATTAATTTTCTAAACACTTATATATAATCACATTTTCAATACCCTTCCAATTTAACCGTCTGTTCAAAACAACAGGAATCCAGTCTTGACGATTGAACTCTTACCTGACTAATGTCTGATTGTGCAGATCCCAAACTGCGATATTACCATCACTACAGCAGGAGAAACAGACCTTGGAGTCAGGGCTGATAGCCAAAGCATAGCAGGCAGGAGCAGAGGATGTCAATTCTGCCTTTATACGTGGAGTTGGGGCTGCCAGGTCCCAAATAGATAACGTGCTGGCTTCACCACCAACAATCAAGGTACATCCATCAGGTAACAACTTGCATGATCGGATATAATTGTCTCTATTCTGTAGAAAGAAAGGAAAGCGAAGTTCTGTGTGTTGCCTCTTATTCACTAGTATATTCATGCCTTTTGTTTGTCAAAATGTAGCAAAAACTCAACAACCTAGAAAAGCTGCCAGTAATCAGTCTCAAGACTAAACAATTACATAGTCATGAACTTTCAAAAGTGGGCATGCTCCAAGTAAACCAGCTTGGCTTACATCACTCCATCATTTGGCAGATTAAATGCAAGCTATACAAAAGGAAGTTGCAAATAAAAGAATTCCGACACGACTCCCAACTCCACCAGTGTATTTTGTGCACCAGCCATATTTGTGGTTTGAGCGAAACTGATAATTTATTGCTGAGTTATGGCCAGTGTGGATTTACACTGTCTCCACATGGTGACCAAGAGACAAAGACTTCATCTGATCAGCCGGAGTGGAATAAAGATTTTCTAATGCTCCTTAAACCATGTCTTCTTTATCCAATAATTCACCCACAAGTTTACCTTGGATTCCACTACATCCCATAAAAATGTTTTAATACCAGTCCATCCATTTACAAACAGAAAAAATAATCAAGTTGTAAAGGTTCCTTCAAGGAAAGTGTGGGAGGGGGTGGTGGTCATGTCAGATCCCTTTAGATTTTCTTGTGATACCTTGCGATCAGCCATGCACAATTAAAATAAATTCCTCATCTGTACAAATGGTTCCAATGGCCAAAGCTGAAATCTGGGCTGAAAAATCAGACTTCTGGAAGTGCTAATACATGAAACAAGTATCCGTGTTTGTTTTATCCTTATACCATTACCATCAGTGCCACATTACTGAGCAACTCTTTCCAATAAAGCAGATATTGGAATTCATTGACGTTTAGTTGATTTTTCCCCCAATAATTCTAAAGCTAAATACAAAGGTTCAAATTTGTTGACTTTTAGCTGCTGTATAAGTACAGAAATAAACTCTTACTTTTTAGAATAAAACTTCCCCCATTATAGTTTCAACTGTCAGAGAGGATGCCTGAAATTTAGACAAACCCATTATTATACAATAAATTTTCTATCCCAGCGCTTCCAACAAGACAGCACATCAAGAGTACAAATGCAAAAAGGATTGAACAGTTTCCATTAAATAATAAAAGAGCCACATTGTAAAATATTACTTTGCCACCATATATTGCCATACAAGTCCTTCTGCAGCCATTTATATAACTGTTGATCTTTTTGGTATATCTAGGCTGCCCCAAATTCGGTTTCCCAGTTTTTGAATAAGCCATATGGAAATTTTTAAATGTAAACGAAAAGCAAAAAGTCCAGCTTATAAAATGGAATCTCAATTTTTCCACTTAGTTTTGTGTCTTGCAATGCAGAGATATTATTCAGGTTAAAGTTTTCAGAGAATTTTTACCTGCAGCAAACATCCGAATCACAGCCAAGAGCCCACACACCCTGGCCTACCTTTATCTTGCCTCCGATATAGTTTTGATTTTGAGAAAAGGTGGAAACTGTAAAACTGTAAGGAAATACCACTTTGAAAATTCTCACCAAGGCCTGCCTCTTCAATGACTTTGTACACACAATCTTTATTATTAGATTCCATTTCTTAACAAATTTCAGATGTATATTTGTGTCCAATCAAACCTTTTATACATAATTACTTTCAATTTCGCAACTGAATCTGGTTCACACAGTTTTGATGGGGGAAATGGGAATATTCCAAAGTTGGTGTTAAAAATGTACATCAGGAAACATAACTCACTGCTATTTCCTTATTTGTGAACTGACAAACAGCTACCTAGAATTGTTTCATAGTTTCCTGATTAAATCTCAAAAAGTGGGAACTGGATTTCAACAGTAGCTTACATTCACTTACCAAGCAGTCCAACTGGGACACCGGGCTCTTGCTGCCAGGCTGGCTGATATCCCAGACCTTCACACAACCTTTCCCACCAGTGTACACATGTCTTGTGGGATTGCTGATGGTAACTGCACACACAACTTCACCATGGCTCAGTGTGTTGATCTGCCGAGCATGTCTTGGGATCCCTGGTCCAATTAGGGCATCAGGAGGAAAAGGCACAGGCTGCATTTGTCCTTCCGCAGTAACATGGAATGAATAGGCTCTATTTAGAAAAAGTTGAAAGAAAACAAAACTGAAGGATTTGGGCTAACATCTGCTGAATACTAACCACATTTCTCAATATTTTTTGCTTACGATTGCAAGTGACCACCTCCAGTTTGCATGGTGTAAATGAACAGTTTACAACACTGTTACTTTTTTTTTAAACATCTAGAAATACTGTTGCATATTTCCATTTCTCATGTTGGAGTGACCTACATGAAAGGGTTGAAATTTTCTGGACTTAAAACTCCACACATCTCAAAATGAAGGAGCCAGTACAAATTACCGAAAAGTCAGAATTCAAAACCTGATCAAATATTTGTATATGATTATCCCTAGCACAGCAATATAGGAACTTAATGTTAAAAAATGAATTTTCAAATAATTTGTATTCAGCAACTTTGAATTAAGAGTAGATTGTATATCATTTATGAACAATGAAAATGCTGCATCAACAATTCAAAAGTTTAAAAATATGCATTTTTACCTTTATCCATTTGAATTAATGTGCGCAAAAATGAACATTAGTGAATTTATTGCCACAAAGAAAGCAATATAATTAACTTTCAATGTTAACATTCAGAAAGGAAATCCAGGCACAGTTAGTAGTGTTACTTCAAACTATTCAGACATTACATATATTTTTATTTGGAAGAAAATAATTTTAATTAGTTACTTACGGTTTTCCACCAGGGATGCCCGTCAAATTTGGTGGCATTCCAGGTACGCGCATGTGAGGATGAGGGTCGAACCCAACCTATAATTAAAAATCAGTGGATAAAGATCCAAAAATTCTAAAATGTGTACAAAAGGTGTAATCCATTCTTGGGGCCACAGTGCCTGTTAGGTTGTCTCTGGCCACATATATTGGCACTCATTTAGTTGAATTGTGGGAGTGGCCACAAAAATGTGGGTCGATGATTCTGCCATTGGAATAAAGGAGCTAGTTTTAACAATGCAAAGGTGGGGAGTCACGTATCAACACTGCTCTCCACAATCCAAACCAAACAAATGCCCAAGAAAAGAGCTATATAAATGCAAGTTTGTTCTTTCTTTTAACATTACAACATTCCTACATTACAACAGTGACTACACTTCAAAAGTACTTAATTAGCTGTAAAGCGTTTTGGGGCATAATGAAGTCATGACAGGTGCTATATAAATGCAAGATCTTTCTTTCTTTAACAACACTAGCATATATTTACAGAGTACCATTAATGTAAAAAAACACTTCAAATACACCGCAGAGGAAAACTGATGCTGAGCAAAGGAGAAACAACTAGGAGGGGTGAACAAACGCTTGGTCAAGGGGGTGGATTTTAAGGGGTTTCTTAAAAGAGAAGAGGAAGATGGCAGGTTTAGAGATGGAATTCCAGAGAGTGGGACCGAGGCAGTTAAAGGCACAGCTACCAGGGTAAGACTTAAGGCAGTTACAAAGATAGGGACAGGCTAGATCATTAAAGTATTTAACAACAAGAAATTTGAGGCTAATGTAGATCAGCAAGGATGGGTGAATGAGACTTGGTGTGGGATAGGATATAACCAGCAGAGTTTTGGGCAGCTGATGTTTATGGTGGGTGGAGGATGGCAAAAAGAGTTAACGAGTGTGGAGGTGATGATGTATAAGGGTTTCAGTGGCAGATGAGTTGAGGTTAATGGATGAGAGTTCCAGCCGTTGAGGTAGTGATGGAGGTGAACAACAACAACAACTTGTATTTATATAGCGCCTTTAACATAGTGAAATGTCCCAAGGCACTTCACTGGAGTATTATGCGCTAAAAATTTGACACTGAGCAGCATAAGTAGAAATTAGCGTAGGTGACCAAAAGAAGTATGTTTTAAGGAGCATCTTGAAGGAGGAAAGAGAGGTAGAGAGGTGGAGATGTTTAGGCAGGGAGGCACAGTGGTTGGGGCCTAGGCAACAGAAGACACGGCAACCAATGGTTGAGCGATTATAATCAGGGATGCTCAGGAGGGCAGAATTAGAGGAGCGCAGACATCTCAGGGGATTGTGGGGCTAGAGGAGATTACAGAGAGAGGGAGGGGTGAGGCAATGGAGGGATTTGAAAATAAGGATGAGAATTTTGAAATCGAGGCGTTGCTTAACCAGAAGCCAATGTAGGTCAGCGAGCACAGGGTTGATCTACTGCGGGGTTAGATGCATCAACGTCAGTGTTCTCACTCAGGCCAACATTTCCAGCATCGAAGCACTGACCACACTCGACCAGCTCCGTTGGGTGGGCCACATCGTCTGCATGCCTGACACGAGACTCCCAAAGCAAGTGCTATATTTGGAACTCCTACACGGCAAGCGAGCCCCAGGTGAGCAGAGAAAACATTTCAAGGACACCCTCAAAGCCTCCTTGATAAAGTGCAACATCCCCACTGGCACTTGGCCCCAAGACTGCCTTAAGTGGAGGAAGAGCATCCAGAAGGGTGCTGAGTACCTCGAGTCTCGTCGCCGAGAGCATGCAGAAAACAAGCGCAGGCAGCGGAAGGAACGTGTGGCAAACCAGACTCCCCACCCACCCTTTCATTCAACTACTGTCTGTCCCACCTATGACAGAGATTGTAATTCCCGTATTGGACTGTGCAGTCACCTGAGAACTCACTTTGAGTGGAAGCAAGTCTTCCTCGATTTTGAGGGACTGCCTATGATGATGATAATTGATGGGTGAGCAGGACTTGGTGTGAGTTAGGACATGGGCAGCCGAGTTTTGGATCATCTCTAGTTTATGTCGGGTAGAATGTGGGAGGTGAGCCAGGAGTGCGTTGGAATAGTCAAGTCTAGAGGTAACAAAGGCATGGA
The DNA here is from genome assembly GCF_044704955.1 of Pristiophorus japonicus. NCBI lineage: Eukaryota > Metazoa > Chordata > Chondrichthyes > Pristiophoridae > Pristiophorus > Pristiophorus japonicus. Next base: position 112,439,954 of record NC_091977.1, on the reverse strand, counting down.
TGAGGCTGCCCTTGCCTCAGCAGCAGATGAGCTGAGGCAAGGGCAGACAGGCGAGATTATGGAGTTGGAAATAGGTGGTCTTAATTCTAACAACATAAAAAATAGGAGCAGGAGTAGGCCATTTGGCCCCTCGAGCTTGATCCACCATTCAATAAGATCATGGCTGATCTGATCATGGACACAGCTCCACTTCCCTGCCAGCTCCCCATCACCATTTACTCCCTTTTCGCTCAAAAGCCTGTCTATCTCCACCTTATATTCAATGGCCCAGCCTCCATAGCTCCCTGGGAGAGAATTCCACAGATTAATAACCCTCTGAGAGAAGAAATTTCTCCTCATCTCAGTTTTAAATGGGCGGCCCCTTATTCTAAGACTATGTCCCCTAGTTTTAGTTTCCCCTATGAGTGAAAATATCCTCTCTGCATGCACCTTCTCTAGCCTCCACATTATCTTATAAGTTTCAATAAGATCACCTCTCATTCTTCTGAACTCCAATGTGTATAGGCCCAACCTACTCAACCTATCTTCATAAGTCAACCCCCTCATCTCCGGAATCAATCTAGTGAACCGTCTCTGAACTGCCTCCAATACAAGTATATCCTTTCTTAAATATGGAGACCAAAACTGTACACAGTACTCCAGGTGTGGCCTCACCAATACCCTGTACAGTTGTAGGAGGACTTCTTTGCTTTTATACTCTATCCCCCTTGCAATAAAGGCCAACATTCCATTTGCCTTCCTGAATACTTGTTGTACCTGCTTACTAACTTTGTGTGTTTCATGCACAAGGACCCCCAGGTCTCTCTGTACTGCAGCACGTTGCAATTTTGTTTCCATTTAAATTATAATTTGTTTTTCTATTATTTCTGCCAAAGTGGATAACCTCACATTTTCCCACATTTTCTCCATCTGCCAAATTTTTGCCCATTCACTTAGCCTGTCTATATCCCTTTGCAGATTTGTTTGTGTCCTCCTCACAATTTGCTTTCCCACCCATCTTTGTATTGTCAGCAAACATGGTTACATTACACTCGGTCCCTTCATCCAAGTCATTAATATAGATTGTAAATAGTTGAGGACCCAGCACCGATCCCTGCAGCACCCCACTAGTCACTGCCAACCGGAAAATGACCGAATTATCCCGACTCTCTGTTTTCTGTTAGTTAGCCAATCCTCTATCCATGCTAATATATTACCCTCAACCCTGTGAGCTTTTATCTTGTGCAGTAACCTCTTATGTGGCACTTTATCGAATGCCTTCTGGAAATCCAAATATACCACATCCACTGGTTCCTCTTATCCACCCTGCTTGTTACATCCTCAAGGAACTCCATGCAAAGCATCTTGCATGACTCCCCAAGAATCCCTTTTAATGAGTACTAAAGTACTGTGCCCAACTAATACCAATTAACCCCTTAACTTCTTGGTAGCTTTCTACATTTAGCTTTTTATAAATTGGTTGCATTCAATATGTCCGATGCATCTATTTCATTTTTTCCCTTCCAACTGTCTTCTAAATTGACAGCTTATGTTGGGGTATGGCTTCATGTGCCAGCAGCCTTCTGGTATCTCCCCAAAGTGGCCATGCTTCACGTATGAGATCAGTGAGTCCTTGCAGGATATTTCACCAAGCTCATTCTTACTTGTGTTCAACATCCACAAACATGGGTACTTGGGAAAGGAGGATTTCTCTCTACCTGGTGCAAGGGTAGTGAGGTCAATTGAAGCACCCTCACTGCTAACCTGGCAAAGCAACAATGCAAATGGATCCTAGTGGGCACTACAGTTGGTCTCAGTGTCCTTAAGCTTGGGGTGGATGAGGTAAGGGTTGCTACTCTTATTTATGGTCCAGTGTATCCTGTTGGAAAGTGGGAAGTACGAAAATTGGCAACGTTAGGATCAAGTTCAGCTGTAATGCCTGCCATGTTAAATAGCTTGCCGAAACATGTTACATAGGCCCCAAAAGAATGGCCAATTGGGCAAGGGACTGGAGTGTTGCCGGCAACTATGGAACTCTGCTGCGGCTTGTGCCACCATTTTCAAAAGAGAGAAAACTTGCAGTCATGAGGTTGGCAAGAAATGTAAATACATCTCAACCAGTACGCATGACATTACCACAAAATGGAGTCACTGGTTTGACATCATATCAATATACTAAAACCAAAGTTCATTTAAGACCACACCATCTGTAATTTAAATTATATAGCAAGTTACACTTATGAAAAAAAATTACAGTAATTAAGGACCATGGAAACAATGATCATTTCAGGAAAAAAGGATTAAGTTACAAGTACGTGTATTATCTCTACTTTTAAATTCAAATAAGTAACCATAACTACTCAATGAAATCTTAATGAGCAAATTAAATCTAGCTCATTAAAGAACAATAGCAGTTTAAAAAGTCTTGTTGAAAGATGTCCATTATGAGATGTAGAGGAAGGACAATGTTAGTTTGTTTGGCCCTTGCAAGTTTTGCATAATGGACCGAAAAGACAAGGTGAGAATATTACTAAAGCAAAGTAGTAATCATGGGTGGCTTTAATCTACATATTGATTGGGCGAACCAAACTGGTAGCAAAACGGTGGAGGAGGATTTCCTGGAGTGTATTAGGGATGGTTTTCCTGATCAATATGTCGAGGAACCAACTAGAGGGCTGGCCATCCTTGACTGGGTGTTGTGTAACGAGAGAGGATTAATCAACAATCTTCTTGGGCGAGGATGTTAGAAATCTGAATAAAAAACTAAAAATGGTGGAAACATTGAGCAGCTCAGCCTGATCAGTTTATGATGAACTTATTCAAAGTATTCCCCCAACACACTACGATTCCCCTTTATATACCTATGCAAAGAAAATAATTGGGCACTGCAGCTTTAACCTGAGTAGTAACAGAGCTCAGTACAGCTCAAGTCCTTGTCTTGTATGGCAGCATTGGAGAAGGGAAGTACTGGGGAAAGGTTATTTGTGGGTGGAATGGTAGGTGTGGGGTGGGGGGGGGGGGGGAAAAGAGATGGGGTGTGAAGAAAGGGTGGTTTCAAATTCTTTCTCGATAGTTTGAAGGATTCACATTTTAATGTTCATTTTAACATTGATAACATGCTCATTGTAGCACAACTCAAAGGGCTGAAAACGCTAGTGGGAGTTGTGTACAGACCACCAAACAGTAGTAGTGAGGTTGGGGACAGCATCAAACAAGAAATTAGGGATGCATGCAATAAAGGTACAGCAGTTATCATGGGTGGCTTTAATCTACATATTGATTGGGCTAACCAAACTGGTAGCAAAACGGTGGAGGAGGATTTCCTGGAGTGTATTAGGGATGGTTTTCTTGATCAATATGTCAAGGAACCAACTAGAGGGCTGGCCATCCTAGACTGGGTGATGTGTAACGAGAGAGGATTAATTAACAATCTTGTTGGGCGAGGCCCCTTGAGGAAAAGTGACCATAACATGGTAGAATTCTTCATTAAGATGGAGAGTGACACAGTTAATTCAAAGACTAGGGTCCTGAACTTAAAGAAAGGTAACTTCGATGGTATGGGTCGTGAATTGGCTAGGATAGACTGGCGAATGATACTCAAAGGGTTGACGGTGGATAGGCAATGGCAGACATTTAAAGATCACATGGATGAACTTCAACAATTGTACATTCCTGTCTGGTGTAAAAATAAAACGGGAAAGGTGGCTCAACCGTGGCTAACAAGGGAAATTAGGGATAGTGTTAAATCCAAGGAACAGGCATATAAATTGGCCAGAAAAAGTAGCAAACCTGAGGACTGGGAGAAATTTAGAATTCAGCAGAGGAGGACTAAGGGTTTAATTAGGAGGGGGAAAATAGAGTATGAGAGGAAGCTTGTCGGGAACATAAAAACTGACTGCAAAAGCTTCTATAGATATGTGAAAAGAAAAAGATTAGTGAAGACAAATGTAGGTCCCTTGCAGTTGGAATCAGGTGAATTTATAATGGAGAACAAAAAAATAGCAGACCAATTGAACAAATACTTTGATTCTGTCTTCACGAAGGAAGATACAAATAACCTTTTGGAAATACTCGGGGACCGAGGGTCTAGCGAGAAGGAGGAACTGAAGGAAATCCTTATTAGTTAAGGAAATTGAAGGGACTGAAGGCCGATAAATCCCCAGGGCCTAATAGTCTGCATCCCAGAGTACTTAAGGAAGTGGCCCTAAAAATAGTGGATGCATCGGTGGTCATTTTCCAACATTCTATAGACTCTGGATCAGTTCCTATGGATTGGAGGGTAGCTAATGTAACACCACTTTTTTTAAAAAGGAGGGAGAGAAAACAGGGAATTATACACCGGTTAACCTGACATCGTTAGTGGGGAAAATGTTGGAATCAATTATTAAAGATGTAATAGCAGCGCATTTGGAAAGCAGTGACAGGATCGGTCCAAGTCAGCATGGATTTATGAAAGGGAAATCATGCTTGACAAATCTTCTAGAATTTTTTGAGGATGTAACTGGTAGAGTGGACAAGGGAGAACCAGTGGATGTGGTGCATTTGGACTTTCAAAAGGCTTTTGACAAGGTCCCACACAAGAGATTAATGTGCAAAATTAAAGCACATGATGTTGCGGGTAATGTATTGACATGGATAGAGAACTGGTTGGCAGACAGGAAGCAAAGAGTGGGAATAAATGGGTCCTTTTCAGAATGGCAGGCAGTGACTAGTGGGGTACCGCAAGGTTCAGTGCTGGGATCCCAGCAATTTACAATAGACATTAATGATTTAAACAAAGGAATTGAATGTAATATCTCCAAATTTGCAGATACCATAAAGCTGTGTGGCAGTGTGAGCTGTGAGGAGGATGCTAAGAGGCTGCAGGTGACTTGGACAGGTTAGGTGAGTGGGCAAATGCATGGCAGATGCAGTATAATGTGGATAAATGTGAGATTATCCACTTTGGTGGCAAAAACAGGAAGGCAGATTATCTGAATGGTGACAGATTAGGAAAATGGGAGGTGCAACGAGACCTGGGTGTCATGGTACATCAGTCATTGAAAGTTGGCATGCAGGTACAGCAAGCAGTGAAGGCGGCAAATAGCATGTTGGCCTTCATAGCGAGAGGATTTGAGTATAGGAGCAGGGAGGTCTTACTGCAGTTGTACAGGGCCTTAGTGAAGCCTCACCTGGAATAGTGTGTTCAGTTCTGGTCTCCTAATCTGAGGAAGGACATTCTTGCTATTGAGGGAGTGCAGCAAAGCTTCACCAGACTGATTCCCGGGATGGCAGGACTGACATATGAAGAAAGACTGGATCGACTGGGCTTATATTCACTGGAATTTAGAAGAATGAGAGAGGATCTCATAGAAACATATAAAATTCTGACAGGATTGGACAGGTTAGATGTAGGAAGAATGTTCCTGATGTTGGGGGAAGTCCAGAACCAGGGGTCACAGTCTAAGGATAAGGGGTAAGCCAGTTAGGACCGAGATGAGGAGAAACTTCTTCACTCAGAGAATTGTGAACCTGTGGAATTCTCTAGCACAGAAAGTTGTTGAGGCCAGTTCGTTCGATATAGTAAAAAGGGAGTTAGAAATGGTCCTTACAGCTGAAGGGATCAAGGGGTATGGAGAGAAAGCAGGAATGGGGTACTAAAGTTGCATGATCAGCCATGATCATCTTGAAGGTTCGAAGGGCCGAATGGCCTACTCCTGCACCTATTTTATATGTTTCTCAGTTTCTATGCTACAACAGTAGCTGCAATCTTCAGTAATTCTCTCAATCCACCACAACATTGGCGGCAACCTTGTTATGTACATCAACAAGGTAGAGCGGGACAAACGCTAAGGAAATTCACTCCCCACTTTTTATTGAATGCAGATTTAATCTTTAACAATATTTTATTTGCATTGAGTTTCTGGTATTTTGTAGAGTACGCATTTATGAGAAGCGTTTTATTACTTTTAAATTACTGTGTAATACAAATCATGATCATTGTTATCGTAAACGCCCATAGCAAAGTGCTAAAGATTTTTAATACACTGCTGTACTATCACCAAGAAGTTTTATTTCTTTTCCTTGTACCTTTTGTGTCTGGCATTTCTTTACTAGTAATGCTTCACTGGCAAGTGTCCCTGTTTATTACTATTAAAATGTCTAGCCAAGAAAGCCTTAAGATTAGAATGTTAAACCTGCCAGATAGTCATTGGGGATTTGTGGATCTCATTTTATAGATTTGTTTTATAAATGGCAAAAACAATACAATTAAATTGTGAACAACATTAAATGTTATGCAGTTTACAAAAGGAATCTGCAGTTCATTTTTCCTCCTCCCATCTTTCTCATTCATCTCAAAGCTTTTCATTTATATTTCATTATAGGTTTCAGCCTGTTCACACTGCCTGGCTGGAACTCCAATGTTCCTGCCCAGGACAGCGCTTGACACATACATGAACCATACATGCACACAGCTCCTCACCCCACAATATTTAGAGTGCGGGCAGCAATGTCCATACTCTAAACTGTAGATAGGATATAAAAGTGACACCCTGATGCTTGCTAAACCCAGTGTGTCACCAGACTGGAGTTGAACTCCAAATAGTGTTGAAACAGTGAATAAAGGTGACCTAATAGAGGTCTTTAAAATTATGAAAGGTTTTGATAAAGTGGATACAGAGAATGTTTCCACTTGTGGGGAAGAGCATAACTACAGACCATCAATATAAGATGGTCACCGAGAAATTATTTAGGGAATTCAGAAGAAACTTCTTTATTCAAAGAGTGGTGAGAATGAGGAACTCGCTACCATAGGGAGTGGTTGAAATGAATAGTATAGATGCATGCAAGGGGAGGCTCGACAAGCATATGAGGGAGACTGGAATAGAGGGTTACGCTGATAAATTTAGATGAGGAAAGACGGAGGAGGCTCGAGTGGAGCATAAACGCTGACATGGACTGTTTCTGTGCCGTATATTCTATGTAATCCTATGAAACATTCCAAGACTACTCCTTCTGCACTCTTTTACTCTCTGTAGTAAGTGTGGGTCCCAATCTAGATTTACAGTGCAACTTTAGCATTATAACTCTTCATAGTGATGTTAAAATTACAGTGTAAATTAACTTTTGCATATCTAACAGCCCATTTCATGGTCCAGCTTTCCAAATGATCAATTTTATAAAATATTGGTTGCTGAGCCTTTGAATGTTAGATACAAACTTAATTTTAACTGCAATGTCATTAGAAACTGGATGTGGCTAAGATAAATGTTAGGAAGAAAAAATATCATGTGCATATGCATTCATTCCATTCTGAACGTACACAACAGGCTAAGTAAACCAGTCTCCAGTGTCATGGGAATCTAAATTTGGGGACAGACCATTTTAGCAATGGCATCATGACTGGACTATATGCCATTTTATCATTTTGCAACTACAAACTAATTGTATATTGAAAAATTTTTTTGGGGGGTTAGTCAAGGTAACAAAACAATTGTACAATTCCAAGAGAAGTTATGATCAAGACAAATCATCTGTTATTCAGACTGTAACTATTATGTTCTTTTGAGTTAATGCGGGTCTTAAATGTAGACTTTAACAAGAGGGAATGTAAATTTAATTGGTTCCCATCGGTAGCATCACTGACAAGAACTGGTGCCAGCAGATTGGAAAACTGCAAATCTAACGCCTCTATTTAAAAAAGGAGGCAGACAAAAGCAAGAAACTATAGACCAGTTAGCCCAACATCTGTAGTTGGGAAAATGTTGGAGTCCATTATTAAAGCAGCTCTAGCAGGACATTTGGAAAAGCTAAATTCGGTCAGGCAGAGTCAGCATGGATTTATGAAGGGGAAGTCATGTTTGACAAATTTGCTGGAGTTCTTTGTGAATAAAGGGGAACCAGTGGATGTGGTGTATTTGGACTTCCAGAAGGTGCCACATAAAAGGTAACTGCACAAGATAAAAGTTCACGGGGTTGGGGGTAATATATTAGCATGAATAGAGGATTGGCTAACTAACAGAGAACAGAGAGTCAGGATAAATGGTTCATTCTCAGGTTGGCAACCAGTAACTATGGTTGCCGCAGGGATCAGTGCTGGGACCCCAACTATTTACAATCTATATTAATGACTTGGAAGTTTGCTGATCATACAAAGATGGGAGGAAAAGCAATGTGTGAGGAGGACACAAAAAATCTGCAAAAGGACAGAGACAGGCTAAGTAAGTGGGCAAAAATTTGGCAGATGGAGTATAATGTTGGAAAGTGTGAGGTCATGCACTTTGGCAGAAAAAAAATCAAAGAGCACGTTATTATTTAAATGGAGAAAGATTGCAAAGTGCCACAGTACAGTGGGACGTGGGGGTACTTGTGCATGAAACACTAAAGGATAGTATGCAGGTGCAGCAAGTGATCAGGAAGGCCAAAGGCTGGGACATTGAATACATTTAAGACAGAAATAGACAGTTTCTTAAACGATAAGGGGATAAGGGGTTATCGGGAGCGGATGGAGAAGTGGAGCTGAGTCCATAATCAGATCAGCCATGATCTTATTGAATGGCGGAGCAGACTCGAGGGGCTGTATGGCCTATGTTCATTAAAAAAAAACCTTTGTGTTTGCTTTAATTCTGGTTTAGTTATTGTATCGTTCAGGTTTGTTTTTCCTTTTTCTTATTCTGAATTTTTGCTTGTTCTGTTAGTCTTATTTTTCTTTCATTTCCTTATTCTTGAACATTATCCCAATGCAATTCTAGTTCTAATGGTTTCAATTGAACTCTATTAGTAAAAACCATACTCTAGCAATGTTGCTATGGTGACAGTACAGGTCTATCTGCCGGGGGTGGGGTTCAGGGGAGGGAAAAAGAATGGTGGAAGAAAGCACATTTGTTTCTTCGTCGTTAATTTTCTTTGCTTCCCTCCTCTCCCGAGGGCATTGGCTCATTGCTGGAATGTTATCCCACAACCATCGGACACCCTCAGGTACCTTGTAAAAGTGGCTATTACTCATCCGTGAGCTTTGATAATGAGTGTAGGCAGGCAGGTATTTCAACTGATGTAGAAGGCATTGCAGTTCAACTGAATTCTGTTCTCACCCAACGTCCGTTTATCCAAGCTTCTAGAGGGCACTGTTAGATAGGGATCAGGACTGGAACTCTTGACCAATTTACCCCCCTTAACCCAGAGCAGCGAGGCCAATTGGAGCACCCTATCACTGACCCAGTGGATATCAGATGGCTCAGCAAAGATAAGGGCTTGAACATTTGTTTCTTAAAATTTTTTTGAGATTTAGGCAGACTTGACTCAACTTTCTGAAGATCCTACCAGTCTGGACAACGTGGACCATTTCCCATACCTTGGGAGCCTCTTATTAACAAGGGCAGACATTGATGATGAGATTCAACACCGCCTCCAGTGCGCCAGTGTAGCCTTCGGCCGCCTGAGGAATAGTGTTCTAAGACCAGGCCCTCAAATCTGCCACCAAGCTCATGGTCTACAGGGCTGTAGTAATACCCACCCTCTTGTATGGCTTAGAGACATGGACCATGTACAATAGAAACCTCAAGTCGCTGGAGAAATACCACCAACGATGTCTCCGCAATATTCTACAAATCCACTGGGAGGACAGACGTACCAACATTAGCGTCCTCGACCAGGCCAACATCCCCAGCATTGAAGCACTGACCACACTTGATCAGTTCCGCTGGGCAGGCCACATTGTCCGCGTGCCAGACATGAAACTCTCAAAGCAACGCTCTACTCGGAACACCTTCATGGCAAACGAGCCAAAGGTGGGCAGAGGAAACGTTACAAGGGCACCCTCAAAACCTCCCTGATAAAGTGCAACATCCCCACCGACACCTGGGATTCGCTGGCCAAACAACGTCCTAAGTGGAGGAAGTGCATCAGGGAGGGCACCGAGCACCTCTAGTCTCATCGCCGAGAGAATGCAGAAATCAAGCGCAGGAAGCGGAAAGAGCGTGCGACAAATCAGTCCCACCCTCCTTTACCCTCAATGACTATCTGTCCCATCTGTGACAGGGACTGTGGCTCTCGTATTGGACTGTTCAGCCACCTAAGAACTCATTTTAAGAGTGGAAGCAAGTCTTCCTCGATTCCGAGGGACTGCCTATGATGATGATATTTTTACACATAAAGTCGCAGTAACAGTAATATTCACTATTTGTTTAAAAAGTATAAGCATTTTGGCTGCTATCAAGTCTGATCTTTGATCAAATCAGATTTCAGCTACCTGGTAATGGTTACATCAATAATTTTACAATTAGGGAAATAACTTGCTCGGAATCTTAAAAACAGCACCGTGAAGCAGGATAAAGATGTTCATAACTACAGTACACATGTGTCCTACTTTCTCCTCCACCTCTCACACCGCCTTCCAAAAAAAAACACCTAGGGTTCAATATTGACCCCCCTCGCGATGGGCGGGAGCAGGTTGCCAGGGGGATGGGAAAATTAAAAATTGCAAAGTGCAACCCCAACTCGTCGCGTATGAGCCTGCTGACATTTTTATAATGGCCGATTGCGCACCAGGTCTGAATTCACTATAATAATGTAACAATAGCCAGCTGGATTTTCCAGGGCTTGGAAAACTCAGCAGCAAAATCGAAACAGGAACTACCAGATCAAGTAGGTAAGTGCTTTTTATAGAACAGCTTGTGAGCCAGGAGGAGCAGGAGTCTTCCCCACCCCCCAGCCTCACAATCAAATTTTCTGCTGATCTCTGCCTTCATCAACCAGCACCCCCATCCCAACATGCAATCTTTGCCTCCACCCTCAACAAGTTCCAGTTCTTTGCCTCCCTCCTGATTGCCGTGTTCCGACCCCCAACCCACCCCACAACATGCCCGATCTTTCACTCCCAATTGTCATGCTCCAACCCGCAAACCCCCCCGACCCCATCATGCCCGATCTTTCACTCCCAATTGTGGTGCTCCTATTCCCCCCCCCCCCACATCATGCCCTGATCTTTTACTCCCAATTGCCGTGCTCCGATCTCCCACCCCCAACCATTACCCAACTACCGGGGATCGCTGGATTCTACCGCTGGCTTTCCTGACCGGCAGGCTGTCAAGCTGGCCAACTACCGCTGGGAAAGGGTATAAAAAATGATAATGAGGTCCTGCCATTAAATTTGGCAGGACCTCCAAGTTTCCGAGATTCCCCTCCCCCCCCCCCCCCACTGAAAACTTGCTCTTCTGCTCCATTCAGTCTTCACGATAAATCCAACCTAACCACCTTCTCACCACATTCCCGAATCTCTTCCCTGCCCAGATATGCATCCGATTGTCTTGTGAACCAGCGTACAAGCACCCCAACACCTCTCTAGATCCACCACTGCCCCTTTGTTGTCAGACAGCTTGTCGATCATCCAGTCTCCGATGAGCCATAGTTTTCCCAGCATACTGAAGCTATCGTCTTTGATCCCAGTCACAGATATCCCTGCCACTGATTACAACCCCTCTGTCTCAGGTTCAACCAAACTGTTCACAACCCGATTTGACACTGAGCTGAGCTTTTGACCCCATGTCCTCTCCATCACAAAGATTGTCAACTTCAACCTCCGTAACAGCATTTGCCTCAGCCTGTCAGCTGCTGAAACGCACATCCATGCCTGTCACCTCCAGATGTGATTATTCCAATGTTCCCTGAGCCGGCCTCCCTTCCTCCATACTCGGTGATCTTCATTTCATCCAAGACTATGCTGCATATATCCTATCCTGCACCAAGTTGGTCTCACACATCTCTTCTGTTCTTGCTGACCTTCATTGGTTCCCCAACACCTCCAATTTAAAATTCTCAACCTTGTGTTTAAATCCCTTTGTGGACTTGTCTCTCCCTTTTTCTGTAACATCGTCCAGTCCCATAACCCCACCCCTCCCATAACACTTTGGAAGTGAAATTGTCCTTTTTTTATAGCCCCATTAGTGCCTCCAGGAGGTGCTAATGGTGTGCAACGAGGTTATCGCCCTGGGGAAGGGGTCAATAGCACCTCTGGGGAAATTGCCTCAGAGGTTTGGAGGGGTGTTGTGTCGTTAGTGCTGCACCTTGTGATATACGCCCCAGGCTGGAGCATGTTGTGTGCACTGACCCCTTTGCATCCCACGGGGGAAATTGCTCCTTGAGCGGCATGGATGGCACCGGCCGATGTCACCGGCAGCTTCGTGGGACACGAATCTAGCAGATATCTGCCGCCGGGGTGCCCCTTAAAAGGGGAGGCCGTTTGCATGTGTGCTAACATATTTTTCTGTTGGCTGACTCTTCTGTCGGCCCGACAATGGTGGCCCTCGCCTCGCCTTGTTATGAGTGCCTGGCTGTTGGTTGAGGGCCTCCCTGGTGGCCCAGTGGCTGCCGCCAAGGGGACTGCAGAGCGCGCAGTGGCCTGCCCCTTTAATTGACGTTGCCGGTGGGGAGCTGGGCTCCGGAGTGCGGCGTGGGATTTAGCACCATGCTACCGCTCCAGGAGCGCTCTTCAATGGACCCGGAGCGTCTCCGATAGCACTCCGCCTCTGTTGAGGGGCGGAAGGGTTGAATTCCACGCCGGGGGCGGAACTTCCAGGTGATAAATGTTGGTTTCTCTGACTTTGGCCTCTTGTGCATCCCTCCTCTCTTTGCTTCACCATCGACCATTGTGTCTTCTGTTGCCGAGGCCCAACATTCAATTTGACTCCCTAAATCCCTCCCGCTCTCCATCGCACTCTCCTCCTTTAAGACTCTCCTTAAAATCCAACTTATTCCCAAATCTTTTGGTCAGCTCCTTTTAACACCTCCTGCTTTGTCTTCGCAGACATTTTTGTCTCCTTACACCTCTGTGAAATGCTTTGGGGTGTTTTTTTATGTTAATAGTCCTATATAAATGCAAGTTGTTATTGTTATTTAGCAACATCCTTCATAATCTTAAAAACTTCACTCAGCCCACCTTGAAGTCTTCATTTTCCCAAAGAAAACTTTGCCAATATTCTCAACATTTCCTTACAACTAAAGTTCACTCTACCCAGAATCACTTTTGGTGCTCACCTCTAAATCTTTTTAATGGCAATAATCTTCCTGTGATTTGGTGACCAAAATTGCACACAGTATTCCAAGTGGGATCTGACAAACATCTTACTAGAATATAACCTGTTGATTTGTAGTCTGTTCCTCTACTATTGCTGCCTATTATCTTATTTGCCTTTTTTATTAATGAAGAGAACTAACTTTATGAATATGTGTGGTACGTGGCTTACCATTGGGGGTCGTGCATAGGCAACTACTGCTGCTGCTGCAGCAGCACTCATCTGAGGTGAGATATTATGCAAGCCTGGATAACCTCCTGGGCTGTTCAGGTCTCCATTTATGCCAGAATGAGGCACTATCCCAAAAGGTGAAGGATAAGGTCCTGGCACTGCCAAGGGTGCCCTTAATCCCGAGGCTGTAAAATAATTGTGAGAAAAGGTTACTTTATTTTATTATTTGCCCAATATGGATTATGCTTCAGATTCTAAGACAAATCTACACTACACAGTTATTAAAATATTTATCTTGGCAGCACAGTTTGCAACTAATCACAAAAGTACAATGGCTTTTATAAAATACAGAGCTACCAAATATGCTTAAAGTGCCGACAATTTAAATTAACATGACAAATATGTAGATTTGCAGTTTTCCCTTCTCAAATTGGTCTTCGAATACCAACATGACTACTCTAAGAATGGAAGTGTAATTTTATTAGATGTTTTACCATTTATAAACAAAGAAACATAGATTACAGATTGGTTACCTAATGGGTCCATCCCTGGAGGTTTGCAGAGGCCTGGACGCAGTCCTGAAGTAGCACTTGTGCCTGGAGTTGGCACATCGCCTCGTGGAGTTGGGGTACTGGATTTCATCACAGGAGTGCCAGCCTTTTCATGCTGCATCAAGGTTATATTTAAAGTAGACATTAACATTTATTACAATAACAACTGTAATATATTATTTCAATTATATGATAACATGTGCATCAAATAAGTACAAACTGTTTTTTAAAAAAAGCAGAGCTCCCAACCAGGATATAAGTAACACGTTCTTGCTCTCAGCAGTCCTGGGCTAGAGAGGAAAAAGTCAACCAGGCTACCCAAAAGCTTTCAGCTATAGAAGCACAATTAGGCCCATTCTCAGAATGGGCAAACCAGCTACAACTAGTCATTTCCACGGCAAAATTCCGGCCACAAATCCATAAAAATGGTTACCTGAAGCTGCTCGTGCTCTTAGTAATGGAACAATGCTTTTTTCTGCTGGGAATTCCTGATCTCAGTGTTGAGAGATCAAGAATTCCTGCTTGCATTGTGCAGCAGCTTTCAAATTTTCCACAGCAGCATCAGGTAGGAGCCAGGAGCAATATAGAAAGGTGGCTGGTGTGGCACTCTGAATGGGATCGAGGAAGGGAACAAGCAATGTCAACGTAGACCAAAAGAGAGAGGGGGCAATGGGGAAATAGTGGCCCCATGAACTGGGAAGGGAGGGAAAATTAATCAACATTTTGAAACAACGTAAATCACATTTGACAATAATGTATGCTTGTACATATCCACAACAGACTGCAAGAAATAAGAGAAAATCTCTGAAATGATCATTAAAAATTAGCAGTAGTAAAATCAGGATTTAAATTTACACAACAAGCCTATTACTACATGGGTGACCTGTGTAGGTAACTGAATGGATACTTCCCAGCTATTTTGAGATTTCAGATTAGATTACAAATGGAATCCAGAAGGCTAGTTTATTTTGAAAGCTTGAAATTATGTTACTTGGGCAAAACCTCTGGTTGTAAAATAAAATAAAACAAAATATTGTGCAGTTGGCTCATTGCTGCAGGTTGCACGTATGTGTCTTTAGGCCAGGCAAACAATGATCATCTCAGCACCCAGCTGCCTTCTCTCAATCAAGTTTATAGGTCATAAAACCCTGCATGTGTGTGCAGCTTATGTTTTACAAAGCTTGCTGTAACTGTAAAAGCAAAGACAGCAACTTATGCACAGGCATCTCTGATAACAATGTTAGCGCATTCTATGGACAGTAAAATCTATTTCAAAACCAAGCTTAACTACGTGAACTAATGAATAACATCAGCACGCAGAGTTAAATCTGGACCTGATGCTATGTGAAACAGTTGAACTTATCCAAGCTGCTAAAGGCTTCTATTACAACTGCCAGTATATAATAAATTACTTCCTAGTTTTATTTAGAATCAAGACTTCGAACAGTATAAACAGTTATTCAACCAAATGTACACTATTTTAATTGGGCATTAATTCATGCTGTTTTTAAAAATTCTCTTCAGGGCTTGACAGTACATAAATACTTCATCTCAGTGGGATTTATTTCAACTATCACCAGAGCCAAATATCAAGACAACGGTTTACAGAATGTTTTATTCCCTGTTCTAAACAGAATGTGGTTATGTTGCCAACATATGCAAAATCGTTGAAAAATCACAACTATGCGTGGATGCCCAAACTCGTTACATGTAACAAAAGTCATAAAATACTTTTGAACAGAAAAGATTTATAAGAAACATAAATTTGCTAAATTTATGGAGTAAAAAAACTGTTTTGTGCAACTTCTAGCATGATTTAAATGAGAAAGGTTACACCTGATACTCACTTGGACTAGCTCTTTGGATTTGAGAGATGAGGAACTGCCAGAAGATGCTGTGGAAGCTGGGCTACTGGAAGCATCCTTCTTGAGTAGGCGAGATTTATCCAAGCCATTCTCACGTGGTGAATGAGCAGGACTGCCTCTTGGCGATGATGGGTCCTAAACACAGATACAACACATTCTTGTTATTTATGTAGTTACATTATGAGGAACTGGAATGCTGTACTTATCATTGGTATGCTCCTCATTATGGGTCCAAGTTTCCACGTGATTTGCGCCTGATTTTTAGGAGCAACTGGTGGAGAATGGACTATCTTAGAAATCGCAATTCTCCACATTTTTTTTTCTGCAGTTCTAGTCAGGTAGAACAGTTCTAATTTGGAACAGAATTTTTTCTTCAAAAGGGGGCGTGTCCGGCCACTGACGCCTGATTTCAAAGTTTCCACAGTGAAAACGTACTCCAAACTAACTTAGAATGGAGCAAGTGAAGATTTTTGTAGAACTGAAAAAACCTGTTCTACACATTAAAAAATCAGGTGCAGGTTACAAATTAGGCGTCCAGAACGAGGTGGGGGAGGGGAAGGGAAGTCATTAAATTCTATAATAAATCCTTAGTTATACTTATACAAATATTATACAAATAAATCCAACCTGAATAAACATTTATAAGCAAAGAAAAGATTAAATAAACCATGTTCCTACCTGTGTGAAAGTTCTTCAGGCAGGCCTTTAGGAAGCGGTTTGCCGTCGGGACCGAAGGCTGAACGGGCCGGGCCCGAGATTTCGGGCAGGGCCCGTCCCCAGCACCAGAGGTAGGTGGCGTTGGGTCGGGTCGGGGAGAGAGGTTCGGTTTGGGTCGGCGGGGGAGGGAGGGAGAGAGGGGGAGGGAGGGAGAGAGGGAGGGAGAGAGGGAGGGGGAGAGAGAGAGCGAGAGAGGGAGCGAGAGAGGGAGGGAGGGAGAGAGGGAGGGAGGGAGGGAGGGTCAGGTCGGGGAGGGAGGTCAGGTCGGGGAGAGGGAGGTCAGGTCGGGGTCGGGTCCGGTCCGGTCGGGGGTGGGGGGAGGCGGAAGCAGGAGCGGTGGGGAAGCAGGAGCGGCAGCGACAGGCGGGTCGAGTCGGGTCCGGTCCGGTCGGGGGGGGGGGCGAAAGCAGGAGCGGGAGTCGGCAGGAAGCAGGAGCTGGCCGTGGGAGGAGCCTTATTCACGCAGCCCCAGTGAGGCCATTCGGCCAGGGCTGGGGGCTGCGTGCTTCGGGCCCCTCCCATACAGTTTCGGGCGCCTGGAGCTACTGCACTTGCGTGCCCACTGTAGTGCGCATGTGCAGAGCTTCCGGCACTGTTTTCGGCGCAGGGTCCTAGCTCCGGCCCCTACAGCTCCTGCTGCGCCGCGCCGAGGGCCAGAGGACCTGCAGGGAGGTGGAGAATACGGAGGTTTTTTTTAGGTGCACTTTGTGGCGCGAAAAACTGGCGCCCAGCTTGGAGGGGCGCCCGTTTTTTATCGTGTGGAAACTTGGGCCCTATATGTGGGTATGAAGTCTTGGAGGGAAACTTTAGCAACAGCCCGAGCTCCTGGAACCTGCATCAAAAAGCTGTATGATTGTCACTCGAGATAATCTGCATTATTGCACATGCATCAGGTGACAGGCACTTACACATTGGGGTAGATTTTGAAGTCAATGGAAATAAAATTTGGGTGAGATGTAAAACGGGTTGCTGATTTAGTATCACCCATTTTACACAATGGCACAAAGTCAAAATCGACCCCAATGTCATTTAATGTCTGGAACCTGAGGTGAAAATTAACCTATGAGTGTCAGCTGTGAGTCAGTGAGTAGGACTCTCACCTCTGAGTCAGAAGGTTGTGGATTCAAGTCTCACTCCAGGGACTTGAGCACAAAACTCTAGGCTGACACTCCAATACAGTACTGAGGAAGTGCTGCACCGTCTCTTGGATGTGGACGTAAAAGATCCCATGGCACTATTTCGAAGAAGAGCAAGGGAGTTATCCTGTGTCTTGGCTAATATTTATCCCTCAATCAACATAACAAAAACATTCCTACTGGGTGCCGATTCACAGTGAAAAACTACCTGCAATTAGGCACAAATTAGGAATCCAACTCAATGGCCATAAAGATAGCTGACAGGGGAAAGGGGAAGTGGATAAATCACACTGATGCAGTTTAAGGAAGGGTGTCCTCTGTGTTGGGGCTAAGGGAGACGAGGGAACAGACTAGATTTTGGCACCAACGCCCAAATAGGAAAATATTCCAATAGTTAGTACAGATATCTTCCACACCATAGAGAGCAAAAAAAAATCAAACAAGATCTCTTACTAGCTTTCAGTAAAATAAACTTATAAAAAATCCAACATGCAAAGAAAAGTACAGATAAGGGAGGCTGTGAGTCTGTTTAAGCCCTCCACCTCATTGTTCCATAGAAGGCTTTTTGATTCCCCTGGCCCCACCTGCCCGCCAGCGCAGCACAAGGTGAGATGAAACATTGTTGAAATGGTTAAGAGGACAGCTGCCTGCCATGATTTATAAACTGGTACATGTTTTATTGTGATACACAGAAAGGGAAGTCTCTGAAGAGCACAGTTTCCAGGTAGAATCAATGCCTTTCCACAAGCGTGGAAAAACAAAACCAGTGTAAAAGATTACATTAGAGCTCTAACAATGGTGGGTAAAACAAACGGTTTTATAGACTAGAAGTTCAAAGGTTTGGCCCCTGGCCTGTGCTGAATAATTTGCCGATCTCAGCAATGGCACAACTGACATCAGCGCCTGGAGCTAAAGGTGGATGGTAAATCTCAGTCAGGGTTCCTGCTCATGTGGCTATCAAGTGCCGAAAACTGCTTGTGTGTGGATATCAACTGAGAACAGGATCAAGCTCCACTGCAATGGCCTCCATAGTCAAATAGCCTTCTAACATTCAAAAAGTCTTGGGTACTTGGGCTGCCAGTACCCACAGAACCATTGCTCAGTATAAATCAGCATCTTCGGCGGTGCAGTGGAAGAGGGAAAAATTGGGCCTTGAAATTACGCTGTGTGAAGATAATATACAATGCTTAACACATTTGTATTAAAATCCACTGCTTATTATTTTAAGGGAAATATTAAATAACTTTTGAGTTTTATATCTAGTATCCTTTCATCACAAAAAATATTTAAACATTGCAGGAAGGTCATTAATTTTAGTAAAGTATCAAACAGCATGCAACACACAATGGAAAAAAAGTACAAACCTCATTAGAAACATCCACTACTAAATTGTCGTCACTTTTATCCCCATCACTATCCTTTAAAACAAGAGAAATATTTTCAGATAAACTTAATGCAAGTGGGCCAATTACCATCCAAGTTGTTAGGAATAATGGCTTGATCAGCCTGACTGCTACATTATGACATAGCAGGTATTCATCATATACAAAGAGAACTGTTTAACTCGAACTATAGGCAAACACTGGGAGGAGGAAGCTTTGGAAATAACATGGGGAATTTTAAAGAGTGAGCATGTGGAATTGGGTGCATCTGAGGGGGGTTAAATCATGGAAAATTCCGAGCTTGTTGGAAACCCGCCTGCAACCTGCCCACTTTCAACTGAGGCGGGACAAGGGGCGGGCAGCCAATCCGCTCCCAGGAAGCGGGTTGGCAATTTAAATATTTTAATGAGGCTGGCAGCTCTGATTTAACCTGCTTCACAGGTTTTACAGTATACGGCGGGTTTCCAAGACCTCGGGAAATCGGCAGCTGATGTGAGGCGAGGACACCACCGGGGAGAAGGTAAGTGCCATCACAGCACTGCTTGTGGGTCAGGAGGAGCAGCACCCCCCAATCACACTTCCTGTCTTATACAAAGGCCCCCGGGATTGTGGATTAGACACCCCCCCTACCTGGTCCTACAGCCTGCTCCCCGCCTGATTGGAAGCCAAGCCTATCAGGCTGACCTCCGGGCGGGGAAGCTGTCAGGGCCAAAAGGCACACGCTGTTAAAACACCACAGCTTGCGGGGAAACCCAGACTTCGGGATTTCCCATCCAAAACTCTGCCCCCCGCCTACCCCCGTTAATATCCAGGCCAGCGTGTCGCTCACCCTAGGTTCTTTTGGCACCCTTCTCCTCCTCCCTCATAGCCGTCCAAATTGCAGAATAACCTCCGAGGTTCTCCCTCAAAAAGCTGTATAGGTGATTGCGCTTTCGCTCATCACTTATGATCTTCCAAGTGCATATCCAATACACATACAGAACTCCAAGAGTTTCAACAAAAAAACATATAAATAGGAAGAAACTTTTACCACTGGCACAAGGGTCAGCAACTGAAGATTTAAGATAATTGACAAAAAATCCAAGGTGGAAATGAGCAGAATTTTTTTATGCAGCGAGTTATGATGATCTGGAATGCACTACCTGAAAGGATGGGGGAAGCAGATTCAATAGTAACTTTCAAAAGGGAATTGGACATACATTTGAAAAGGAGAAATTTGCAGGACTATGGGAAAGAGATGGAGAGTGAGACTAATTGGATAACTGTTTCAAAGAGCTGGCGCAGACATGATGGGCCGAATGACAAGGTATTACATAAAAGATTACTGCACAAGATAAAAGTTCACGGGGTTGGGGGTAATATATTAGCATGGATAGAGGATTTGCTAACTAACAGAGAACAGAGTCGGGATAAATGGTTCATTCTCTGGCTGGCAACCAGTAACTAACGGGGTGCCGCAGGGATCAGTGCTGGGACCCCAACTATTTACAATCTATGTTAACGACTTGGAAGAAGGGACTGAGTGTAACGTAGCCAAGTTTGCTGACGATACAAAGACGGGAGGAAAAGTAATGTATGTGGAGGACACAAAAAACTGCAAAAGGACATAGACAGGCTAAATGAGTGGGCAAAAATTTGGCAGATGGAGAATAATGTTGGAAAGTGTGAGGTCATGCACCTTGGCAGAAAAAAAATCAAAGAGCAAGTTATTATTTAAATGGAGAAAGATTGCAAAGTGCCGCAGTACAGCGGGACCTGGGGGTACTTGTGCATGAAACACAAAAGGATAGTATGCAGGTGCAGCAAGTGATCAGGAAGGCCAATGGTATCCTGGCGTTTATTGCAAAGGGGATGGAGTATAAAAGCAGTGAAATCTTGCTACAGCTATATAAGGTATTGGTGAGGCCACATCTGAAATACTGCATACAGTTTTGGTTTCCATATTTACGAAAGGATATACTTGCTTTGGAGACAGTTCAGAGAAGGTTCACTTGGTTGATTCCGGGGATGAGGGGGTTGATTTATGAAGAAAGGTTGAGTAGGTTGGGCCTCTACTCATTGGAATTCAGAAGAATGGGAGGTGATCTTATTGAAACGTACAAGATTATGAGGGGGCTTGACAAGGTGGATGCAGAGAGGATGTTTCCACTGATGGGGGAGACTAGAACTAGGGGGCATGATCTTAGAATAAGGGACTGCCCATTTAAAACAGAGATGAGGAGAAATTTCTTCTCTCAGAGGGTTGTGGATTTGTGGAATTCGCTGCCTTAGAGAGCTGTGGAAGCTGGGACATTGAATAAATTTAAGACAGAAATAGACAGTTTCTTAAATGATAAGGGGATAAGGGGTTATGGGGAGCGGCGGGGAAGTGGAGCTGAGTCCATGATCGGATCAGCCATGATCTTATTGAATGGCAGAGCAGGCTCGAGGGGCCGTATGGTCTACTCCTGTTCCTATTTCTTATGTTCTTATAAACCATTAGCAATCTTCTACCCTTGTAGATATACTCAAAAAAGTGCTAGCTTCTGAATGACTGCACTTGAAGACAAGCCTGCATATTTCTGAAGCCTGGACCGCATGCACTTACATAGTGGCTCATGGAGTCCTTATCGTCAACCTTCCTCTTCTTCACATCATTCGAATAATCAGGCCCATTCCTGCGCTTATCTGTGCCTCGCAGCCCGTCGGGTACCAACAGGGAATTACTCTGTGAAGACAGAACAGCTGCTTTCAAAAGAAAATTCCTTCCAATTTCCCTATGCAACCACAGGAATGCTTATGATACTAAACACAAATATATTATAAATACAGTATTTACAGGGTATTTGATACCCTTAGCAATTCAACGATTTGTTAAAAGGTATTGAAGAAGGATGATTGTTGAAAAATAAATAGAGCTATTACCCCACCCCCACTGAACCTTCAAGACTATATTTTAAAAGTATAACCTGCAGAGTAAACTGCTGACAAAATACTCGTGGGTAACAAGCATTTAAGATTACTCATTAATTAAGATTTTACTGCCTAACCTATAAAGTCTGACAGCTTGTTTACAGTAGCTTCTTGCCAAACACCAACCATTCAGGGAATAAGAGCCAACATTTCTCTTTTAAGTCTGCAGTTATTTTGCCACTTTTCCACTTCATAATAATGCAAAAGTGGCAATACAAGTCTGGAGTCAGATGACTAATTAAAGGAGGAGTGAGAGTCCCAGCAGTGGGGATTTCAAACCAGTCTTCCAATTCACAGGTATACAGCAAGGCATTGGATTAACATGCTACATCATGATGTAATGTCTTCAGAGGTGGAAGAACAAAGTCTCAGTGACAATATAGCTCCAGTCTGTGTGACTGGTGTGCATGCAAAAGATAAGCTAATCACAGATTGGTACATAAAATAACAACTACAACCAAAGATTATTCCCTACAATAACAAAAACAACCTAATAGCTGCTTTTTTAATGGCCTGGTATTAATTCTAAGTCCAAAAGCCTTGCATCCGTGAGCTGACTCCCTGAGTTTACAGTACTAAATCCTGGCAGCAGACTCTCAGACTCAAAAAAAAAGGGGTTATTATTCTGCACCAGAATAAGAGCGCCAAATATACCTATATAAACATCAGGAGCAGGCGCACAGAATGCCGCTGTCTTGGAATGTGAATTAGGAACATGGGGTAGAATTTCCACTCCATTTGCACGGTTTTCTTGGCGACACTGCTCGTTTTCGGCGGAAAACCACCTGGTGAAATTTCCACTCCATTTTATAGAGAGTTCCGCCGGCAGTATCGAAATATCGCTGGGGAGTGGACTGCCGGCTTTCACCGCCGAAAAAACCGCTACCGTCCAAATTTGGGCTCAGTGGTGACCCGTAAATAAGATCAAAAAATACACCTATGAAAAGCAGCCGGAGCTGGGCGATCGGTAAATAGCCCTGCAAAGAAAGGTAAGTTAAAGAGTTTTTTTTATAGTTCTTTTGCAGCGATTAAGTTAAAAAGGGTCGAGAATGTTTTCTGATTTATTTTTTGTTTCTTGGAAAAAAAAGTGTGTGCATAGTTTTCCCCCTCCCTCGGCCCAATGGCAGCCTTGGTCTAAATTTGAGTAATTCCCGCCCATTTTGATTAAGAACCACCTAATTTGCCCAGGATCGTGTTTAAGGATTTCCTTTTTCTTTTAAACACACAAAAAAAATGGAATCCTATTCCTCAAATGTAAACAGACTGTTTTATTTTAGGACTGTTTATATGCCGAGAATCTACGTGTAAGATCCATTTTCTCGCCGGGTGGTATTTTTTCCTTATTTTGTGCAATTTTTCACCGGCGTTAATTTAAGAACCTTAGTGATTTTTTTGTGTGGCAATTCGGCGGTGGCGGGTTTTATGAACATTCTAGCCCATAGGAACAGGAGTAGGTCATTCAGCTTGAATTTTTTAATAAGTGAATGGACCTGAAATTCCTGTTGGAGGCTTCTTACGGACGAACGCCTCTGACCCGAGAATTTTTATGAAATTACCTGGTGGTCCCGGATGTGCCTGCAATTCTGGTTGGGAGGCCTTCTCTTCCCGCGTTTCGAAGCACGCTCCCGTCCTCAAGGTTCGAACGCAGAAGGAGCAATCACGTGTGATTGCACAACCAATCAGGTACAATATTCTCATTAATAGCAATGAGAACTCTGTATCTACAAGTTCTCATTGTTATTAATGAGAAAAAAAACACACTAAACGCAACATAAAAAATAAGAAACACATCTCACAATTAAAATTAATTGAAATTAAAGTTAGAAAAAAAATATTTTTTTCCCGATTTTTAAAAAAAGTTTTGTAATTAAGGTTTAAAATAAACTTACCTTAGTGGGCAGGGTTTTTAAACATAATGTGTTTGAAATTTTTTTTTTAAATATGTTTTTAAATTCTTAGACTGGTAAAAGTAGGCTATGCGCCTGCTTTTACCAGGTACAAGAGTTTTAAGGATATTCGCTGGGCAAGAGATGGGCAAATAGCGCAATCTTGCCCATGCGAATATCCTTGCTGCCGAGATGTGTGCGATCTGTCAAGCCAGAACTTGATAGGTTTGAAAAAATGGTTTTCGACGCATGCGCAGTGTGTGCCGAAAACCGGCTTTTGTGATGTCTTCCTGGGTTCGTACACACTCCGTACGGACCCAGGGAGGCTGGAATTTCAGGCCCAATATAAAGACAGCTTCTAATTACATTGCCACGTGCAGAAAAATGCTAAAGAGGATGGTTTATAGCAAGACAGATGTCCGGTTTCAATCTTCATTTGTATATATTTTTTGAATTAGAACAATGCATATCCAAAAGGCATTTTACATCTAACTGCTGACCTATATGTTAAGCAATGTCAAAGTTTCAGCCGTCACATGGTACAATTTAACACATCCACAGTTCTCATCTACTCTCATGCAACAATGAGTCATTTAAAGAAATGGGTTGGATTAGCATATCCAAGGGGGCAATTTGCTCAGTGATGTGTTAAAGGATGTGAACAATGTAGAACAAGTTGTGTGAAAAAATAATTCTTGTTTTGAGAAGTTAAAACAAGAGGATAATGCGGAGCCAGATGACATTCGCATGCTGTTTTCACTGCATTGAGCACTTCCCCTTTTCTTTTCTATTTTACTGAGATGGTAAATATAATAGAAATATTTCACACTTTCGCCAGGACAGATTCTCACTCACACGTGTGATAAAGCTATTTAAGAACCAGGCTCACGAAAGGAAATAAAAGCTTTCCTTTAAAATATAAAGCTGCCAATGCAGTTTTCCAGTACAGTATAGCTAAAGTTACAAGCAGAAGAAACAATAAGAGTGCAGAACACTTCAAGCCCAATTCTGTCAACTTCTAAAACCTTCTGCCTACTTCAGCAAATGCTCCTCCAAGGCGAATACTAAGCTGCCTTTTATTCACGGTCAGTCAAGCTAAAGAACAGCCAGAGGTCTCACGTAAATTGTACAAGACTCCAATGAAATTTAATCCAGTGTAACCTCCCGTGTAACCTTTACTACTGGTTTGCAGCCAAAAGGCACAGCCTTCTGGAATCCTGACAACACTTCATTTCATTTCCAGGGGCAATCTTCCTTATTGTGCATTTAAAACGGAACTCTGCAACCAGTATGATATTGTTTGTGAACTTCAGCCCCATCCCCAACCCACACACTGACACACAAACAGAAGGGCAGCTCATTTAAAGTTCTACAATGCAAATCCTTACACATTTTGTGGAGAACACAGAGGATAACTGATGCCAGGGAGCATTTACGAGGTATTAATCTAATTGAGAGGTTTAGGCGATGCCCTGAACCGCAAGATTGAAGCTTCGGCGGTTTAGAACTGCCATCTGAATCCAATGATTAGATTTCTGCCTTGAAATCATTCCAGGGCTTTTATTTAAGAAAATTACAGGGTGGTTTTGCTCAGTTCATGTGTTGACAGCATCGGAGTTAGTTGGCAGATGTTGACTGCCAAGATGTTCACTCTGACTGAAGCTTGATAACGTTCACTGAAAGATTAATAATTGTGACATTATTGCAAGTATAGTGCAGAATAATTTGCCGTTGATAACTAGCAAGTTGGATGGCCAGTATTTATAATTTACTAACTAGAACTGAAACCCCCCTTTGGTAAGAAACTTCAATGACAGAAACCTTATAGATCATCTCAAGGGGCAATGCAAGAGGAACTGCTGTGGGCTAAGTGCATGTTACAATTATCAAATGATCTACCCCTCCATTCCCAAGGTATTACAGTTTATGAACCTCAAATAGTAGCAATATAATTAGTCTGGCATAAAAAGGAGAGTGAGCTTTTGATGCAGCTCACAAATTCAACTTTGAACCATTTTTGGTTATAAAAAGTTTATTAAGTGCTCTGGCATTTTATAGCACATTACAGCTTAGTACTTTATGAATGCTGCTTTAGGCCTATTTTGTTAATGTAACAACTTTGACCTTAGGATTAACAAGATTTAGAGCCCAGCTTATAAAATTCCCTGCAGTCTATCAAAATCATGCAGCTTTGGCAGGCTTTGGCTACAACATGCACTTAATCTTCAAGACCAGACATCTTCTCATTTCATGCTAGGTCAGAGTATTTTGAGGTAGGCCGGGCAATGATCCGATGGCATTAATTCCGTTCACAATGTCAAATAGGCATAACTTCAAAACCATCACATAGTTCAAATTCATTGAGCAAAGCACCTCATAAAAGCCAGGCCACTTTATTAGTATTAATAACTTGACCAAAGTATTCAACTTGTTTTGTGATTAAAATCCTGCAGGGATTGTTCTAAAAGACAATGAAATGGGCGAGATGTGTTATTTTTTGAATGTGTTACATGTCAGCTGATGACACCCAGATCTACGTCACCACCGCCTCTCTCAACCCCTCCACTGCCTCTGGTTTGTCACGCTGCCTGTCCAGTATTGGAGGAGCAGAAATTTCCTCCAATTAAATATTGGGAAAACCAAAGCCATTATCTTTGGTGCTCATCACAAACTCAATTCCCTAGCCACCGACTCCATCCCTCTCCCTCGCCACTGAGGCTGAAACAGACCGTTTGCAACCCCAGCATCCTATTTAACCCAGAGATAAACTCCATATCTTCTCCATCATCAAGACAGCCTACTTCCACCTCTGTAATATCGCCCATCTCCACCCCTGCCTCAGCTCATCTGCGGCTGAAACCTTGATCCATTCCTTTGTTACCTCCAGACTCGACTATTACAATGCTCTCCTGGCTCGCCTCCCATTTTCCACCGTCTGTAAACCATATCTCTGCTGTCCATATCCTAACATGCACCAACTCCCGTTCATCCAACGCCCCTGTGCTTGCTGACTCACATTGGCTCACGATCTGGCAATGCCTCGATTTCAAAATTCTCCTCCTTGTGTTCAAATTCCTCCATGGCCTCATCATTTCCTGTCTCTGTAACCTTCTCGAGCGGTGCAACCCTCTGGGCTCCTCCAATTCTCTTGCGTATGACTGATTTTCATTGCTCCACCATTAGCGGCCATGCCTTCAGCTGCCTAGGCCCCAAGCTCTGGAAGTCCCTCCTTAAACCTCTCCACCTCTCTCCCCTCCTTTACGTCACTCCTTAAAACCTACCTCTTTGACCAAGTTTTTGGTGACCTGCCCTAATGTTTCTTTATGTAGATCGTTGTCAAATTTTATCTGATAAGGCTCCTGTGAAGCAATTTGGAATGTTCTTACCATGTTAAATGCACTATATAAATGCAAGTTGTTGTTGTTAATTTGCACATTTAACTTATTCTTCAAACTACAAGCTAAATTTTCTTCTCTCAGCAGTCCAGTGATTTTTTTTTAATAGCAGTTCAGCAATTTATTATGCCAACAATTGCAAAACAGTAATTGGAAGATTATGCCAAGAAAACATATAGGACATCAAAACTAATTAGTCTTATCATAATATCTGATACCAATGAAATTCAAATTCTACTGAATAGCTATCATGTCTCACTGAAACATCTATCCTGTAGCTCCAGGTGTAAAATTCAAAATACGTTTTTATTGCTTTGCACAGCTCCAACACAAAAACTCTTTCTCCACCATCCCAAATGTTCTCCCATTCTTTCCTGAAGGTGCAGATTCACGCTCGGACCAAGGTTCCACATGCACCAGTCATCATCCGGGACTTGCCCACATGCCATTCTTCATTTGTGAGACAGTGGAATATCAACAGGCTTTCCTACGAGGGGGACTATCACAACTGGACCTGATGCTGCCATCACCTGACAAGCCACAAATGCAACTCGTGCAATACAAGTCATTAGATAGCGGATTACAAAGTTAGCGCTTTTGTAATTTAGATAACAGGAGACCTATGTCCACATTCCGGCTTCCACTGTTAAACCAGGCTCCCCAATCTCAATGGCACAATTGTGACACACAAAAATGTGAGGAGTCAATGCAGGGACGGCAGTCCCTATAACCCCAACTACAGCAATCCTAAATGCAAGAATGTCTAACTGATCTGGTGTTGGAACTTTGTCTTACCTTTTCCCTCTCCCAGTCTAACAGCTATAATACCTCTACATTTCCCCCCAGCTGAGAAAAGCGAACTCAGAACCGACCAGGGATCGACTCATTACCCATTTCTATGCCCACTCAAGCAATTCATATTGGTCAGCTTGACTCAATTGGCAGCACAATCCCTTCCGAGTCAGAAGGTTTTGGGTTGAAGGTCTATTTGCACCTTCAGCATATAATCTAGGCAGGCACTTCAATGTGGTAGTGAGGGTGGTATATTGTAAAAGTGACTATTCAACTGAGGTTGTGGGGTCTGGAACTCACTGCCTGAAAGGGTGGTAGAGGCAGAAACCCTCATCGCATTTAAAAAGTACTTGGATATGCACCTGAAGTGCCGTAATCTACAAGGTCCATCACACTATTCCAAGATGAGCAGGGAGGTCTCTGACCAACATCCCCCCCCCCCCCCACAACCACCACCACTACTACTCCAGTACTAACTTTTCCAATTCACTCAAGGATTCTCCTCTTTCTCCCCATCCCCCAAAGCTACGTTGGGTACTGCATGGGGACTGGCTGACAAAACCCCCATGGAAAACAATGGGTGAAATAAAATCATAGAATCATTTAAGTTTATGACACAGAAGGAGGCGATTCGGCCCATCGTGTTTGTGCCGGCCACAAGAGAGCTATCCAGCTTAATCCCACTTTTTAGTTCTTGGTCCGTAGCCTTGTAGGTTATGGCACTTCAGGTGCATATCCAAGTACTTTTTATATGCGATGAGGGTTTCTGCCTCTACTGCCCTTTCCGGCAGCGAGTTCCAGGCTCCCCACAACCCTCTGGGTGAAAAGATTTCTCAACTCCCTTTTAACCCTTCTACCAATTACTTTAAATCTGCACCTCTTGGTTATTGACCTCTCTGCTAAAGGAAATAGGTCCTTCCTATCCACTATATTTAGGCCCTTCATAATTTTATACACCTCAATCAAGTCTCTCCTCAGCTTCCTCTGGTCCAAAGAAAACAACCTATCAGCCTATCTAATCTTTCCTCATAGGTCAAATTGCCCAGTCCTGGCAACATCCTCGTAAATCGCCTCTGTACTCTCTCCAGTGCAATCACATCTTTGCTGTTATGCAGTGACCAGAAATGTACGCAGTACTCCACCAAAGGCCCAACTAATGTTTTAGCATAACCTCCCTGCTCTTATATTCTATGCCTCGGCTAATATAAGGGAAGTATCCCATATGGCTTTTTGACAAACTTATCGACCTGTCCTGCTACCTTCATGGATCTGTGGACATGCACTCCATGTCCCTGTTTCTCTACACTTCTCAGTATCCTACCATTTATTGTGTATTTCCTTGCCTTGATAGCCCTCCACAAATGCATTACCTCACACTTCTCCAGATTGCATTCCACTTGCCATGTCTGCCCACCTGACCAGTCCATTGATATCTTCCTGCAGTCTACAGCTTCCTTCCTCACTATCAACCACACGGCCAATTTTTGCATCATCTACAAACTTCTTAATCATGCCCCCTATATTGAAGTCTAAATCATTGATGTATAATATAAAAATCTTATGCATGGACAGCTTTCCCTCTCCTTAGTTACATTAAGAACAAATTTTGTTGCCTTGAGATTTCAGCAGATCTGCATGCACAACAATCAGTTGAATCTCACACTTTATGGTCAAACACATATACTGTTCTCTCAAGCTAATGGAGGTCCCAAACCAAGAACTGAGGTTTGCAACTAAGCGTGAGATTTACATTAGTTAGTTTACAAGAGACAAATGCAGACAAAGGTGTGAAATACAATGGGGTTGAAATTGCCCCTTTCCTTAAGGCCTGTTACCATCGGAAATCGGCGGCCATGCTGTGGAGTGCAATGGCCGCTGACTTTTCGTGTAATGGCCGCCATTATCAAAATTCCGCTCCTGCGGTATCCCGGCGGTGACTAGCTCCCCACCCCCCCCCTCCACTGCTCTGCTGCTGCTGATCCGTCCGAAGTGCGTCATCAGAGCACGCACCGCTGATGTCTTCCCCTCCCCCCCACCCCCCCCCCCCCAACGGCAAAAGTCTGCCGAGAAAATCTTCCTCCCACTGGATGGTGCCAAAAGCTGCTTTGTTCAGATGGTGCCATGAGGCTGTAGCCTTCTGAAATGGCGGTGCGGCTCCCATTAAAGGGGAGGACGCACTGCCACTGCTCCCATATTTTTTTTTGTTGGCCGACTGCCATGCTGGACTGACAGTTATGCCCCCGGGTTTGGCCGGGCCGCCAACAGGCAGCCTGGCACCCCCTCTTGGGTGCTAGGCCGCTGGCCCAGCCGAAACCCACCTTGGTGGCCCAGTGGACCGAAATTGAAAAATCGCGCAGGTTCTCCCCTTTAAGTGAAGGGGAGCACTGTGGTGACACAGCGCCGTGATGACATCATCACGCTATGCTGATGAGTGACAGCGACGGCCACTACACCCGGCCCCCCACTTCCGCTCCTCTAGTGTGCTTATCGCCGCATATCTGCCCCCAAAATGAGCCACTTCCGGTCCGCCGAAAATAAAAAAAACAAAGAGCGGAATTTCGCTCAAGAGACCACCTCATCCATCGCAGTGGTAAAAACACTAGAAACCGGGTGAGTGCACCCCGTTTTCAGTGGTGGGCAATTTCGGCCCCAATGCCCTTTTTTGTAAATAAAGTGAGGTGTTACACGATCCTCCTTCTGTGTCATAATTTTTCTATGTTTCCAAGAGTGGTACAATACTTTATCAGAAGACATGTTTATGATTTCATTATAAATAGTGAACAGCAGAAATCATCCCTCTTTGTGGCCTGAGTGAGATGACCAACTATATGCCAAATGGTATAAATTAGTTCAGTTTTTTGCTGTGGGCCTATGCTCACTGAGCATTCTCAACCAAACTATATTGACATAGGAACCTTAAAGTCAGCAGAGCAGGAAGATCTTCATGCCATCAGTTTGGGCTGGTTTCAAACACAGGCCTCAAATGAAAGTAGTAATACCACTATTCCACAAAGTCCCAAGGATGAAGGATTTACTTGAAACTAAAAAGTGAAGTAAACTAATAAGTTACAGCTAAACTAAAATCTGGAGTAAATTGCTTGCATCCTTCATCACTCAAAGCAGTGAATTTTCACAACACTTGTATTTATAAAATAATATATTTGCTGTCGATTGGATCAATGCATAGATATTGGACCATAAATTTGCTGCAGTAGGGCATCGAACAGTAGCTGTTATTTAGAGCTGCCCTTGCATGTTGTAGGTTGTAGGTTTTAAAACATTTTGCGTGGCAAGTTGCTGAAAGTGCATAGCGACGGCACAGTGAGGGGAACTGGGCATCTACTCCTCCTGTACAGCTTTGTGGCAGTGTTAATCATTTAGTCACAGCATTCTCAACTGATGGCCCTTTGTTTGAAGTAAATAAATCACATTTAAAATTGATTTTGCTTTTTACCTCTTAGCTATTCATGGCTCATGATAATATAAAGTTAGCAAGATAAAAATATCAAAAATGATTCCAAGAATTAATTCGTTTGTTGAGGTGCGTCATCGAAGGAGTCAAAATAAATATAACATTTAATGTGCATTATTTTAAATTTTTCTTTTTTTCTTCTCTCTTTGGCTTCTATTACTTTCTTGAAGATTAATGTTTATGGTCTCAAAATCCCGCTTTTCAAAGCTTAAAATCTATACCGTACTTTATCCCTATCCACATGTGATCCTAGAACCTGAATGGCAAGACGTTACGATCCAAACAAGGCAACCAAAACTCCAATTTCAGTCTTAACTCAATATTTAACACTCCATTTACATGAAAAACATAGATTGTCTCAGAATTAGAAAACTGTCTGAGGAAATTTTGCTTGATGCCTCTGACTGCAACAAATTACATTGGGTCTATGATTTTAACTCTGGCTATAGGCAGCTTTGATCTTAGCTAGATGCATACATTTACTTTAAAAATCACATTTGCAACTTCTGAGGAAATACACAAACGTACGTCTGCTTTGTTTTTGCTGAAATTTACCAATGTCACAAACAGGTAAGATCAAACAGCAATGGAACATGGTTATATCATGGAACTATTCTGTAATATAAAAGAAAATACTTGGATTTATATAGTGCCTTTCATGACCACCAGACGTCCCAAAGTGCTATACAGCCAATGAAGTACTTTTTGAAGTATAGTCACTGTTGTAGTGCAGGAAACGTAGGAGCCAATTTGCGCACAGCAAGCTCCCACAAACAACAATGTGATTTTGACCAGATAATTTGTTTTTGGCGATGTTGATTGAGGGATAAATATTGGCCAGGACACCAGGGATAACCCTGCTCTTCTTCGAAATATGTCCACCTGAGAGAGCAGTCAGGGCCTCAGTTTAACATCTCATCTGAAAGACAGTACTTCTGTCAGCCTAGATTTTTGTGCTCATGTCTCTGGAATAGGACTTGAACCCACAACCTTCTGACTCAGAGGGGAGAGTGCTCCCAACTGAGCTATGGCTGTCCCGGCAAGTGTATACAATGGTGTATACAATACACTGCCTTTTTTCGACTATTGTGGGCAAATATTGTGAGCACTTTTTTGCACAGTATTTCGCCATGAACTCAAGAGTAAAATGAGAAAAATATCAGGGTGGGACTTAACTGATCTTGAAGCACCTCGGACAGAGAATTTGCAACATTCTATGACCTAGACCATCCCATCCGACTGGTAGATGGAGGCAAAAGGGGAAAAAAAAAAGACTTCCATTCTCCTCAACAACATTGAAAAAAATCAATCTAGGGAAAAAGTGACATTGAGCTACCATGAATCAATCACTAAGTTCATTTACGCACAAGAGCTGGTGAAGATGACTTATAATATTCCATTATTTAGCAATGTGTCAAGATGATTTGCTGTGTAATGCAGACAGGCGACTTTCCCCCAAACACCGATACATGCTGCATTAACGGAATCAAAACCAAACCTGAAGTTTACAGTCCCTTAAAGTAGCTCAATGTTTCCATTACTAAATTAGCCAAGCAGACCAAACACATAATTTTTCCAACTATTACTTAAAAAGCATTTTAATGCCTAACATAGCATTACTTCCTGTCATTGTGAACTATGTGGTTTGAAGCCTACATAATGGCTAATCTGGGTCCTCAAGCTGACTTTCTTGCCAACAGAATTCAAAAGAAAAATCTCAAGTGGCAAACGCAAATCATCTTTTGAAAGGAAAACCCAATCGTGCATCACAAGCAAGATGGCAGGCTCCCTAATGTGAATATAATGCCTATTATTCAGATATGTTTCCTCAGCTGCCACACCAATCCCCATGGGACCAATACTTTCCAGGCTGTAAGAAATAAAGGAAGCATGTCTGAAAAACAGACCTGAAGCCCATGACAACTCATTTATCCTCAGTAGCCTAACCCAAGCATAATGTGGTTAATGCATGAATAAGCTCATAGTGTTGATAAATAACTTGGTGTGCTGCACATTTAAACAATTAGATAGTCATTAAGCTCCAAATAATATTATGTGATAATTCTATGCTGCACCTGGTACAAATTATGACATTTTAATTCACCTACATACTCATTATGAAACGCTTTATGCATGTGTGGCTAACTGCATCTTAATGAAAGAAACATAATATGGGAAAGAACAAAATATGTTCAAGCGTTAAAAGGATGTAATTTTCAAAGATGATCTTTATACACATGAGGAGAGCAATTAGGACAGTACAAATCAAGCTGAGGATTTTCATTGGCGCATCATGGCCACATTACAGTATGAAGCGATGAGCATTTGTCAGAGGATTTTTAAGTGTAGCTTCTGTAAAATGCAATGGGCAATTTTTTATACAGGCCCCAAACTAGAGATCACAAATCATTGCAAACTAAATGTCCTTCACATGCGCAGAAAACCTAAGCTAATTTCCATTATTTTCTAAAATGGCAATGGATTAGCCATTTTGAGTACAAAAACAATCATGCCATCTAGAGGCACGGGGTGAAATTGCTTTAGGCCCGTTTTCAGGTGCAAAATGGTTGGCATGCTCGAAGTGGGCCCAAAATGGTCCGCATGCCTCATTTGAATGGAATAGGTAAGCTACCAGCACTAATCGCACTCGAGTGGCAGCTGACCAGATTTTTGGAGGAGGTGGAGGAAGAGAAAAATGGTCATTCCTGTCAACATTAAAAATGAGGTATACTTTGGCTGCAGGCACCTAGAATTCACGATTCTGAAAATGGCAGGCAGAGAAGAGGCTTCCCTGCCCCTACCCTCGGCTTTTGGATATTGCCTTGGTGATATAAGTGGAGGAGGTCGGTAGGGGGATGGAAGACCTCATTCCACCCAGCAGGAGGAAAATCTCCAGGCAAGCTCTTGAAGGCAGTGACCTAGGCCCAACTATCTTCCACTACTTCATTAATGACGTTCCTTCCATCATACGGTCAGAAGTGGGGCTGTTCACTGATAATTGCAGTGTTCAGTTCCATTTCCAAATCTTCAGATAATGAAGCTGTCCATGCCCGCATACAGCAAGACCTGGACGACATCCAGGCTTAGGCTGATAAGTGGAAAGTAACATTTGCATCACAATGACCATCTCCAAAAGAGTGCCTAACCACCTCCCTTTGACATTACCATCACCAAATCCATCACCATCAACATCGAGGGGCACCATTTGCCAGAAAACTAACGGACCAGCCACATAAATGCTGTGACTACTAGAGCAGGTCAGAGGTTGAGTATTCTGCAGCAAGTGGCTCACCTCCCAACTCCCTAAAGTCTCTCCAGTATCTACAAAGGTACAAGTCAGTAATGTGATGGGATTCTTTCCACTTGACTGGCTGGGTGCAGCTGTGACAATACCCAAGAAGCTTGACACCATTCGGGACAAAGAAGTCGGCATTTCATCCACTCCCTCCACCATCAACATACTGTAAGCTGCAGTCAATGTTCCCATTAAGCTGCGCAACTGCGCAGTGGTCTGGAGGTCACAAGCAGGCCGCTCACTAACTTTTACTTGGGAGAAACCGTGCATGCGCGAAAATCTGAATGGGCCGCTCAGCCAATTAAAGGGGCCACGTACACACACAAAATACAGGGAACATCGGTTGCAATGTGTATTGTCTACAGGATGCACTGCAGCAACTCACCAAGGCTTTCCCAGGGTCACCTCCATCATCTAGAAGGACAAGAGCAATAGGTGCATGGGAACACCATCACGTCCAAGTTCCCCTAACGATTCTAACTTGGACATATAGTCATCATTCCTTCATTAATCACTGGGGGGAAACCCTAAAACTCCCTACTAAACAGCAATCTAAACACTACATGGACTGCAGCTGTTCAAGAAAGCCCACCATCATCTTCTTGAGGCATATTAGAGATGAGCAATAAATGCCAACCTTGCCAGCAACACTTATATCCAGAGAATGAAAAAGAAAAAGCTGCCCAACACCAGTAGGCAGAGGTGACAGAATAGGCGAGCAACAAAAGCATCACACCAAGAAACTGGCTGCAATGCAGAAAGAAAAGTTTAATGACCTGATAAGGCTTGCTAAAGTTAGGATTCCTAACTCCTATCTCATTACTCTCTGCTTAGCCCTGCACTACTTGCTGCCCCAACAATCTCAACCCTTCCCTCCACCGATACCCACCCATTTTACATCTGTGCCACGTTTCACACCAGCCACATGCACATCCTCAAAACATCTCACTAGGCTAACACTAACACACTTTCTTCTTTCTTGCAGCACAAGCTTTCACACAATATGAAGGAGCAGGCAAGCACAGGAAGAGGACAAGTGTCTATCCACATCCTGTTCTCAAAGATAGCGTGATGGGCATCATGGCGAAGCTGGAGGATACGTCCTGCAGGGTTTTTGGCCATCTTGTCGTTTTTCGCTTAAATCTCACCCCCACACACTATGCATGACAAATTGCTGCTGCTTTCAGCAGCCACTCATCAGTCTCTGTGTACCCTTGCCATTAAATGCTAACCCTTTTGCCTCTCTCCTTTCAGGTCCACTAGCTGAAAACATTCAAGGGGCAGCGGAGGAAGAGGAGGACAACCCTCTTGAAGGTGAAGTGCCACTCGACTGTAACTGCACAAGCAGCAGCTCAGAGACCGGCAGCCAGGGTACTTTAGGTGGTCAGCTAGAGTGGTCTGCTTTGGGAGATTCCCCATGCATAGAGAGATTCATCATGCTCAAAGGACCCAGCAGCAAGGCAAGGGTAAAGGATGGCTCGAGAAGCTGTTTGCCAGAGGAAGAGCCCATAATCAAGCCCCGTTCTAGGAGGCACAAATGAAGACTTTTAGGGCCGAGCATTCATATAGGACTGATTTTACTTCAGGACCTTTTAAGTGCACTTGCCTGCCTGCTAGTGAACTTGTGCAGTGTCAAAGAGCATGTAGGAGTCCAGTTCCAACTGATATGGGGTAATTACCCATGTCATCGAGATCACTTAGTCAGCCACAGAACGAGTGGTCTGCTCTATGAATAATGCAGTGGGGCCCACGGAGATTGAACCACTGATGACGGCTCCAATAGCTTTGGTGGCAGCTCAGTCTGCTGTTATCTTGGCTCTGGGGTCCAGCATCTACTCAGGTGTTCAAAGCATGGAGGATCATGGATAGAGGCTTCCAAACTATCATATCATATCTGCACTCATTTCGCAGAACAGTGGAAGTGCTGATGCACAGCTTCGAGAGTGTCATTGGCTCCATGGAAGAGGAACATACATAAGTCCTTTGTAAGGAGGATACCATGTCTGCTTCCTCTCCCACCAGCCTCCCCAGTGTCCTCATTAGTGCTAGAGATCCAGCTGGGCCAGACTGCACTGGCCAATGCCAAGACACTGTAGTCTACAACCAGACCCTAAACAGCCAGAACTGCTCGTGATGGCTGACCTCAAGTGCCCTCAGTAGAAGCAGCCTTCCACCTCCCACGAGGTTGATTTTTATTTCTCTATAGTTAATTAGGCAATTCAAGAGTGATAAAGTAGCTGGAGTAGTAAACTAATTTTTGGATTGCTGTCAAGCTTAATATAGTAACAGCAACACACATGAAGGTGTAGTGCTTGAGGGCATACAGATGGTGGGTCTAAGGACTGGATGAGGCAGGAAAAGGGACTGTTTGTGCATTGGGAGGGGTGGTGGAAGGAGGATTATTTAATAAGTTACTGGCTTATAGCTCTGTAGCTGGCAGCAGTGCTGGGCATTGCTACTCCTCTGCATCTGCCACTTCTTCATCCCTTTCTCAATGTTCTGGCTCCAGTTCTTCCTCTCAGGGTAGCGTCAAAGCTTGCGAAATTGTACCATGTACATCACTCTGGGCTGCATTACAGGATGCCTGCAGAGCCACGCAGACAGCGGAACCTGTGCT
Source organism: Pristiophorus japonicus (assembly GCF_044704955.1). Classification (NCBI taxonomy): domain Eukaryota; kingdom Metazoa; phylum Chordata; class Chondrichthyes; family Pristiophoridae; genus Pristiophorus; species Pristiophorus japonicus. The sequence continues at coordinate 112,402,695 of NC_091977.1, read as the reverse complement.
TTAAAATGGTAATTGCCCGCTCCCTTCAAGCTCTTGGTCTCAGATAATTATCTTTACATCAGCACTCCATGTCTGTGCTCGGGATCCTGACAGGAATCATGAGCTGGGAAGTAAGGGGGTACTATTTGTCCCTAAGCAGCTAGCCTGCCACTCAACAGTCTGGGTGGCCAAGAAGGGGTATTGCAGACTGGCATAGGAGAAAAGCAACATGGCTACTTCCAGTAAAGTAGGCTCAGACCTGCATGATTCACTGCCTGTAGTCACAGATGAGTTGGACACTTAAGAAATGGAACTTCCTGTTCTGGAACATTACTGGTTCTTTATAGAGAGCTCAACAGGGCAGGCAACATAACCTTTTATGTTGCCATGGACCTGCAGAAACGAGTAATTTGAGCAAATACCACATCTCTTGCTTGGTAGACTCATGGGGAAGGTTAAGAAATCTTGGTGCTTCGCAAGAAGTGCATCTGTCATCTGCCTGATTTAAATGTGCACAGCAAACTGGGTGTCAGTCTAGAATAACCTAGAGACACAAGAGTTTAGAATAACTGTGGCCTTAATGGCTACAGCCATTGCTGTGGAAGTCTTGGTACTGGGCTACTATCCTCGAGCTCGCAAATCACTTTGCAACCTCCGTTCCGCTCCCCTCCTGGGCCTAATTTTTTTTTCCTTTTGCAAATAGACATTGAACATAAAACACATCTTTCCACCACCAAGCCCCACTACTTGCACAATCCAAAACCTCAACCTCACACCTACCCTGTCTAGAATTTTACCAAATGATGACCTTTACCAAAACCCACCTTCTACCTATGCCAGGCATATAGCCAACCTCCTCACTCCATAAGCTTCAGTATGGTTGATCAAGCCAGTAGTGGTAGTACATAAAGTTGATTTGATTGTATGGTTTTTAGAAGGCAAATGCCATCTACAAGGAAAGAGGCCATTTCGGCCCATGCCGGCTGACCAAGAGCTATCCAGCCTAATCCCTTTTTCTAGCTCTTAATGCTGTAACCTACAGGGCTACGGACCAAGTGCACATCCAAGTACTTTTTAAATGTGGTGAGGGTTTCTGCCTCTACCACCCTTTCAGGCAGTGAATTCCAGACTACCACCCTCAGTGAAGAAATTACCTCTCATATCTCCTCTAAACCTTCCCCCAATTACTTTAAATCTATGCCCCCTGGTTGTTGACCCCTCTGCGAAGGGAAACAGGTCCTTCCTATCCACTCAATCCAGGCCCCTCATAATTTTATACACCTCTATCAGGTCTCCCCTTAGCCTCCTCTGTTCCAAATAAAACAGACCCAACATCTTCAATCTTTCCTCATAGCCAAAATTCTCCAGTCCAGGCAACATTCTTGTAAATCTGCTCTGCACCCGTTCCAATGCAATCACATCTTTCCTGTAATGTGGTGACCAGAACTGCACACAGTACTCCAGCTGCAGCCTAACCAGTGTTTTATACAGTTCAAGCATAACCTCCTTGCTCTTGTATTCCATGCCTCGACTTATAAAGGCAAGTATTCCATATGCCGCCTTAACCACCTTATCTACCTGGCCTGCTGCCTTCAGGGATCTGTGGACCTGCACTCCTTTTCAGTGTCGTATCACTTAATGTGCATTCCCGTGCCTTGTTAGACCTCCCCAAATGCATTACCTCACACTTACTCGGATTGAATTATATTTGCAAATGTTCTGCCCACATGACCAGTACATTGATATCTTTCTGCAGTCCGCAGCTTTCGTCTTCATTATCAACCACACAGCTGATTTTAGTGTCATCTGCAAACTTCTTAATCATACTCCCAACATTTAAGTCCAAGTCACTGATGTATACTACAAAAAGCAAGGGACCCAGCACTGAACCCTGCGAAACTCCACTGGATAGAATATTAAAAGAAGGAAGGGTGGTTTGGGGGTGCGGGGGGGGGGCACAATAATCCACAAGACTGATAATAGGAAGATGCAAAGAATCATCATCCATTGATACAGGAAATTTGACCTTAAATAAAATTAGAAAATAAAAGACTGTAGTCCACTAGAAAATGAAAGAACTAAATCCAGGAGGCAATATTAATTTGAAGAAGTGAGGCTTTGTAACAATGCACATAAAGTTCCATTGCTCTAATTAATAGTGGAAACCTGGGGGTGAGAAATAAAAGAAGCTAGCGTAAAAATCTAAAATCCTGGAAGGAAAAGGCTAACTGATCTAATAAATCCATTCCTTTTAAACAGGCACCTACTCACTTTTTCACCACATCCCTGAGTTTGGTCTTTCCCCAGAAATGCATTGGATTATCTTTTGGACCCACTTATACTATTTACTTCAATGGCTTTCGCTGGCAATTTATTTTACATTTCAAGATAATCACAACATTAATGGAGATAGTACAAAAAAGTCACATATTGATCAGAATGTGGAATTCTTTGCTTCAAACTCTTGAAGTAGGTCCATAAATGTTTTAAAAGTGAACTACATAGTCACCAAAAAAGTGTTAAAGCGTGTAAGAAATGAGCAGGGAAGTGGGATTAGACTACGTCACTCATGTGGAAGACACACAGAGATTTGGGCCAAAGAGCATAGAAATGTGCTATGATTCCAAATCTAATACCATTTAAGCAATGCAGTTTTGCCTGACATAATTTCTCAATTTCAATTTTATATTTGAGCTCTTCACCAGTGAAAACATTGTTTTGTAAATTCTCTTCATAATTTGGGAAGTTTTAGTTGAGTCATTTCTTAATCTCCCTCAAGTTCAGATGTGCAGCTCAGTTTAACCTAGAATTGAGCCTTGTAACCCGACACTTTGATTTGACATTCCCTCCCTAAACCTCTCCGCCTCTCTTTCCTCCTTTAAGGCGCTCCTTAAAACCTACCTCTTTGAACAAGCTTTTGGTCATCTGCCGTAATTTCTTCTTGTGTGACCCGGTGTCAAATTTATCCGTTTTGTCTTGTAACACTGCTGTGAAGCACCTTGGGATGTTTTACTACGTTAAAGGCGCTATATAAATAAAAGTTGTTGTTGACTGTAATTTGGGTTAGTGGTGATGTTCGAGTTATTTTCTTCAAGTTTTCTATATGCCAACATCAGCATAATTGCATATCCTTTCCAAAAATGTACTATACCGTATAATGTTGGCGAAGGATACAAAAATCGACCTCAGAATACACACACGGTAAGCATTACCTCAAAAATGAGCCAAACAAACAATGTACCAACCCTTGATGGGCTGTGTTCCCACAAGTTCTGCAGAGTACAATGCTGTTGAATTTTCTCCTGCCCACAACTGCTGCTGTGTCAGACACTGCTGACATTTGCATTTTTTTGCTTTCACAGTATGATCTCTAAACAGCAGGAGAGCAAATGATAAATGAATACCTGAGATAAGTATGACAGATGTACCAGTGCATTCATTAAACTCTCTGGAGGTAAACATGGACATCAAGTGCTTTGTTAAGTGTAGCCACCTAAACCTGTGTCAGGTCCAAGCAGCTCGAGCTTGATGGATTGTTTTGGATTTAATTAAATTCACTAGGCAATTTTAGCCATAATGAAAGACAGCAAATCAAATTTCAAGCTCAAGGGAGATTTGATCACAAAAGGAAATCAAATGGTCACAGGTTTTTGTGAAAATTTGTGAATTCTATAAAAATGCAGTCTTTATCAGGTTTCATGCACTACGTGGAGCAGTCAATATTTCCCACATTAGGAGACAAATGAGAAATCGCAGGACTGGAGCAGCACTTTGAAGGAACGGCAATATACTTCCAAGTCAGGATGGTGTGCGACTTGGAGGTGGTGGTGTTCCGATGCGCCTGCTGCCCTTGTCCTTCTAGGTAGTAGAGGCCACGGGTTTGGGAGGTGCTGCCAAAGAAGTCTTGGCAAGTTGTTGCAGTACATCTTGTAGATGGTACACACTGCAGCCATGGTGCGCCGCAGATGGAGGGAGTGAATGTTTAAGGTGGTGGATGGGGTGCTAATCAAGCAGGCTGCTTTGTCCTGGATGGTGTTGAACTTTGAGAGTTGTTGGAGCTGCACTTATCCAAGCAAGTGGAAGAGTATTCCATTACACTCCTGACTTGTGCCTTGTAGATGGTGGAAAGGCTTTAGGGGTCAGGAGATGAGACACTCGCCACAGGATACCCAGCCTCTGACCTGCTCTTGTAGCCACAGTATTTATGTGGCTGGTCCAGTTAAGTTTCTGGTCAATGGTGACCCCCAGGCTGTTGATGGTGGGGGATGCGGCGATGGTAATGCCGTTGACTACTCAAGGGGCGGTGGTTAGACTCTCGCTTGTTGGAGATAGTCATTGTCTTGGACATGTGTATCATGAATGCTGCCTTGATGTCAAGGACAGTCAGTCTCACCTCACCTCTGGAATTCAGCTCTTTTGTCCATGTCTGGACCAAGGCTATAATGAGGTCTGGAGCCGAGCGGGCCTGACCGACACCCAGATTGGGTTCTGTGAGCAGGTTATTGGTGAGCAAGTGATGGGTGATAGCACCGTCAACGACACCTTTCTTTATTTTGCGGATGATTGAGAGTAGACTGATGGGGCGGTAATTGGCCGGATTGGATTTGTCCTGCTTTTTGTGAACAGGACATACCTGGGCAGTTTTCTACATTGACGGATAGATGTCAAGTATTGTAGCTGTACTGGAACAGCTTGGCTGGAGGAGCAGCTAGCTCTGGAACACAGGCCGACAGCCAGGGCCCATTGTCTTTGCTGTATCCAGTGTGCTCAGCCATTTCTTGATATCATGTGGAGGGAATCAAATTGATTGAAGACTAGCTTCTATGATGGTGGGGACCTCAGAGGAGGCCGCTATGGATCATCCACTGGGCACTTCTGACTGAAGATGGTTGCAAACACTTCAGCCTTGTCTTTTGCACTCACGTGCTGGGCTCCACCATAATTGAGAATGGGAATATTCATGGAACCTCCTCCTCCTATTAGTTGTTTAATGATCCACCACCATTTACGAGTGGATGTGGCGGGACTGCAGAGCTTTGATCTGATCTGTTGATTGTGGGATCGCTTAACCCCGTCTATAGCATGCATGTAGTCCTGTGTTGCAGCTTCCCCAGTTTGGCACCTCATTTTTGGGTATGCCTGGTGCTGCTCTTCTACACTCTTCATTAAACCAGGGTTGGTCCCCTGGCTTGATGTTAATGGTAGAGTGAGGGATACGCCGGGCCATGAGGTTACATATTGTGAAGGAATACAATTCTGCTGCTGCTGATGGTCCACTGCACCTCATGGATGCCCAGTTTTGAGCTGTTAGATCTGTTCTGATCCTATCCCATTTAGCATGGTAATAGTGCCACACATCATGATTTGGGGGGGGAGGGGGGGGGTGTCCTCAGTATGAAGAGGGGTCTTTGTCTCCACAATGTGCAGTGGTCACTGTCATGCTGTCTGAGACAGATAGATTGGTGAGGACGAGATCAAATAGGTTTTTCCCTGGTGTTGGTTGTCTCACCACTTGTCACAGGGCCAATCGGGCAGCTATATCCTTCAGGACTAGCCAGCTCTGTCAGTGCTGCTTCCAAGTGGTGTTCAACATAGAGGAGAACTGATTAATCAGCTGAGGGAGGGCGGTCAGTGGGAATAAGCAGGAGGTTTCTGCCCATGCTTGACCTGAAGCCATGAGACTTCATGAGGTCCAGAGTCATTGCTGAGGACCCCCAGGGCCACTCCCTCCCACTGTGCCGCCACTTCTGGTGGGTCTGTCCTGCCAGTGGGACAGGACGTAACCAGGGATGGTGATGGGAGTTTGGGACATTAGCGGAAAGGTATGATTCTGTCAGGCTGTTACTTGACTAGTCTGTGGGACAGCTCTCCCAATTTTGGCACAAGTCCCCAGATTTTGGAGGGGAAGACTTTGCAGGATCGAATGGGCTGGGTGTGCCGTTGTCATGTCCATAGCCGGTGCAGAGGTCAATGCCAGGCGGTCCATCCGGTTTTATTCTTTGCAGTGTTTTTTAATAACTGGCTTGCTAAGTAATTTCAGAGGGCAGTTAAGAGTCAACCACATTACTGTGGGTCTGGAGTCACATAGCAGCCAGACCAGGTAAGGATGGCAGATTTCCTTCCCTAAAAAAGGACATTAGTGAACCAGATGGGTTTTTACGACAATCTGATAGTTTCATGGACACTAGCTTTTTATTCCAGATGTATTCTTTGCACTGTTAAAACTTGTCATTTTTGAGTCTACCAATCTCTTAACTATACAGTAAACATTAAACGCATTAACTCTCTTGAATAGTGCAAGAACTAAGTATGGCTCCTCTATAGCATTGCCTTTGGCAGCAGGTAAATGAGGCTGTGCTGCCACCTCCAGACCATGTTAAGGGATCCATATTACCACCACTTTAGAGGGGCTAGAAATTGGGTAGCACCCCATTTGGGGCGATAATTTTTGAATAATCACAAAAGTATCACCAGGCGAAAAAGATTTATTGCTCTCGGGAACTTCGAGCGGTACCACTTTCCTTAGAGCGCTAAGGTGTGTGAGAGGGGAGATAGCGGCAGCACGCTGAACAATGTTCAGTGCAGCGCTGCCATCTTAAGAGGCTCCTTCCCTCGCTTAAAGGGAAGGGCCAATGAAGGGTTGAATGAATCTTAATGCTCTCTCTGTGGAGCCATGAGACCTGTGCTACGTGCATAACAGCCCCAAGCACTCGAAGAGAAAGTGGAGGGCTAAGGAATCATGGAGTCAAAAGCAATAAGAAGACACCATACTGGGGAGAGTAAAAAATGTTGCCCTACCTGACCACCTTTAAATATCATTCCCCAAGCGGCCAGCCGAGATGACAACGCCTCCTGCAGCTGCTGTTATTGACGCCCAGCGATACTGCAGGGGGAAGGAGTGAATATCACATCCGGGGCACTGCGCACCGGATGACGTCACGATCTACGGAGCGCAAGAGAGCGAGGCAATAAGCGTTAGCGCGAGCGCAAAACCGCAAGGAAAGTTCACGGATGTCGGTGAAATCGGCGCACCAAGTTGGTAGCCCCCTTAGCGCCCCATTAACACCCCCCGCAAGTGCTAATGGGAGGCACAAACTAGGTGAATTTCTCCCCCTTCATTTTACTTTGGATTGTGGGTAGACCGAGTGCTCAGTCTATATATATATAGATAGACATACAATGCAGTTTTTCCGTCAAAGATCTTCCCCAGTCACAGAGGAAAAGCACTATGGACAGGAAGAAAGCCCCCAACAAACTGTGACTTTCAAACAACTGTAACCAGACATTGCAGTCCAGGTTGTACCTCTCCAGTCTGGGAATTTCTATTCCGGAAACATCTCTGGCACGGCATTAGTTTGCGGGCAAAAAAACCCCACAATTTTAAGACTCGTGATTTTTCTCCCAAATTGTTTGCAGCAGTGTCCAGGCTAAAATCTCTGCGCTAACTGGGAGTTTCCAATATTGAGCAGAAGTTAAAGGTACAGTCGGACACTTTTGGTCATAACTTTAGATGTTGAATCAGTTGGACAGGTTGGTGATTCTGGAGGAATTCTGCGGCTTGTACTGCAACTGTTCGGCCAGCAGGATAGAAGATAGAATCCTATCCATAATATAAACAGCATCAGCAGCCTCAGATACTACTGTTTTTTCTTGAAGTGGTTATATATCAAATGTGCACTATGAAAATTACTCAGCAAATAAATAAATAGGACATACAAGCAACAAAGTTATTTTCATGTGACAATGGAATAGCCCTCAAATTTTATCCTCAATTGCAAATGTGCTTGATAGAATCCCCAAGATTCAAAAATGTCCCTGATTTGTATATTCATGTCATTCAATTTCATTAACTAGGTCCTGAAAGGCTAACAATAAACAAACTGACTAGAAAACAGAAGTGCATTTGAATTTGCAACTGTACACAAATGGTGGAAAATTAGATTTACTATTGTATTTTTGCCAGCAAGATAAACCTTCATGAATTGTGAATTTAAAAAAGTAAAATGCTCGAGCATCATTTATGTGCAGACTCAACTAAAATACAATAGCCAGTCCAGTTAGTGAAATTACACCGTTTATATAGCGCTTTCACAAAATGGTGGAAGCGATATAGCCAGTGCAAACGGCAGCTGAATCACCAATTTGGCATTCATGTAACTCTAAACATATTTACTTGCAAAATGTGAGATTTGTAATTGAGCTGCCAATGCATATTAAAGTTGGTATAAACTCATCATGAGTTTATAAATCTCGATGAGCATGAAGTCAACAGTACAGATATGGGAAGCATACCCAAATTTGTATAAGGAATCATCAAGTGAATTCTCCCTCCCCATAACTTTTTACTACTGGAAGCACTGATGGTATGTATCAGTCAGGTAACTTATTTGATGCACTGCAGTAAGCTAGTATAATTAAGGAAAGGGATATAAAATGGAGAGATGGGAAGAGCAAATATCCATCCAGTTTGTGTCATTTGAGATCCAGAGTAAATAGGATTCCAATAGTTTTTTAAATTATGTAGAGATAGCATTAATTATTTCATGGGCAAAAAGAAATTGGCAGATGCTTAATGAAATAATGTGTGTGTTTTTACCTGTTCCCATTTGATAAACATTTCACCTCACTACCTGGTTGTTTTTAAAAAAAAATGAAAAGATAGTGGAAGTGGGATATTCAGAAGTACTTACTGTGCCTGGGTCCCTGTCTGTTTCCACAGTAACCACAAAATGCATAGATATGGTGGTTCAGATACAAAGGCAAAAAAAGAAACAAAGAAAAAAGAAATTAGAACGCAAGCCGACAGATGCTTTCACAACAGCTTTTATTCATTCATTTCATTGCACATTCCTAATACATTTTCTTTTAAAAGTTCCACTTGTACTTTAACATTATAGGTACAACAGTGCTTTGCATACAACCCCTGGCCTTGGAACCAATGACAGAATAAATTACTGCTGGGTTAAATTAAAATGGCAACAAGAGAATTATTCGGCAAGTGCAATTCTTATTCATTAAATTAAATGGATTCACAGCACATCGATTCTCAATACAAGATTTTTTTTATATAAAGAGAAAACTATTCAATTTAACAAAGCAAAATGATTTGACATGATTACAGCTGAAAACCTAGGAACATCAAGCATTTTTTCCTCTCCCTGTACACATTTCAAAGATAAACAGTATGGATGGTTTTCTGGTGATCTCATTGTCCATCAAAACCTTTCTGGTTATCAGTAGTAGTAAAAATGCTGAGTAATAAAAATATGAATAAACTTCGCTAAGAATATGAGCAGCTCCCTTATTGTTTCTTGCTAGTGCAGAATCCATTATACGTGGTTAGCTGAAGAGCGGAAAATTACAGTGTGGACCACAAGTTCAGGCTCAAAACAGTTATTCTTTTACAAAAGAAAAGTCTACAGTATATATCCTGCCCATCCCAATATCACTATGAATTATGTTTTACAGTTGCTGGACATTGAGGGAGGAGAAAAAGAGGAATAGAATCAAAGTTTGCCTTTTTGTTTGTTTTAGTTTAGATTAACGGAGGGAACTAACATTATATTTGGCTCAGTGCACGAACTGTGCTTTTCCACATCTTTCCAGCATCTCTTCAATACACAATACATAAATGACATTCTCATGATACAAAAAAGCATCATCATCACTCCATCCATCATCATTAGGAGAACTTAACTGTTAAATACAAAATTTGAAAGCCTAATCCATCAATGCTGTTAACTGTCTGAGGAAACGAAGATTTCAGGTAGGTAGGTTTCTGATTTCTTATTGAGGGAAGTGAGGAAAAAAAGAGAAAGGATGGGGTTAAGAGTGTAGGGTTTCAGGTAGTTGGTTGTGCAGAATATTCGTTACAAAAAGGATCAAACATGTAGCAAGGAATGACATGTGGCCGACAATGACAAAATTGTTAGACAGCTTGCATGATGCAAGTATCTCTTTGCAATAACAATCTTGATTATCTTAAGCTAAACTACAAGCGACCTATTTAATTTGCTCTCTTGACTACTTTGGATCTAGTCAGAATAGGAAAAATGTGATTTGATTTACACATGGCTGAGGTTCGTTCAAGAAATCTAGATTTTTTTTTAAAAACAATTTTCATTTATCTGGCATCATACAGATAACAGAACACCGAATAACTTGTGCCTGCTTGACATTACATGCATTAAAATCATGGAAACTATCTTGTAAATCAAGTTTTAAATGGGAATTATTTTCTATTAAATGTCAACTATTAAGACTATTCCCAATTAATGAATGAACCATCTGGTAATAAACACAGCAAATACAAAACAGATTACTCTTGACAAAGCCATTGTGCATTATTTGAGATAGTTACTTCATCTAGATTTTGTAAAATCCCATTGATTAAATAACTGAAGTCACTGTTTGCGAAAGCTTTCTTTTTAAAGAAAAAGACAAAATGATATTGCACTTCAAATTGCAAAGTTCACTTTTTAAAATATAGTTTATTGGTTCTGGAAAGTTTGCATAGATATGTGGTGAAAAGATGCACTGCGATTTACCGTACTCACAGGAGTATACTTTTATGCATCATGTTGAGTAAGATGTAGACGTTTAGACACTACACATCGAGAGGAGCAAGGCAGTCTGGTTGCAGAAGGCTTTTTTTGGGACAAAAAGCTAATGGGCAAGGGAATTATCCTGTATTAGTTTTGATGAATAGTTGATCTTGAAGAGGTTTATACTGTCATCACCATTCTGTCCCTCCACTTTCCTAATACCTTTTTTTTAGGGTGGGAGCATGCACAAGGCAAGGAAGAGGACTCAAGACTAGTATCCCTCCACCTGCAGTTGGAACATGCACAAAACTCAGACTTTCATACATCCTACACAGATGCTTCCTTTGCATTATGTTAGCAAGAATTATGCTTGCCTACATGTTACACGAGTTTCATACCTTCCATGCAACAGTGGGTTGGGTCTGAAAGATCACCAGATTATTCTTGGTCCTTGCCATCACTAGAACCTGTGGCAATTTTTTTTGAGGGAGGGGGGGGCGGCGGGGGGGCGCACGGGTGGGTGCAAACGGGGAAACTGTTCATTTGCAATGCACAACTCCAAACAAAAACTATAAGCATATCACCTTAAGCAAATATTCTAAACCTTACCGAACAAGACATTTGGATTAAGACAACTGAAATGACTTCAAAATTTGTAAAGTTTATGATTCAGACAAAGGTGCCTCTCTGCCTCACCCATTTTGAATTTACAAATGTAATAGTCAAGATAGGGAGCTAGACACGGAGGGGAAGAAAAAGGAATGGTTGCTAACGCCGACAAGTATGCACCAGTGCAATCGACTCCTTACTCCAATCATCCAAGTCAATACAATTAAAAATGAAGTTGGCGCAACTAGTTGTCAGAACAATACATCTGCTGAACAAATAGCAACGGTTGCAGAAAGTAGATGAGTTAAAATCAACTGGCTTAAAATCTACGCATTCCATGAACAACTATCAATTGGACTAAATGAGTAATAGGGCATAGGAGTAAGCAACATTGTATTATTCCCATCTAAATCATACACCAATAATTCCTGCTGCAGTGATTCTCTAAAGTTGCAAATGAAAGACTTCCCCCACCCCTTCCCAAGTCAATCCATTTTAATGGAACAGTTGTTTTGTAATGATGTGATAAAGGGGATTGATCTCCTTCAAGTATTTCCACTCTACATCTCTTCATTTGCTATGGTAACTTTTTTACATGTGTACTTGGACCTTTGTCCAGCCGTGAGCATTTGTTACGCATTAACAAATACTCAAGAACAACTGGCAGCAAAGAAACTTGAGATCAGTCAACAGTCAGTAAACATTACAAAATAATTGCCATGACTGCTATGGATTGCAATCCCCTTGCCCAATGTAATTACAACATTTGCTGCATTAAAGTGGGATGGAACACTACATCAAGAACCAAGTTTAGAGTGGGGAACACATCCTTCTTGCCCCTCAAGCTCCCACTTAAGAAAGGATGGGTACAGTACTCCTATTTAAGAAGGACTTATGCTCCATTTTAATATAGGCAGCCAACAAAATAATAGCATTTGTAATCTAGGACCTAATACATCACAGAAAACCATAAAAAAATTCTTCAGAACAACATGACAGGCTCATAATTTAAATCTTGGGTTAAAAGAAAAAACTGATTGTTTGGGCAATTGGTTAATTTTTTTTTGCATCTTATATTGATTTGCAAACTGTACAAAAAAAACCTTGATGTGAGAGGACTGAAATTCACAAAAAGTTTCTAATCAGGCCTTCCTTGCTTCTCACCTCTGTGGTGGTCCGATTCATGGTGCTTCTTATCATCTTTCATAGAAAGGTGGGACTGTCCACCCAAAGCACTTGATAGGGCCAAAAGGCCTGCACTGCTACCAAGTGAGGGGATTGATGGCGGCTGGAGTCCTGAAGGGTGAGGAGTGAGAGGCACTGGAGGTCCATGGCCATGAGAGAGATGTTGAGCCTGAAGTTGCTGTTGCTGTCCATATCAAGACCATCATAAGTTTGCCAGCAAAATAAGAATGAGGAGAGAAGAAAACAAAATGTAGTTATTTCAGTGAAAAGTTCCCAGTGCAAAGTTCGGCAACTAATGTAAAGTAAAATTGGCACTTAAAGAAAAAAATTGACAGCATTTACAAAACATTCCTGCTCTTATCTTCTCAGCTATAAGCATCTGGGAGTCCCTGACCCAGGATCACCCAAAGTGGAGGAAGAGCATCTGGGAGGGCACTGAGCACCTCGAGTCTCGTCACCGAGAGCATGCAGAAACCAAGCACAGATAGTGGAAGGAGCATGCGACAAACCAGGCTCCCCACCCACCCTTTCCTTCAACCACTGCCTGACCCACCTGCTAGAAACTAATTCCCGTATTGGACTGTACAGCCGCCCGAGAACTCACTTTCAGAGTGGAAGCAAGTCTTCCTCGATTACGAGGGACTGCCTATGATGATGAATGGATTAACATATTCACATGGTAATGATTGTGTTAGATTTTGACTTGAAGTCTCTGTTGGATACAATCACACACTGCCAGTAATATACAACACACAGATTAGATGTAATGTCTGCATAGCACCTTAGTATATTTTGAAATGGTATATGCTTGATTTGAATGGCTGCCAATTTCTGAAATTCAAAGTTTCCCAAAGTTCCAGCAGCAAATTCTGGAGCAACGTAGAAACATAGAAATTTACAGCGCAGAAGGAGATCATTTTGGCCCATCGTATCCGCGCCGGCTGACAAAGAGCTACACGGCCCTTGGTCAGCAGCCCTAAAGGTTACATATAAACCTATGAACAATGACAGAAAGGCAAAGAGCACCCAGCCCAACCAATCTGCCTCACACAACCCCTTATACTGAAACATTCTACACTCCACCCCAACCAGAGGCATGTGATCACCTGGGAGAGGCAAAAACCAGATAAAAACCCAGGTCAATTTAGGAGAAAAAAAATTTGGGAAAATTCTTCTCCGACCCATCCAGGCGATCAAAACTAGTCCAGGAGATCACCCTGGCCGTATTCTATTCCCTGCAGTACTTAGCATTATATCTGCGCCGTCCAACAAAGGGTCATCCAGTCTAATCCAATTACTAGCTCTAGGTCCGTGATCCTAATTGCCTATCCAACCATCTCTTAAAAGTGGTGAGGGTTTCTGCATCCATCAGTCTTCCAGGCAACGAGTTTCAGATCCTCACAACCCTCTGTGTAAAGAAGCCCCCACCTCAAATCCCCTCTAAACCTTCCACCCACCAACTTAAAACTGTGCCCCCTGATTATAGACCCCTCCACCAATGGAAATAGACCCTTACTATCCACTATGTCCAGGCCCCTCAATATTTTGTACACCTCATTGAGGTCTCCTCGCAACCTCCTCTATTCCAATGAGAACAAACCCAGCCTATCCAATCTGTCCTCATAACTAAGATTCTCCATTCCAGGCAGCATTCTATAAATCTCCACTGCACCTTCTAGTACAATCACGTCCTTCCTATAATACGACGACCAGAACGGCACGCAGTACTCCAGCTGTGGCCGAACCAAAGTATTATACAATTTAAGCATAACCTCCCTGCTCTTATATTCTATGCCTCGGCCAATAAAGGCAGGCATTCCGTATGCCTTCTTAACCACCTTATCCATCTGGCCTGCTAGTTTCAGGGATCTGTGGACAAGCATTTCAAGGTACCTTTGTTTATCTGCGTTATTAAGTAGCCTACCGCTTAATGTGTATACCTTTTCCTTAATAGCCCTCCCAAAGTGCATAACCTCACAGTTCTCAGAATTAAATTCCATTTGCCACTGCTCTGCCCACCTGACCGGTAGATTGATATCCTCCTGCAGCCCATGACTTTTCTCTTCATTATCAACCACACAGCCAATTTTAGTGTCGTCTGAAAACTTCTTAATCATACTCCCTATATTCAAATCTAAATTGTTGATACATACCACAAAAAGCAAGGGACCCAGGACTGAGCTCTGTGGAACGCCTCTGGAAACATCCTTCCAGTCACAAAAATATCAATCATTACCCTTTGCTTCCTACCTCCAAGCCAATTTTGGATCCCACTTGCCACTTTGCTCTGTATCCCATGGGCTTTAACCATCATGACCAGTCTACCATGTGGGACCTTATCAAAAGCCTTGCTAAGGTCCAAATATACTACATCGTACGCACTACCCTCATCGACCCTCTTGGTTACCTCTTCAAAAAATTCAATCTGGTTAGTCAAACACGATCTTCCCTTAACAAATCTGTGCTGACTGTCCCTAATTAATCCTTGCCTTTCCAAATGCAGATTTATCCTGTTTCAGGATTTTTTCCAATAATTTTCCCACCACTGAGGTTAGGCTGACAGACCTGTAATTACTCAGCCTATCCCTTTTTCTTTTCTTAAACAAGAGTACTACATTAGAAGTTCCCCCAATCCTCCAGCACCATGCCCAGATCCAAAGAGGAAAATGATGGTCAAGGCCTGTTATTTCCTCTTTTACTTCGCTCAACGGCCTGGGATGCATTTCATCCGGGCCTGGGGACTTATCTACTTTCAAAGCTGCTGAACCCTTTAATACTTCCTCACTCACTATATTTATTTCAAGAAGATACAAACCAAGTCTCAATGATTTTATTCCGATTGTGCTGTGAATTATCAACTTGTATTTACATAGCCCCTTTAATGTAGTAAAACGCCACATGGTACTTCACAGGAGTATTAAAAGACAAAAAATTAAAAACTTCAAATCCTGAAACAGAAATGCATGTTGGCCATTTTTATATTGGTTCACTTTCAATTTGGTTTCTGGGAGACCAGGATCTATGAATTGTCCTCCTGTTTATGCTATTAAATCTGGCTCCCTCCAAGGCAACAGAATCAAACTTAGTAACTAACATAAATGCTTACTGATGTTGATCTGCAAAATAATACAGTGCCAATATAAGGCTAGTTTTAGGGTGGAAATTCAGTTAGGAATTAAAATACATGAATCCCCAAACTAAACTAAGAGGATAAAAGTGACTGGTTAGCAAATATGTAAACAGTAAAATTGTAACTTGTCTGTATAGCAGTGAGGCAACGTGTTCTTTTGATAAGCACATCTGATCCGACAGATCAATTTTTGACTGTTGCAAACCAAAATTTATGTTTAAAAAAAAATGTCTGCTGGGACGGTAGAAATCTGTTGACAACATCCAGCTTAATTCTGCATTTGAATGGACAAATCCTCAGGGCTAGAACCTCCACTTTTGTGCTTATCGCCCAAAAATGGGCGTTATTTCCGGTGTGGATGGTAAAAAAGGGTTTTTATATCGCCGGCTTCTCGCCCACTCTCAAAACACCTAGTTTACATTTTTGAAAATGGGCGTTACCGCGAGCGATATCAAATGGGCGGTAGCGTTAAATGTTTCTGACCTTCTGCCGTAAAGTGTGGCCGTCCTTAGCAACGGCATGGCAACGCTCGATTCCCGCGATCCACGAGGTCAAGGGTCACCATGACATGCGCAGAAGGGAGACAGAGAGCGAGGGAGCTCAGAGGCACTGAAAACGTGTGTGACTGTTTAGCTGTTGTGAGAAGAACGACGAAGATTCACCTGCAGCAAAAAGCCTACTAAACACCAAGAACATAGTTGGCACCGAATTTTTGTCCAACAAATAAGATACAACATGGAAGGGATGGAGGAGGCCCTGGAGCTGGTAGCCAGGAACACTGGTAGCAGAGGGCTCCCAGTGGTCCCGGAGCGCCGCACTGCACCCCAAGGTGACGCACCCCCATTGCCAACCACACAAGAGTCAGCAGCAACATCTTGCTGATGGCTCGGAGCACGTTCCCACCTCGGAACCGTCCTCTCACGTAACCGTCCAAGCAGCACTTCGGCCGTCACCCTCCCTCCTCCCCCAATGAAACATAAACTGAGGACCTCCTCGGCCAGGTGGTTTGGAGTCAGGAGGGGAAGGGGAAGGGGTAGAGGTGGAGAGGAGAAGCGGGGGTGGGGGCGGAGGGAAAATGGTTGGTTTGTACAGAAATACTAATGATTTCAGACTAATGTTCGATTTAAATGTTTATGTTGGGAGGAGGCCAGCATCGCGAGCGGAACGGCGCGGGAGGACACAGGGTGGGCGACAGCTTGGAGCAGTGGCAGTCAGGAGGAGGCTAGCTGGTGCAGGGGCCGAAGGTAAAACAAAGAAGTAGAAAGAAGACGTCACAGCCAAGCGGGTAAGTGGAGCTGCGCATGGATACACTCTGGAGCATCCGCGATGCTGAGGATGTCGTGAGTTGGTCACACCGCAGGTAAAAGTTACAAAGGCAGATAGGGAATGGGTGACCATCAGGCAGAGCAGTGGAAGGAAGGTAGTGCAGGGATCCCCTGTGGTCATCCCCCTCCAAAACATATACACCACCTTGGGGGCTGTTTGGGCGGGGTGGGGGGGGTCACTCATCAGGGGAGGGCAGCAGCAACCAAGTTCATGGCACCATGGGTGGCTCTGCTGCACAGGAGGGCAGGAAAAAAAGAGTGGGAGAGAGATAGTGGTAGGGGATTCTATTGTAAGGGGAATAGATAGGCATTTCTGCGGCGACAACCGAGACTCCAAGATGGTATGTTGCCTCCCTGGTGCAAGGGTCAAGGATGTCTCGAAGCAGCTGCAGTGCATTCTGGAGGGGGAGAGTGAACAGCCAGTTGTCATTATGCATACAGGAACCAACGATATAGGTAAAATACGGGATGAAGTCCTACAAGCTGAATTTAGGGAGCTAGGAGTTAAATTAAAAAGCAGGACCTCAAAGGTAGTAATCTCACAATTGCTACAAGTGCCACGTGGTGGTCAGAGTAGGAATCGCAGGATAGCCAAGATGAATACGTGGCTTGAGTAGTGCAGGAGGGAGGGATTCAAATTCCTGGGACATTGGAACCGGTTCGGGGGAAGGTGGGACCAGTACAAACCGGATGATCTGCACCTGGGCAGGACCGGAACCAATGACCTAGGGGAAGTATTTGCTCGTGCTGTTGGGGAGGGGTTAAACGAATGTGGCAGGGGAATGGGAACCTATGCAGGGAGATGGAGGGAAGTAAAAGTAGAGGGCAGAGAAACCCAAGGCAAAAATCAAAAAGGGCCACATTACAGCAAAATTCTAGAGGGGCAAAGGGTGTTAATAAGACAAGCCTGAAGGCTCTGTGCCTCAATGCAAGGAGTGTTCGTAATAAGGTGGACAAATTAACTAAGCAGGCAGCTATTAATGAAAATGATATAATTGGGATTACGGAGACATGGCTCCAGGGTGACCAAGCGTTGCTGGTTAAAGAGGAAATTAACGCAATAGTAAGGAAGGATATTAGCTTGGATGATGTGGAATCTGTATGGGTGGAGATGCGGAATACCAAAGGGCAGAAAACGCTATTGGGAGTTGTGTACAGACCAAACAGAAGTAGTGAGGTTGGGGACAGCATAAAACAAGAAATTAGGGATGTGTGCAATAAAGGTACAGCAGTTATCATGGACGACTTTAATCTACATATAGATTGGGCTAACCAAACTGGTAGCAGTACGGTGGAGGAGGATTTCCTAGAGAGTGTATTAGGGATGGTTTTCTCGATCAATATGTCGAGGAACCAACTAGAGGGCTGGCCATTCTTGACTGGGTGATGTGTAATGAGAACGGACTAATTAGCAATCCTGTTGTGCGAGGCACCTTGGGAAGAGTGACCATAATATGGTAGAATTCTTTATTAAGATGGAGAGTGACACAGTTAAGTTCAGGACCTTAGTCTCTGAATTAAGGAGAGATAACTTCGATGGTATGAGACGTGAATTGGCTAGAATAGACTGGCGAATGACACTTAAAGGGTTGACGGTGGATAGGCAATGGCAGACATTTAAAGATCACATGGATGAACATCAACAATTGTACATCCCAGTCTGGAGTAAAAATAAAACGGGGAAGGTGGCTCAATCGTGGCTAACAAGGGAAATTAGGGATAGTGTTAAATCCATGAAAGAGGCATATAAATTGGCCAGAAAATGTAGCAAACCTGAGGACTGGGAGAAATTTAGAATTCAGCAGAGGAGGACAAAGGGTTTAATTAGGAGGGGAAAATAGAATACGAGAGGAAGCTTGCCGGGAACATAAAAACTGACTGCAAAAGCTTCTATAGATATGTGAAGAGAAAAAGATTAGTGAAGACAAATGTAGGTTCCTTGCAGTCAGAATCAGGTGAATTTATAATGGGGAACAAAGAAATGGCAGACCAATTGAACAAGTACTTTGGTTCTGTCTTCAAGAAGGAAGACACAAATAACTTTCCGGAAATACTAGGGGACCGAGGGTCTAGTGAGAAGGAGGAACTGAAGGCAATCCTTATTAGTCAGGAAATTATGTTAGGGAAATTGATGGGATTGAAGGCCAATAAATCCCCGGGGCCCAATAGTCTGCATCCCAGAGTACTTAAGGAAGTGGCCCTAGAAATAGTGGATGCATTGGTAATCATTTTCCAACAGTCCATCGACTCTGGATCAGTTCCTATGGACTGGAGGGTAGCTAATGTAACACCACTTTTTAAAAAAAGGAGGGAGAGAAAACAGAAAATTATAGACCGGTTAACCTGACATCAGTACTGGGGAAAATGTTGGAATCAATTAAAGGTGAAATAGCAGCGCATTTGGAAAGTAGTGATAGGATCGGTCCAAGTCAGCATGGATTTATGAAAGGGAAATCATGGTTGACAAATCTTTTAGAATTTTTTTTTTTTTGAGGATGTAACTAGTAGAGTGGACGTGGTGTATTTGGACTTTCAAAAGAAATTTGACAAGGTTCCACACAAGAGATTGGTGTGCAAAATTAAAGCACATGGTATGGGGGGTAATGCACTGACATGGATAGAGAACTTGTTGGCAGACAGGAAGCAGAGAGTCAGGATAAATTGGTCCTTTTCAGAATGGCAAGCAGTGACTAGTGGCGTGCTGCAGGGCTCAGTGCTTTGAGCCCAGCTATTTACAAAATACATCAATGATTTCGATGAAGGAATTGAGTGTAATATCTCCAAGTTTGCAGATGACACTAAGCTGGGTGGATGCTAAGAGGCTGCAGGGTGATTTGGACAGGTTAGGTGAGTGGGCAAATGCATGGCAGATGCAGTATAAATGTGAGGTTATCCATTGTGGCAAAAACAGAAAGGCAGAATATTACCTAATGGCGACAGAATAGGAGAGGTGCAGTGAGATCTGGGTGTCATGGTACATCAGTCATTGAAAGCTGGCATGCATGTACAGCAGGCAATTAAGAAGGCAAATAGCAAGTTGGCCTTCATAGCTCGGGGATTTGAGTATCGGAGCAGGGAGGTCTTACTGCAGTTGTACAGGGCCTTAGTGAGGTCTCACCTGGAATATTGTGTTCAGTTTTGGTCTAATCTTAGAAAGGATGTGCTTGCTATTGAGGAGGTGCAGCTAAGGTTCACCAGACTGATTCCCGGGATGGTAGGACTGACATGAGGAGAGACTGGATTGACTGGGCCTGTATTCACTGGAGTTAAGAATAATGAGAGGGCATCTCATAGAAACACAACATTCTGACGGGACTGGACAGGTTATATGCGGGAAGAATGTTCCCGATGTTGGGAAAGTCCAGAACCAGGGGTCACAGTCGAAGGATAAGGGGTAAGTCATTTTAGGACCAAGATGAGGAGAAACTTCTTCACTCAGTTGTTAACCTGTGGAATTCTCTACTGCAGAGAGTTGTTGATGCCAGTTCATTAGATGTATTCAAGAGGGAGTTAGATATGGCCCTTATGGCTAAAGGGATCAAGGGGTATGGAGAGAAAGCAGGAAAGGGGTACTGAGGTGAATGATGAGCCAGGATCTTATTGAATGGTGGTGCAGGCTCGAAGGGCCGAATGGCCTACTCCTGCACCTATTTTCTTTGTTTCTATTTAGCAAAAACTTGTAGCACATTGGCTCAGATAGCTGCACCATTACACGCTGGTGATTCCTTATCAAAGGGCATAATCACACTTAACTTCAATCAACTTAAACTTTAACTGTTACCAAGGTGATGCCCACCATTGATGTATGACCTGCACACCCAGCAGTGTGTCAGCCTTGTAAATAACACAAACGTTCTTTCAGGCAAAGCGATCATTGATGAGCTCCTGCAGCTATCATGCCACCATGGGCCCTTTCATGCGATCTACAGGGGGGTGCATGGCTTCAGCGTCCTCCCTCTCTCTGGTGAGGGAGACTGTCAGACTCATCAGGCAATTCTTGTCCCCTCCCGATAGGCAAGTAGTGTAGCATGGAGCACATCATGAATTGAGCTACCTGCTCAGGGTGATGTTGGAGCTCACCCGAGTAGTCCAGGCATCTAAGGCGCTGCTTCTGCACGCCAATGGTTTTCTCCATGATATTGCAAGTTGCTCTCGTTGCATCGCCTCTCAGCCTCGGTGTGGGTGTCACACAGGGGGGTCATCAGCCAGGTGGCGAGGCCATTATCCTTTGTCCCCAAGCATCCAGCATTGACCTTGTGGCTCATTTGTTTAACAAGTCAGATACAGTACTCTCACGCATTATAGGAGCTTCATGGATGCTGCCCGGAAATTGAGCATTCACTGCCAGCATAATTTGCTGGTGGTCGACAACCAGCTGGACATTCAGGGAGTGGAATCCCTTACAGTTCCTGAAAACCTCTGCATCCTGATAAGGTGTCTGCATTACAATGTGCGTGCAGTCTATTGCTCCCTGCACCTTGGGGAAGTTTGCAATTCTGGAGAACCTAGAGCCTTCTCACTCTGTGCCTCCCTGGTTATAGGGAAGCTGATCAAGTCCCTCCTGGGTGTGTACAGGGCTTCAGTGACCTGTTAATGCAGTGATGTGTGGCATGCTGAGAAAGTCCACAAAGGTTGCCAGCTGTGTCCTGAAAAGAACCCGAGGCGTAGAACGACAGTGCCGCGGTGACTTTGACCTCGACAGACAGTGCAGTTCTGATGGTGCTGGCAGGCTGCAGATCTGTCCTTATCAGCTGGCATACCTCAGTGATAACCTCTTTGTGGAAGTGCAGTCTCTGAAGGCAGGTTGTGTCAGGCAAGTCGAAGCAAGAATGCTTCTCCTTGTATTTGCGGGGGGTGTAATGTATCGTCCTCCTCATCTGTCGGCCACGTCTTACATTGGGCGCATAATGTACTGGAGCATTCCTTCGGCGATGTAGAGTCTGCTGCATGTATTTGGTCACCAAGAGAGGGTGAGAAACGACAGGCCACATTGTCGTAGCTTTCTGTTTTCTACCAATTGCTCACAAACAAGGAAGGTCCTGATGAACACACCTCTTCAATTCCAATCGGTTACAGTGTGGGCAAAATGTTTTTAGAGATGTTCACATCAACTCCAACGACCTGCAGGGTACATCCGAACTCTGCAGCCTTTTAAAGGACGCGACATGTGATCTACAACATGGTGTGCATAATGCTGTGATTCAACCCAGTTAGTTCCACATTTTGTGGGCGTTTTTTTTTTGAGCAAGCGATATTAGAAACATAGACATAGAAACACAGAAAATAGGTGCAGGAATAGGCCATTCGGCCCTTCGAGCCTGCACTGCCATTCAATGAGTTCATGGCTGAACATGCAACTTCAGTACCCCATTCCTGCTTTCTCGCCATACCCCTTTGATCCCCCTAGTAGTAAGGACTACATCTAACTCCTTTTTGAATATATTTAGTGAATTGGCCTCAACAACTTCCTGTGGTAGAGAATTCCACAGGTTCACCACTCTCTGGGTGAAGAAGTTTCTCCTCATCTCGGTCCTAAATTGCTTACCCCTTATCCTTAGACTGTGACCCCTGGTTCTGGACTTCCCCAACATTGGGAACATTCTTCCTGCATCTAACCTGTCTAAACCCGTCAGAATTTTAAACATTTCTGTGAGATCCCCTCTCATTCTTCTGAACTCCAGTGAATACAAGCCCAATTGATCCAGTCTTTCTTGATATGTCAGTCCCGCCATCCCGGGAATCAGTCTGGTGAACCTTCGCTGCACTCCCTCAATAGCAAGAATGTCCTTCCTCAAGTTAGGAGACCAAAACTGTACACAATACTCCAGGTGTGGCCTCACCAAGGCCCTGTACAACTGTCGTAACATCTCCCTGCCCCTGTACTCAAATCCCCTCGCTATGAAGGCCAACATGCCATTTGCTTTCTTAACCGCCTGCTGTACCTGCATGCCAACCTTCAATGACTGATGTACCATGACACCCAGGTCTCGTTGCACCTTCCCTTTTCCTAATCTGTCACCATTCAGATAACAGTCTGTCTCTCTGTTTTTACCACCAAAGTGGATAACCTCACATTTATCCACATTATAGTTCATCTGCCATGCATTTGCCCAATCACCTAATCTATCCAAGTCACTCTGCAGCGGGCGATATGTGTGCGAGGTGGTGAAATTGACGATGGGCGATCTCCATGGCCCCTAGTTTGGGTAAATATGCTCTTTACGACAAAAAACAGTGGGCGGGCGTTAATATTGAATCTCGGCGTTAATTACAGACGGAAAGTAACGCTGGGCGATATTATGGACGTTGAATTCGCCCATTCTGGTGATTCCGCCCCAAAAAGGTGGGCAGGCGGTAATATTTTTTCTCGCCGTTAAGCTCATGGGGAAAGTAACGCTCGACGATAAGTTTCTGAAAAATGCCCGCCAGTTTCCATTTTGTGCCAAAATGGGCGCTATACGTCATTTCAGCGGTAAAATGGGCGTTAAGTGGGCATTAAGCAGGCAAAAAAAGTGGAGGTTCTAGCCCTCAGACTCTAGCAGCTTTAAGTAATAAAGCACTCTGGTGGGAAGAATAATAGCCACATGCAAACAATGGATAGCTTTTGATGGAATGAAAGTTATTAGGCAAGTTTAATTCAGATTTGATACCATAATTATGACTTTTGTGAGCCTTTGCCGAACTTTTATATACTGTGGATGAAAGTGCTTTAATTAGATTTTATATCCAACGTTTCACATATGAAGTCATAATGGCTTTAGTCATTACATATACAGGTATTGAATCACAAGTTATCAGAACTGTCTGACTTCCAGATCACTTCACCTTCTTAAGGTGCAGTGGGGCTTTGCCATATCTTGCATCCTTCATGACCATTGGGGGAGGGAGAGAGGAGAAAAGAGCATCACAACCAAACACGCCCCTAACCAACACTCAACAGGCCTAATTAGATAGCAAATTAATAATAGAAAGCCAAGCATTAGTTGCCACAACTGAGGCAAGACTAGATTATTCAGCATAAATTAGGCACTGACCTTTGCTTCTGTATGACAATAACCACTTAGCCATACTACCAGACAATGAATCTACTTTCATACCATGCAAGGCCCATATTTGCACTGCCAGTTCCCAAAGCACCAGTTTCAAGCAGCTGGCTGCAACCCCAAATGTAAACCTGCCAAATTTGCCAAGACTAGTAGCCAGGAAAACCCAATTTAAAAAAAAATCTTCCAGACAGCCGGCCATGGCTTATTCCAGATGGTTTACCTACAGCTTGCAGCTGGGTGCACAAGACCCATGCTTTAGGAGCCAAATGAGCAAAGCATGGTTCATGCTTTGTACAAAGGCAGCTTTAGATGTTGACAGCAGCAACAGGGAACAAAGCACATTTTCATGAGAGGGGAAATTGAGATAGGTATAACAAAACAAGTGACATTTTTTTCCCCCAAGGGAACAATGAGGAAGTTCAATATTCAGGAGTGGTTTTACTATATCAAGCATACAGAAAGCAATGATTATGGAACAAATGTAAATTAAGTATTTTTTGGTTTGGCAAGTTTAAAAACTGATCCTTTCATATTGGAGATTAAGTTATTAGCGATCAAGTTAACAGACCATGCTGCTTCTCTTACTGATTGAGCTGTTACAATTCAAAACACATGTACTAGCTTCTATAACTCCAGCTGCACAAAACAAGCTAGTTGTTCATATAAATCAGAGGAAGAAAGGGTTGAGAAATTAAAGAATAAAGGGTTAAAAAAAAAAATCAAGTAGATGACATGCAGTTTAGGTCATCATAAATGGAATAAGTACATTGGCGTGGAGTTTACGCTGGATTGTGCTGTTTTTTTCTCCCCGGTGCAATTTTGATAGACATAACTGGCGCAAAAGATTGCGGAATTTCAAGTGCAAATTGTGTTCAGCGCAACAAGTTTCGGCGACTTTTTGAGCTAGTTTTAAAAACATTGTGCCGGCAGGCCCAGCCCACAAAACTGGCTTGTGCCCCCAGGTTGAATCAGCATTGGGAGGTTTGACTAATTGCGCTCATTTGCAGGCCTTCAAGAGGCTCCAAAAATTATGCTGGAACTTTTGAGGGAAAGTTTTGAATGTTGTTTTATAATTTACTAAAGGAATTCACTACTGTACCCCAATCCAACTAGTTTAGTACATTTAAAAGTCAATTCCAGTCATTTAAAATTGGGTTTCTCATAGGAAGTGGATTGATACCAATTTGTGTGTGATAAACCCAATTTCAGGTGTATTAATCAAATTTTACCAAGTGTATTAATCAAATTTTACCAAGTTACCACTCTTAAATACATCAAGGGATGTTTTTAAAGCAAAAAATGTTAATTAAAAAAAAATGCAGCCCGATTGCGTTGGTTCATGGCAGATATTGCACTCAGCGATATGCAAATGAGTTTGAGCAGAAACTCGGCGGGGGGGGGGGGGGCGGGGGGAAAGAGGGAAGAGAAACACTTTCCAAAACAAATTGCGTCAGAATCAACAATTGCATCCAAAGCGGAAACTTCTCCCCCATTATGTGTAGTACATTTCAAGTACAGACACAACACATAACAAATGTATGGACTTGAGATTTTCTCACACTTAAACAATGCAGCTACGCAAAACACTACAGTGCATGAAAACACTACACAGTGCATGACAGTAGCACAGCCCATTAATCTAAAAGCATTGATACAGAGCACAGAACATGCTGCTAATTATTATCCACAAGTCTACATTTTAGAAGCCATATATATTGCAATGAAATTCAATGTTTAACATGACAATATCTAAATGATTTTATTAAAAATACTCATGGCAGTAGAACTTTAAACATTACTACATAGTACAGGTTTGCTAAAAGTAAGTTAATATAATTCACTTTGTGTCCCATTTGATTGAGAATTTTCGTGTTAGGCTACAAGCCAGGAAAGAAAAAAACGAAGCTTGTCTTGATGTCTGCACTATGGTTGACCAGGCATGCTTATTAGCACTTAATTAAAAGTTGGACACCTGCCATTAGAACCATGTTCATTGCAATCCAAGTAACAAGTTTGTCCCATTACCAATTACTACCACTCCTCAAGTGTTGTCCGATTTCTTTGAAAGAAGCGGTGATGCATGTATAGGCAGCTGAACTGACAGCAATTAACAACAGACATTATAAAAATAGCTAAAATGTGGACATACAACCCTTCAGCACTAGAACTCAAGAAGCAGAACAGAACTTCACATCGCAAACAGCTAAGTGCATTAGCCTAATTTGTCTCCCCAATTGAATTGTAGATAATAGGATTAATTCTGTGCAACCAGCATTAAGGTTTCTAGAAGTGCAGAATAAATTGTTAACACTACTTAGATTTCAAATATTCAAGACAGCTGGCAAGTTTCTCTGAACCACCAAGCAAACAGTTCCCCCAGATCAGGGGGCACATGATTTAATGTTTTTTTGTCCCCAAAAAGAGTTGTGGAGCTGTTGGAGGCGTGGCCTAATCATTTGGAGCTTGCAGCAGTGAGGGAAAGAGCTCTTTGCTTTTGCTCCTGCCTGTGGGCCTTGAACCCTGTGAAAATACACCACAAAGAGGAGGAAGGGGCCTACTACATTTCACCATGCAGAGGGAGAGGAGGAGAGTAGAAAATATTATACTATTTCTACAAAGAGTTGGAGAGAGGGGGAAAATAACACCAAGCAAACAGTACAAAAATAAGGCCAATTTAACTTACTACCAGTCTGCTCAAAGCAACTGATTGAATAGTCTTTTTTTAACCACATGTTTGTATGTGGAAACATTTCTGGAAGTGGGTAGAAATGGCAATTCATCATTACTTTTAATCTGCACTCAATGGAGTCATCAGATGCCAAGGTACAGATCTTACGAAGCTGATGGCAACCCCAGAGTAAGTTTGATGGAATTTTTCTGAAAATCAGCTATTGGGGGGTGGGGGAAAAGAGAGAGAGTTTTAAAAAAAAAACTTATATGTACACAACTATCAAAACATTATACACTATAGATTTCTGCATTAAATGAACTTAGCATTTTTAAGTATTTATTTTCCAAACGCATACAGTGCAGGTATGGTAGTGGCATGGCTTTAGTTCGGGACTAGTAACCCGGAGCTGAAGTTCAAATCCCACCGTGCAAATTATTAAGCTGAATTCAATACATCGGATAAATTGTGGGATAGTACCAGAAAATGGCCATGAAAGCTGCTGAACTTTGTGGTAAATGCTCACATGAGGATATAACGAACAGGGTGGATAAAAGGGAACCAATGGATGTGGTGTATTTGGACTTCCAGAAGGCATTTGACAAGGTGCCACATAAAAGGTTCCAAAAGTTCACGGGGTTGGGGGGAATATATTAGCACCGATAGAGGATTGGTAACTAACAGAAAACAAAGAGTCAGCATAAATGGTTCATTCTCTGGTTGACAACCAGTAACTAGAAGGGTGCCGCAGGGATCAGTGCTGGGACCCCAACTATTTACAATCTATATTAATGATTTGGAAGAAGGGAATGAGTGTAATGTAGCCAAGTTTGCTGACGATAAAAGATGGGAGGAAAAGCAATGTGTGAGGAGGACACAAAAAATCTGCAAAATGACAGGCAGGCTAAGTGAGTGGGCAAAAATTTGGCAGATGGAGTATAATGTTGGAAAGTGTGAGGTCATGCACTTTGGCAGAAAGAATCAAAGAAGTTGTTATTATTTACATGGAGAAAGATTGCAAAGTGTGGCAGTACAGCAGGACCTGGGGGTACTTGTGCATGAAACACAAAAGGATAGTATATGTAGGTACAGCAAGTGATCAGGAAGGCCAATGGAATCTTGGCCTTTATTGCAAAGGGGATGGAGTATAAAAGCAGGGAAGTCTTGCTACAGCTATACAAGGTATTGGTGAGGCCACACCTGGAATACTGCGTGCAGTTTTGGTTTCCATCTTTACGAAAGGATATACTTGCTTTGGAGGCAGTTCAGAGAAGGTTCATTAGGTTGATTCCGAGGATGAGGGGGTTGACTTATGAGGAAAGGTTGAGTAGGTTGGGCCTCCACTCACTGGAGTTCAGGTGTGATCTTATCGAAACATAAGATTATGAGGGGGCTTGACAAGGTGCATGCAGAGAGGATGTTTCCACTGATGGGGGAGACTAGAACTCGAGGGCATAATTTTAGAATAAGGAGTCGCCCATTTAAAGCAAAGATGAGGAATTTCCTCTGAGGTTTGTAAATTTGTGGAATTTGCTGCCTCGGAGAGCTGTGGAAGCTGGGACATTGAATACATTTAAGACAGAAATAGAAAGTTTCTTAAGCGATAAGGGGTTATGGGGAGCAGGCGGGGAAGTGGAGCTGAGTCCATGATCAAATCGGCCATTATCTTATTGAATGGCGGAGCAGGCTCGAGGGCCGTATGGCCTACTCCTGTTCCTATTTCTTATGATCTTATTAAATGGTTCACCAATGAATGTCCTTCGGGAAAGGAAATCTGACACAATGAACTGGTCTGGACTCGATGCCTTCAGGACAACCAAGGATGGGTCTTTCCAGGGTCACCCAGGTCCCAAGAACCAATAAAGAAAACCTAGTCAAAGCACTAAACCACAACGCAGAATTAAATAATCCAAGTTTCTGTTTTAGTGCTAATTGTTTTTGGAGCAGAGTCCGAATGAAGACTCAGAGGTCATGCTTGCAGGAGCCAGATAAGCAGAGATGAGCCAATTGAATTTGGCCATCAGATTTAATCAAAGTCTTCCTTTATCTTTTAAATTATCAGGTAATTGAGACTACATCACTGAGCAAGCACACACAGATTGGAAATGGGGCAGGGAAGGAAAACTGAGAAACTGGAAGCAAGCTAGTAATGTTTGTAGCTCTACACTGTGGATGTGGATGTATTGTGTACTGCAAGTGCAGGGTTAATAATAAACAGAACTAGGCAGATTTCCGGAGGCTTCCGAGCAGCTGTCTGCCATGTTGGAAGCTGTGTGTGCGCTTGTGCTCTGTGAATATATCACATTTGGTGATTGAGATGGGATTTTTTTTTTGATGATTTAAAGCTTAAATTTTGTTGGTGAAGGATTCAGCCAGCCGACAGAGAGGCTTTGGAAGTTTCTGTCTTTGGAAATAGCTACAAAAATCCGAGGTAAAATACAGCACACGGCGTGAACAGCTAGAGATTAAAATGGCAGATGTATTCGGACATTTGGGGGAACACAGACACGACTGGGAACGTTTTAAAGTGTATGTGGATCGGCTAGAAATGTATTTCACTGCAAATAACATAATCGAAGTTCGAGACAATGCAGTCCAGAAACGGGCTGTGTTGGAACGTAAGAAAGCGATCTTCTTATCGGAGGCAGGTCCGGCATTAAATGACACTTTTATAAATCTGCTTGTGCCGGACGAGCCAAAGGACACAATGCTAAAAATGAAGCTGGAGCAGCACTATAACCCAAAACCGTTAGAAATTGCTGAAAGCTATCGTTTTGGGATTTGGAATCAAAAGACTGATGAATTTATCAGTGATTACATTGTAGCATTAAAAAAGCTATCGATGCACTGTAATTTTGGAAACTTTCAAAACCGAGCATTACGGGATCGTTTTGTTTGTGGGGTGAAAAATGATGCGATCAGAAGGAAGTTATTGATGATGGATGACTTGACTTTTGAGATTGCTTGTCAAACAGCGAGGTCGATGGACATGGCCGAACAATATTCCCGAGAA
This sequence comes from Pristiophorus japonicus, assembly GCF_044704955.1. Classification (NCBI taxonomy): domain Eukaryota; kingdom Metazoa; phylum Chordata; class Chondrichthyes; family Pristiophoridae; genus Pristiophorus; species Pristiophorus japonicus. The sequence goes on along the minus strand of NC_091977.1, from coordinate 112,373,196 downwards.
TTAAATAATAATTACGGTCGTCAGTCAACCGAGGTAAATCACCTGCAGGTTCAAAGTAAAAGACGGTGGGGGCCCAAAGTCTCAGAAACTGAAAATTCTAACACAGCATCGAAGTCGTGCTATAGGTGTCTGGGACAACACATTGCTCAAAGTTGTCCATACGTGAAGGCAGAGTGTTTCTTCTGCAGAAAGACTGGGCATCTTGCGAAGGCATGCCAACTGAAGGGTAAACCAGTTTTTAAAGCTATGAGTCCAGCGTTCAAAGCTATGAATAGAAATCCAAAGAGACTATATAGCACGGAACAACAACAACCGGACAAGGAGATGTGAGAGTTACACGTCATCAGGAGCACGAGGTTAACAGACAGCGATTCAGAAAGCATCAAAATCCACATAGATGTTGCAGGATTCAAGATACCAATGGAAATTGACACAGGTGCATCCGTGAGTATAGTACCGAAGTCACTATATCGCGACAAATTGCATGATTTTCAACTGGACAAATCCAAGATAGAGCTGCGAGGCTACTCGGGAGAGAAAATTCCTGTGGTAGGTCGTATCACCGTACCGGTGAAATATAAAGATCAATTTCAGAACTTGCCTCTAATAGTAGTGAAAGGAGTCAAGCCTGCCTTACGAGGAAAAAATTGGTTGAGCTCACTGAAGCTGGATTGGAGTAAGATTTTCTGTGTGGAAGCGAGATTTTCATCAACGGCTGAGGTTATCAAGAAGTATCTGAAGGTGTTCTGCGAAACGGGCAGTCCGAACCATGGCTTCAAGGGGAGTGTCAGGGTACAGAAGGATGCTAGATCGGTTTACTACAAGCCACGTTCCGTACCATATGCACTCAAGGAGAAAGTGGAGCAAGAACTCAAAAGACTAGAGACTGAGAACATTATTTGTAAGATAGATTGATGTAATTGGGCTACACCCATTGTTGTTGTACCCAAGTCCGATGGTAAGGTAAGTTTGTGTGGTGATTATAAAGTTACCCTAAACCAAGTTCTAGAGGGTAATGTCCCCAATACATTGCTGAATATAGAAGATTTGTTCACAACACTGGGAGTTGGTCAGATCTTCTCAAAACTGGATCTTACGAATGCCAACTTACAGCTTGAACTAGATGAGGAGTCCAAGTCATGTTTGACTATAAATACTCATCTAGGCCTATATCAATTTAATAGGCTACCGTTTGGAGTGTCTTCCACCCCTGCCATATTCCAAGAGGTGATGAACCAGACTGCAAGGTATTGAAGGGGTAGTATGTTATTTGGATGACATACTAATTTCAGCACAAAATAGGCAAATTCATAATAACATATTGAATGAAGTCCTCAAACGGCTAGAGAAGCACAGAGTACGAGTGTCTGCTCATAAGTGTGAGTTATTTAAAAACTCAGTGGAGTACTTAGGGCACAGATTAGACAAAGATGGTTTACATCCAACCATGGAAAAATTGGATGCAATCAGAAATGCACCCACTCCCAGGAATGTCACTGAACTTCGTTCATTCTTGGGTCTTTTGAACTATTATGGGAAGTTCCTACCAAATTTGGCTACAATATTACATCCACTGAATGAACTTTTGAAAAAACAGTCCATTGGAAGTGGTCAAAAGAATGCGATACAGCATTCAAGGAGTGTAAAAGCAAATTGGTAGAGAGCACCATGTTAGTTCACTATGATATATCTAACGAGATTAAGCTAGCACGTGATGCCTCTCCGTATGGAGTTGGGGCAGTAATCTCTCATGTATTAAGTAGTGGGGAGGAGAGACCAATTGCTTTTGCTTCACGCACTCTCAGTGCCAGTGAGAGTAATTATGCGCAAATTGAAAGGGAAGCTTTGGCATTAATTTTTGGGGTCAAGAAGTTTCACAAATACTTGTATGGCCGTACGTTTACCATCGTTACGGACCATAAGCCCCTAACAGCAATCTTCATCCAAAGTCCCCAGTTCCAACATTAGCTGCAGCCCGAATGCAGAGATGGGCTTTGATTTTGTCAGCATATACATATGATATTGAATACAGACGATCAGCTGATCACAGTAATGCTGATACAATGTCTAGATTGCCTTCCCCATCACAAGTTACACCAGATAGGGAAGAAGTGTTTTATTTTTCATACATTGATGAACTGCCAGTCACAGCTGAAGAGATTGGTAGAGCAACCAAACGTGACCCAATGATGTCAAAAGTGTACGAGTATATTGCAAATGGCTGGCCAAACCAGGTAACAGACAAAGATACACATCCATTTTTCATTCATAGGAATGAATTATCAGTCGATAAAGATTGTATCATGTGGGGTGCAAGAGTGGTTATACCAAATAAATTCAGGTCCAAATTATTAGGAGACCTCCATGATCAGCACCTGGGAATGTGCTTGACCAAGAGTTTTGCACGCAGTTATTTATGGTGGCCAGGTCTTGATAAAGATATAGAGTACATCGTGAGTCAGTGTACGACATGTCAATCGGTAAGCAAGCAACCACCATCAGTACCATTACAGACATGGAAATGGCCTCCCAGGGTGTGGCAAAGGCTACATATTGATTTTGCTGAGTTAGAAGGACAACAATTGTTATTTGTGATTGATAGCCATTCGAAGTGGGTTGAGGTGTTTCCAATGTGGAAAATAACAAGTAAAACATTGGACATTTTGCGAAAATTATTTTCTTCATTTGGCCTCCCTGAAGGGATGGTTTCGGATAATGGACCACAATTTTGTTCAGAAGAATTTGCACAATTCACGAACAAAAATGGTGTGAAACATACCAAGGTTCCACCATACAACCCTGCTTCGAATGGTGCAGCAGAGCGCACTGTACAAATTGTAAAACGTGCCCTCATAAAACAAATGTTGGATCCAAATCCAAGGAAACGACAATTGTCATTGGATCACAAATTGGCTAATTTTTTGATTACATATCGAAATACTCCTCATACAACTACTGGTAGAACACCAGCAGAGTTGTTTCTCAAACGACAGCCACGAACCAGATTCTCGTTGTTAAAACCAAATTTTGCACAGTCCGTAGAAGATACACAATTAAGACAGAAAGAGAATCATGATAGAGGTAGAGTAAAAGAGAGAAGTGTGAAATTAAACCAGAAGGTGAGAGTGAAAAACCATCACCATAAATGGTTAAAGTGGTTACCAGGAAGAGTGGTGAAGATGTGGTCCTCGCACATATTTGGTAAAGTTGTTTGATAATGGACAGGTTAGGTTTGTTCATATTGATCATATTTTACCTACAGACATGGAAGGAGTTGAAGGTGGGAATGATTCAATTATTTCTGACTCATCAGATAGTTTTGATACACCAGTAGCAAATCCTTAATCCAATGTACTGGAAACAAATCCAGGAGAGAATCAGAATGAAAGTCTGAGTCCGAGTCAGGAAAACAAAGAGCCTGAAGTTAGAGTGAGTTCAAATGAAAATCAAGGAAATTCCGTGGAGGATAACATTCCTCAGGATGAGCCTCGAATGAGTTCAGGTTCGACACCATGTTTAGAAGGTTCTGTTCGAGAGCGAAGGTATCCTCTTCGAAACAGAAAACAAGTGGTGAAGTTAAATTTGTAAATATGGAAAAAAATAAGTTTATATCCTGTGTTATGTATAAACATGAAAGTTATGCATGATGTTTGTTATAATAACTTCATTAAGGAAGGATGAGTGTAATGTCTGTAAGCTTGTAAAGTTTGTAGCTCTACACTGTGGATGTGGACGTATTGTGTATTGTAATTGCAGAGTTAATCATTAAACAGAACCAGGCAGATTTCCGGAGGCTTCTGAAAGAGCTGCCTGCCATGTTGGAAGCTGTGTATGCTTGTGCTCTGAATATATCAGTGGCCAGCAGGATCAGCATCATTATGAATGCAGCGCTGAGCAGTTTGAATGAAAAATATATATTTTTGAACACAAAAGAAAATAAATCTGTCCATATTAATCACTGTAGGAGAAGGAAGGCAATAAAACCATGTGTTACTTTGCATTTGTGTGCACGAGCCACAAACCATAAAAAGATGCAAGCAAACTTCCTCAGAAGCACATTACGTGATTGGCACCAGAAAGACCTGCTCAATTAGTTTTAAACTGCAAGATTTTCAAATTTTGCAATATTTGCTGGCATCATGAGTAGCACTTCAACATAGGACTCTTTCATGAAATTCACATTGGCAGCCAATTAGTTGGCAATAAGGTACAACAAATCCTTCATGTAACCAGCATTCCATCTGCTCATAGGAAGTTCTAAAAAGTTGGGAATGGGATTGTCCTTGTCATGTCAAAAACAATCATTTGATACGTGATTAGAACAGAATAGGCCGACTCTCTACTTCTGAGGCTAATCACCACTCAAGATTTCGCAGCTTGTGAATCTGTTCAAAGCAGTTATAGTAACTCGCCACATCTATCCTCCAACACACTGCAAGTCGTCTAGTTGGTACCCCATTAAAAGTTCACAAGCTCGTTTACTATCAGTCATCCCGCATTGAACAGTCCAGATAAACAAAATAAAGCAGATCTGCAATCTATCAAACTTCAGTTTCTTTTTCTCCTTCCACTTTCCTTCACCACACCCCCCCGCCCCCCCGCCCCCCCCAAAAAAAGCATTATGCATTGCTGAGTGGGCACTTACAAAGCCTCAAGTCTTTTTGTATAATACAACCTTTCAAGCAGAACTTCAGTTCTTACCACAACCATTTGGCTTTGTCCATCTTATTGTATGTCCTCAGTCTAGTTATTTATAGAGCATCATATGATTGACCGATTACTCTGAAGAATAAACCCTCAAGAGGTTAACTGAAGCCCATCACAATACAGATAGCTAGGTGAAAAACAACTGAGGGGAGGGGGAGAAACAGGGGAATATATACCAACATCTATTAATCGTGTCAAATCTAATCATGTGATGGTAAAACACAATATTCTGAAACTCAATTGTCTTCGTATTTCAAAGTATATTACCACCATGCCTGTGCACAATTCCATTATTATGGAGATCGGTTCTGAGGGGGTTAAATCTAAATTACTTTAAGCCACATTTCCATGTCACTTCTATCTGCTTTCATGAAAGATACCTAATTTTACATAACAATGTTACGCATTGCTGATTAAATTCTATTAAACTTCTTATGGATTTGTATGCACATTGTAAAAAATATTAACACATCATCAGGGTTGCTAATCAAGCTGATATATCATTTGCAACAGTAGACAAATAAACATTTAGTCTGACTAGAGAGACAAATAGAACCAGTCTAAAAGGAAGCACAATTTAGGAACTTAGACTCTCTGCTAATCTAGAAAGAATTTTGGTCTTTTTAAAAAAAAACTTTACCAGGACTTTTGCTTCATCTATTTTTAGTCTAATTATCAGTATTTTTAGTGCATGACCCCCATTGTCCTTTACACTAGGTCATGTCCCTTCACGATGCAAGCAGCTGCCATAAAATGGGTCAGCATTTATTCGTACTGCAGCTGCTGATAGTACAAATAGATAGACTTCTGTTGTCTGCTTCCCCTTGGGAGACAGGTTGACACATTGCATGTTCAACGATGGAGCAAAGGTCCCGTGATTTGTCAGCCCAATTTTATGCTATTCCGGTTTGACTAGATGCACCAGTCTCTTTCAAGCAAAAATGATGCATGTGTCAGAGCATGAAACCAATTGTATTACACAAGATAATTATTAAAATGGCCACTTGGTGAGAAAGGAAAGGCAGAGCGACAGAAATATCTAGAACAAAAAAAAAGTGGAACAGGATTTATAAAGCTACAGTGGCTAGTTAAGGGACAATATTGGGGTTTTTTTGGAAGTCATATTAATAAGCGTTTAAAGGTATTTTACAGTTTTCTGAATTAAAACCAATCCCTCTCAAACATACTCACCTGTCCAGAAATGGCAAAGTGGATGTTTGAGGTGCTTGGACAGAGTTGGATTTTCCAAATTAGACACGACACTAAAATGGTTAGAATACCAAATACATTTATGGCTGGGCAGAAGCACTAGATTTTTTTTAGAGCTACAAAACAATTGCTAATTTAGCCAATTTTAAAGTTGCTAGTCCTCTCACGAGTGTTATTTATTAATATTTGAATTTGGGAGGTATACAGATTTACAGAATATTTTTCTTTTAAATCAGGGGTTTACATCTACTCACTTGTAGAATTTTCAAAGCATCAGGATAGAAATATGAAAGATTTTCCCAGTCCTCTGCCTGTGCAAAGTGACAGTTCTCTGTCCTGCCTGATTTCACTATCAGGTCGATTGGCAGATATCCAGTTTTGGACGAGCAGGAACTTTCTGCAACTAAACATTGGGAAGACTAAAGCCAACATCTCTGGCTCCCAGCACCAACTTCATGTGACCGGTTACCAACTACTTCCTCTCTCTGGTCACTGTCTCAACTGTGAAGTCCTGTTAGACCGAGCCAAGTTTCCAACCACGTAACATCTCCATCACAAGAATGCCTACTTCCACCTCCACAACATAGCCCGCCTCTTAACTTCAGCTCATCAAAAACTCTGTTGCCCATATCTTATCCTGCATTAAGCCCCACTCACCCATTACCCTTGTGCCCATTATGCTTTCCTTAAAATTCACCTCTGTGCCCAAGCTTTTGTCACCCTTCCAATCTTTCCCTCTTTGGCTCAGTGGCAGTTTTCCCCTTAGACCTAGCAATGTTTTTTTTACATTAAAGTCTAAATAAATGCAAGTTGTTTTTGTAGAAACCAGGAACGACGAAGGAAAAAGGTTAGTTTTGATTTTATTTTATTTTAAGCAGCAGTGGCACTAAACAGCCTCAGTTTGCCCAGAGGGTGCAGGGGAAGGAAAAATAATACAAGCGTGCGTGTGGGGGGAAAAAGGAAAGAGAGAGAATAAAAGAGGAAGGATATGGGTTGCCACTCCTGATCATTACCTAGCAATTCTTTTTAGAACTACATGTCGACTTGGTTGAATGATCTGCTGACACTTGCTTATTTTCTTCACCCATACAAAGAAATGACTAATTAGTACCTGCAGAATTGAATCCTAAAAAGCAAATGCATACAGGAGAAGAGGATGGGTTGAGAGAAAGAGAAATTGCCTGAAAAAAAAAAGGGGAAAAAAGTGCCACTGATAATAGATATCCTGCCTGCTCAAGCAGGAGGTTAATAAAGTATGTAGGCAGTTACGCCCTTTTGTTTCTGAAGCTCACCATGGAGCATCCAATGATTTAATTAACAGACAAAGACACAATCTGGTGTAGTTCTAATCCATTAACAGCCAAGTTTTGATTCCCTGTCTGTGCAAAGTTAGCAGATTTCAGCCAGAGTTGCAGCTGGATCCTACAACTGCTGTCTGCACCTTAGGTGGACTTAATGGAAAATGTTGACATAAATTTGTCAGATGTAAGATTTTTGAAGGATACGTGTAGTTACTGGACCACCCCGACCTGTGTGAGACCACCACCGCAGGTCGGGGCTATAAATAGAGCGGGCCCTGGAACATCGTGGGTGAATGAGGGTACGGGGCCCAGAAGAGCCGAAGGCCCAGGGGCAGCATGGGTCTGCCCACACTGCGATACGTGTGCGTACTAGGTCCATGCAGCAGAGCAGGTCTCCAGTCGTCCTGGTTCAACCCTTGCCACTGGATAAAGGCTGTTGAGCCTGTGTGGTGGCTGATGTGCAATGATCACCACACATTAAAAAAAAATCCACGCACAGGCATCTTCCACCCCTTCAATTGGAGTTCAAGAGTGGAACTTCGGGTCCTTCATTGAAACATCTGTGAACTCATGTGAAAGCAAGTCATCCTCGTTTGAGGGACCGCCTATGATGATGGAGGTGGAAGAGGAAGAGCAGGGTCTTTGCTCTCTAGGGATCCCTGGATCATGATATATCCAGGGATCTTTCCTGAAGAGCATGCAATGTTGATATCTAACAGAAATAGCATCAAGATCAGCAGAATTATCCTCCATGGTAAAATAGACCATCTAAGTCGTATATGAAGAATTATTACTTGGGCAATATTCCAAAGGGCTGCCGGCACATACAGAACCATAACACCGCAAAACAACAGTGAGTATACTTTAAGAGCAAGTCATTGGTTTGTGAATCATGAGGATGTAAAAAGTGCTACATAAATGAATGTTCTTTCTTATTACAGAGTGTGTTTTCAGAGGGAATAAAACCAGTTTGGAGCAATTGTGGGAGAACATAAGCATAGAGATTTGTAGCTCTAATAAAATGAGACCAAATTAGATTAAAAGGAGAAAATAATGAGAAGAGAGGAGAGAAAGAGGAGAGCATGGGAGAGGAAGGAGAAGGGTTAGAATGTAAGAAAAGACAGAAGGAGAATAAATAAGAATGTGTGAAGGTTGTACCTTTATGCAAGGCTTAATAATCACAAACATAAAACAGCATAAAAAATATATACTTAAATGTCACAGACGCAGTTTTGAGACAAAATCATTAGAAGTAAAATGAAGGTCACCCTACCAGTTTTTTTTCACCTAATTGACTACCAATAGCTTACCAGAGGCAAATTGACTGTAGATCTGCAATTGAGAAACTGATGAAAGAAAAGTTTTCAAGTCGTGTCCCATTCTTTTATCAGCACTAATCCACAGCTTTTATTTTTCAATCTCCAGTTGGGATGTAATTTTGAGCACAGATGGATTAACTGGTCTCTTTGTCTAAAGACGTCACTGGTCTTTGCCAGTGTTAATCCTTACAGCGGCATGTCTAATTATCATTACAAAGTGTCTCAGAGAACTATAAAAATCAGCAGGGCATCTTCACACGAGCAATTAACATAAATTGATAAATGAGTAATTTGAATTTGCCAAATCCTCATGTATGAATAAAATTGAGAGGACAACCTCTACAATAGTGGATTGTTTCAGCAAAACAGAAAGCATCAAGATTTTGAACACTCATTCCTGATTGCTAATATATTGTTACGGAGGGAAGGAAGAAAGTAGAAGCACCAGCACTCATTTGACTCAAAATAGGTGGCTCATTTAACAAAAATTGTATGAGACTGACAATCTGGAGACAATGCTGCAGTTATAGGAATATAGGAGACGCAAGAAAATGACCTGGACAAGAATATTGTCTGGCTAAATTTGACAGGCTATTAGGAAATACATATGCTGAAGTTCAGTCACAGATTTCCATAGACCTTTCTGTATTTAGATAGCATCCAAGAGAAAATTGTGTGTATATGGAGTCTGAACACTTTAAAGGATTGAAGAATTAAAACTGTTCTTATGTACATAAAGCATATAACCCTAAAGCACCAACACACAAAAATATACAAATAAAAGTAAGTGAATAAGATGGGTATACACACTGTAAGAGGCAGACTGGGAAGCCCACGTACCCCGATGATGCCGTTCAACTCTGCCATGGTCACTTGCTTTGCACGTTCCACAGCCTGTGCCACCTGTTGTTGATGCTCATTCACAGAAAGAAGATTCTTGTGTTAATTCACTAATCTTCAGAACTAAATTCTGCTGCATTTAAAAAACTGAAATCTATATGAAGTTTGCTTCATTTATCATTGTAGTGCAGGTGGATCAAAGTTAAAATGTGTAGTACAAAACATTTACAAAAAACAAAATTCAAAGTTATTCAGTGCTGCATATGAAAAGCACCATCATGCAGTACCATGGCAGTGGCAAGAAAAAGGACCTCACCAAAATGCCCATTCTGTCTGCGTGAGCCTCAACAATAAGTGTAAGCAGGCATAATGGAACCAGATCATGCCCTCATTTAAATGACCACACATACACACATTTTCAGCAGGATAATGATCAGCAGCAAGAACCCTCAGTCTCTTTCTCGGCCCTCCCCACCAAACACCCCATCACCGAGCCCAAGAGAGTTGAGAGCTATTGTAGCACTATATCACTACCCTGGCTGAGATCAACTAATGCAACACAGACCAGGAATCAAAGCTGGGATCTTCCTGGTCTGTATACTCAGTGCCACACCAGGAGAATGCACTTACAAACTTAGTCACCCACAAGTTGGGGGGGGGGGGGGGGGGGAAGAAAAGAGTAAAAGGAAAAGAATGAGGAAAAGTCAGACAGTTTTGAAATGATGTTGCAGTCTGACAATTCATGGGAAAACAAAAGAGTTCTCGACAACAGTTCATTTTGGGGCAGGGACAAGGATCAGAGAAGAACTATAATCATGATTCCTTGCAAAAGTGTTTATAAACCAAAAAGAGAACATATGAAATGTAGTATTTAGACAGCTATGGGGAAAACACAATTAAAACCAAGACAAGCACTCAATACCTAAAATCTGCTGCAGCATACCTCAGTTTTTCCACTGTGGTTTAGGGTGTGCACTACAGTACTCGCCTCGTTATATTAGAACGAAGTAGTTTAAACACCCCGCCGCAAAACAGCAACAGATGTTCACAACATTCAGTGCCGATAACCATCTAATTTACAAACACAGAACATAATTGCACTTCAACAGCTGAACAGTCTAATGAGTTCACTTACTTCCTGAGACAGAAATGGAATCACTTGTGCACAAATCGTATTCAGCCTTTTCGCTATTTCTGTCTGGATAAGAAGATGACAATTAATTAGTGGCAAAAAAAATCTCAGCATTCAGTGGTCAAATATCCAGTGAAGGAGGAATTAATTATATGTTACAACATTCCGAGAAAAACCTCAGGGCGTCTGGTCAATGCCAACACAATTAAACCAAACTGGACAGAAGTTCTCTTTTTAAATTTTCAACCAACAGTCACACAGTGCTATTTGAAAATGTAGAATTGCATGATCACCACATGGTGTTAGTTTCAGTATTTTCAAGATGTAATTTTTCTAGAAATGCTGCATTAGTGGTTTAGTTAATCATTCTTGAAATGGAACATTGCAACCAGAACTGGACACAGTTCTCAAGGTGTAGTCTGACCAGAATACTATACAGTTTGATCATTACTTCACAATAGCAGATGTGGATGCTGGAATCCAAAACAAAAACAGAAAATGCTGGAAACACGCAGCAGGCCAGGCAGCATCCGTGGAGAGAGAAACAGATTCAGGTTTTGGCTTTGTAGGTCAACATTCTATTGACTTTGTTGATTGCTCCTCTGCACTGATAGGAACATGCCCGTTTTTTTCCCCCAACTTCTTCCTTCGCAATTCAACACTGTTCATGGAGTGTGCATGTTGCCCGTTATCCTTTAGTACTGTCTGCTATTTCTCTGTCCACATACATATTTTGCCCAACTCATTCTGTAGTCTGAGCTGCCTCCTTATGATTCCACGCTCCCTCCTTAGTGCATCATCTGCAAATCTGGTTAATTTGTACAGGTTGGGCCTTCCTTATCCAGGACTCCCTTATACAGCACCACCCCTCGTCCGGCATGATTCCGGCAGCCGGGGGCGCATGCGCAGAACACTGCCGACCTCCACCCCGACTTTGGGGCCACCCAGACACTCGGCCCGCCGAGAGCCTGCCAACACCCGCTGGGGCCGCCCCGACACTTCCTTCGCCATAATATCAGTCACCAGCCCGAGTTATTGAAACAAAAGTGGTTAATAAAAAAAAGTTAGTGGTATATCTTCTAATTTGACACAAGTAGGATATAAGGCGCTGACCTCCTCTCCCTCTCCCCCAGCCCCCCCCCACTCCCCGACCTCGGGCCACTGACTGCCCCTCATCCAGCAAAATCCCTTATTCAGCACAGGCCAGGTCCAGAGGGTGCCGGATAAAGAAGGTTCAACCTGTATTGAGTTTCTGAATCCAAGCCATTGATGTAAACCCAAAACAGTAATACCAATACCGAGGCCTCGGACACCCCACTCAGAACTTCAGCCCACAACACTGACCTTAAATGTATAGGTATTGTAGTGGTCTGGCAAGTTTCTCAATTGGAAAGAAAGAAAAAAACAGAGTGCTTTTCATGACCTTTTAAGGCCTCTTGAGAGGACAGACCAGGGCCTTAGTTTAACATCTCATCAGACAGTGCAACTGCACTGAAGTATCTGCCAAGATTGTGTGCTCAAATCTCTGGGGCAGGGCTCAAACACACAACCTACTGACTCAGAAGGTGAGTGCTACCAACTGAGCCACTGCTGCATTTAATTGAAACACAAAGCAAGGCCGGATTCTACAGATTTTTGCATTTGAACAAGAAAAACTGTAAGTGTTGGGAATCAAACAAAACATGAAACTACACAGTAACAACAGGTTAAAGTTTTGGATAATCAGAACCCACTTCCATCAAAGGTTGATACCCGAAATGTTAATAATGCCATTCTCTTTAGATAGATACGTACGAGCCCAATATGTATTTCAACCAATTTTAATTTTTGTTTAACTATCCTATAACACTCATTGAAAATGTTACTATGGGCTGGGAGTGAAGTTCAGATAGTTTAAAGCAGAAACAAAATTTGTTTATGCTAACTACAAGCAGTAGCATCAGTCTTACTCATACCTCTAAAGTAGGCTGAGAACAGTTTTCTTTTAAATTTAAACCACAATGTCACTTGACTTTGGGCCATAATGTCAGTCACCAGCCAGAGTTATTTATAAAAAAAAGTGGGTTTATAAAAAAAGTTACTGACTTGACATCAGTAGTATAACTTCTGATTTAACACAAGGAGGATACAAGGCTGATGTTTGATTATCGATCAGTACCCAGTTGGATGATCTTAGTTGTGGAAGTGGTAACGGTAGTACAATTGTTTTTAGTGACTCTGGACTAGGAGAGAGAAAAGTTAGAGAGTTCCTATTCCTGATCAATATCCAGTGATGCCTGATGAAAAAGTGCAGATGTCAGGCGAGGAGAGAAATTTAACGGCGATGTAATCCCACAGGCAAATAACCTACCGCTCACTATCTGAGTACTCGTAAAAATACTGGGCACTTCAACAAAGTACTAGTACAAAAGAACTATTTCCCAAGGAGTTGCTGTATTCAAAAGAGGTTAGAAAACAGAGAGGAAAAAATGTTTTAATGAGTGTCCTTAAATGAACCAAACATAATGACTTGGAGTTTGCGGTCAGCAGAGAAGTAATGGCACTTGCCACTGAGCTCGAAGAAAGCTGCCCACAAAAAGATCGAGCAATGTCTGTTGCATCGATTTCACTCCCTCCAGATATTAATTTGAATCTGATGCCAAGTCTATGGGATCTCCAGCGTCATCAAGCAACCAACCACATTGAAGAATTCTAAGGCAGCAAACCAGGAAGTAAAATTCACTGATTTTCTTTCACTTTTTATTCATTTTACAGAGAGTGTAATAAAGATTGGGACATACACATCGGATTAGTTGAAGCAGAAATATCATACAAACTTATAAAAAATTAGATTAAAAATGATGGAATTATCATAGTTGCATAAATGCGCTCTTAAGACACTAATATCGCCGAGCCGCTAATTTTAGCGCCGGAAATAGCAAAATTGAATGTTAGCGCCCTAAAAGTGGAGTGGAGCGCTAAGGGATGCTAAGCTGGTAGCACTACAAGATCTGCCACCAGAAAAACGACAACATAGCGTTCTAAGAGTAAGATCGCTGCAAAAGAAAAAACATTAAAATAAATTACAAATCACCTATTTTAAACATCAAGCACCCCAAATAAAGTTAGATAGTTTAGAATAACCTCAAGTTTACGTAAGGTAGAACATGGGAGGCCAACAGGAGTGCATAGGGATATTCAAGTCTAGAGGTAACAAGGCATGGATGAGGTTTCAGCAGATGAGCTGAGGCAGGAGCGAAGAAAAAAGGCCGATGTTATAGAGATGGAAATAGACAATCTTAATTATGGTGTGGATATGTGATCAGTAGCTTATTTCACGGACAAATTGACAACAAGGTTGCAAACAATGTGGTTCAGCCTCAGACAGATGCTAGGGAGAGGGATGGAGTCGGTGGCTAGGAAACAGAAGAGGATGGAATGGTCAACCATGTCAAAGGCTACAGACAGGTCAAGGAGGGATAGTTTACCTCTGTCACAGTCACAAAGGATGTCAATTGTGACTTTGATGAGAGCTGTTTCGGTACTGTGGCCTAATTGGAGGATGCAAACATGCAGTTCTGGGAAATATGGGCACAGATTTGGGTGGCGACAACACATTAAAGACTTGAGAGCAAAGGGAGGTTGGAGATGGGGCAGTAGTTTGCAAGGACAGACGAAGGTGTCAAGGGTTTTTCTTAAATAAAGGAGAGGGGCGAGAACAACAGATTTGAAGGAGAGAGGGACAGTACCCGAGGAGAGAACTGTTAATGTTAGCTAACATGGAAGCCAGAAAAGGAATCTGGATGGTCAGCAGTTTAATGGGAATAGGGTCAAAGGAGCAGGAAATGGGTCGCATGGGCAATGAGTGCAGAGAGAGAATGAGGGGAGATCGGAGAGAAACTGGAGAAAAATGCAAGTTCAGCGCTAGGCTGGGGGCGGAACCTTACAGGAAGTTTGACCCGGTGAGCTAGGGGGAAGAAAGATAAGTGGCAGAGGCAGCTGATTGGATGTCTCTAAGATTGAGAACAAAGAAGTCCATGAGCTCCTCTCACTTGTTGGAGCGGAGGGTGGAGGAGACAGGGAAAGGGGGTTTAAGATGACAGTTTGCAGTAGAGAAAAGCCAGGGGTTATCTTTGCATTCCAGAATGATCCTGGAATAGTGAGCAGTTTTGGCAGACAATAATAGAACCTGATAATGCTTATGTGATCCAGCCAGATCTGGTGGTGAAGGGCTAAACCAATTCTCTGCCATATCTGTTCAAATCGGCATCCCTTGGACTTCAGGGAGCGGAGATGAGGGCCGTCCTAGGGGGAAACGGCCAGGCTGAGCGTGAATAATGGTTTTAGTAGGGACTGGGACAGCAAAGGTGGTGGTGAGGGTATGGTTGAGTAGATTGGTAGCTGCAGAAATGTCATGGTGAATGGAGGGCCAAAGGCTAGAGAGTGTTGGGATTTCGTAAGTGCAGTTTTGAGAGAGATGGGAGATTTTTTACTCCAGGGCGGACGCAGAAGGAAGTAGGGTTGGGGAAGAGGGGATGTGGGTGGAGAGAGATACGAGGGAGTGGTCAGAGATGGCCTTATCTGCGATTTACACAATGGGAGTAACGAGACCACGAGAGATGGCAAGATCAAGGAGGTGGCCAAGAATATGGATTGGGGAGTTTCCATGAAGGGAGATATTAAGATTAAGGAGGATGAGGGTAGTGAACTCAGGAGGAGGAGAGAGAGCATGATGAATTTAGATGGAGGTTGAAATCACTGAGTTTGAGAAGTCATTCGGTGCAGGGGCTGAGGGAGGAAAGCTGTGAAGATATCTTGGTGATAAAAAATGTTTACGGTACTTGGTTGGCAGTAGAGATTGAGAATTTTAAATGAGAGACGAGAGGGACAGACCTAAGTATGATTTCGTGATGAGAGTCACACTGCCACTGCAGCATTCTGGGCAGGCCAATTGCTGGAAGGTATAGCTAGGTGGGGAAGCTTCATTTAGGGGTAATATGTCATCACCCCTCAGCCAAGTTTTCGTCAGGGCTATGATGTCGATGCAATCATCCACGATAAGCTCATGGATGGCAAGGGCTTTGTTCACAAGTGAATGGATATTCTGGAGGGAGATGCGGAGAGGGTCGATGATGGTTGATCCTGTGGCCTCTGGCAGTGTGTCGGCAATGGGGTGGAGGGGAAGAAAGAGTTGGACGGGGAGGAGATTGGCAAATTTAGCCCCCAGCAGGCATGCTGGGCGAGATAGTTGGCGAGAGAGCGTAGGATGGAACTGTTGGGGTTGCTGCTCGTGAGGAGGCAGCAATGAGTGCCTTGATGGGCCCTTTGGAGGATGCCAAGAGGGGCACAGAGGGAATCTGTAGGCTTATCCAGAGCAAAGAGGTAGTCAAGCCTGGGATGGCAACAGGAGAGTAGGAAGTTCGAAGAGTAATGAAGGGTTGGGTAATGATTTGGGAGGGCAGAATGCCCGAGAGAGGAGAGATGAAAGGAGGCATGACGACAGGGGAGAGCAGTCATGGATAGAAAGAAAAGAAAAAGGGGGAGAAAAACATGGAAATAGAAGTGATCGACTTGGGTCTGGAGCAACAGCCTAAATGCACATGTGAATGGATACAGGGAAAACACAAGTTACATAGGCCTGGTTAGGTAGCAATCTTTGGGATACACATTTCCTGGTAGTAACAAGGAACAGGTAGGAGATAATAAGAGGGAGTCCAAAGTTAAAGTCAGAGGTCCCTTGGAGGGATGAAATTGACATAGGTAGGGTGGAGTATCTACGAACTGTTGTCTAAGATCGGAGACAGGAGTAGCGGGCGAATGAAATACAGAAGCTATTTGAAGGGTAGAGAATTGAAGGATGGGGGTTATTCCGTGGGAATGAGAATCCAGAAGATGTAAAGAATCGGTTGCGTTGCAGAAAGATGATGGCGAAGTTGATGCAAAGTTGAAAATCATCGTAGATCAGAAGCGATGAAAAGATGTAACCCATAAATCAGCAGCCAACAAAGCTGAAAAAACAGTAGAACGACTCACTGTGAGCAAAAGCCAATGAATTACCTTTAAGGTGCAGTCACCGTTATGTAGGGGAACACAGCAGCCAATTTTGTGCACAAGGTCGCACAATCAGATAAATGGTGGTGTTGCTCGAGGGGTAAAACTTGGCCAGGAAACCAGAGAATACTTGTTTTATATTTTATGATTATCACATGTTAAGTCATGCTTACCCATCTTTACATGTATATTTAAAAGAGAGACAACTTTGTAATGAATACAATGACTAAGTTTGGCAACTAAAAAAAATAATGTAGCAGAATCCAAGTTAAGAAGATCACTTGTGATGCGTGAACAAATTACTGTAACAGATTTGTGGTTACAGATACTGTGCAAGTATGCTGCTAAAATCTTATGATAGAGTTTCACAATGCTCTTTAATGCCAAACTATTTAGAATCATACAAGATTATTTTATAGCAACTTCTATTTGTGTAAAGTACATGCTTCTTAAAAATGATGATTGCCTTAGCCTCAATGTCCTGGTCATAAGGCCTCAAACAAATGTCACATTAGATGTATAAAATTAGCAATGCAGCCCCATTTAAACCCAATAGTGGTGTCTACAGAGATTTATCTGCTTTAGGGGATACAATGGAGAGACAGAGGGTGCAGGAAGAGGTGAGATACAGCTCATGCATATTACAGAAAAGCAGAAATTGGTCAAACTAATCATGATATTCTAAATTTAGTGTTATATAAAAGGGCAATTTCTGTCAAGTTAGCAGAGATGACATTTTCTCACAGGCATAAAACAAGCCTGCCAATTTTCTGCCCGTTAACTTAAAATCTATTAAAGCTATTTTTAGTTCTTACTGTTCCTATATGAAAAGACAGAAAAAATATTTGAGATGTCAAAGTGCTTTACAGCCAATGAATTAGTTTTGAGGCATAGTCATGTAGGCAAACTCAGCTAATTTTCAAACAGCAAGGTCCACAGAATGCAAAATGAAAAATGACCAGCTAACCTGTTTGGGATGGTGTTTCAATGATAAAGGTTGGTGAAGATACCAAGAAAATTCTTGTTTTTCTTCAAATAGTGCCATGGGACTTTTATAATGTCCATTCAACAACGTAGTGTGTAATGCCAGCACTTCTGACAATGCAGCACTCCCTTAGTACTGCACTCAAGTTTCAGCCTAGATTATTGCTCAAGTCCCCAATTTCCCCAATGCTGTTTTTTGGCATAGTTGAAGAGTTACGCCCATTTTTTGGGGGCCCAACTATGCCAAAAAAAAAATCATCCAGCTTTCCCCATTTGAATTATTGATTTTAGCGCCGTGTAGCCGGTCCTTCAGCTTTGGGGGTGGAACCTCCAAGATCGGCACCAAAAAGATCGGATTGCCAGGGTAATGAAGGACACACTGCGGGCTGAGGCTGAAAAGTGAAACATACAACACATTCTGGCTAGCTCACAGCAAACTACATAGAAACATAAAAAATACGCGCAGGAGTAGGCCAGTTGGCCCTTCGAGCCTGCACCAGCATTCAATAAGATCATGGCTGATCATTCACCTCAGTACCCCCTTCCTGCTTTCTCTCCATAGCCATAAAGGGCCATAGCTAACTCCCTCTTGAATATATCTAACGAACTGGCATCAACAACTCTGTGGTAGAGAATTCCACAGGTTAATAACTCCGAGTGAAGAAGTTTCTCCTCATCTCAGTCCTAAATGGCTTACCCCTTATCCTTAGACTGTGACCCCTGGTTCTGGCCTTCCCCAACATCAGGAACATTCTTCCTGCAACTAACCTGTCCAGTTCCGTCAGAATTTTATATGTTTCTGTGGGATCCCTTCATTCTTGTAAACTCCAGTGAATATAGGTCCAGCCGATCCAGTCTCTCCTCATATGTCAGTCCTGCCATCCCAGGAATCAGTTTGGTGAACTTTCGCTGCACTCCCTCAATAGCAAGAACATCCTTCCTCAGACTTGGAGACCAAAACTGAACACAATATTCCAGGTGAGGCCTCACCAAGGCCCTGTACAACTGTAGTAACACCTCCCTGCTCCTATACTCAAATCTCCTAGCTATGAAGCCCAACATGCCATTTGCCTTCACCGCCTGCTGTACCTGCATGCCAACTTTCAATGACTGATGTACCATGACACCCAGGTCTCATTGCACCTCCCCTTTTCCTAATCTGCCACCATTCAGATAATATTCTGCCTTCATGTTTTTGCCACCAAAGTGGATAACCTCACATTTATCCACATTATACTGCATCTGCCATGCATTTGCCCACTCACCTAACCTGTCCAAGTCCCCCTGCAGCCTCTTAGCATCCTCCTCACAGCTCACACAGCCACCCAGCTTAGTGTCATCTGCAAACTTGGAGATATTACACTCAATTCCTTCATCTAAATCATTGATATATATTGTAAATAGCTGGGGTCCCAGCACTGAGCCCTGCGGCACACCACTAATTACACATTATAGCAGTTTACCAGCATGAAATTATTAAGAGTTTATGCCAGAAGTCTATCAGCACCCACCCCCCCACACGCCGCTCCTAACCCTGGCTGAAAGGCCTCTCTCCCTCTCGGTGCCGCTGTTAACCCTGACCGAAAGGCCTCGCTCCCTTCCGGTGCCGCTGCTAACCCTGACCGAAAGGCCTTTCTCCCTCTCGGTGCCGCTGTTAACCTTGACCGAAAGGCCTCGCTCCCTTCCGGTGCCGCTGCTTACCCTGACCGAAAGGCCTTTCTCCCTCCCGGTGCCACTCCTAACCCTGGCCGAAAGGCCTCGCTCCCTTCCGGTGCCGCTGCTAACCTTGACCGAAAGGCCTTTCTCCCTCCCGGTGTTGTTGCTAATCCTGGCGAAAAGGCCTCTTCTCCCTCCTCTCTGCTGCTGCTGTTCCAGCCATGGAACTGCATCCGTTGCGCTGAATCGCTTACCTGCACCAATTTTGTTAACTGCACAGAAGGTTTTTCCAGAGTGGTCACATGGTAAATCGGAGCTAGCCAAACTTGCTTAAATGGTCAGAATTGGCGCGGGTGGCAGGTTGCACCCCCAATGAGGTAAAAAATATCGTAGAGTAAAAAAAATCTACCTAAGTGACTTACGCTAGCACAGAAATTTGGGAGATTTTAATTTACTCAAAAAAAAGTGCATGCCAAAAACATGGTGCAGATAATTGGGGAAAATTGAGCCCCTGGAGTGGAGCTCAACCCAGCAACCTTCAGTCTCAAGCAAGAGTGCTATCACGGAGTAATCTCATCATCATAGTCATAGGCAATCCCTGAAAATCGAGGAAGACTTGCTTCTACTCAAAGTTCTTAGGTGACTGAACAGTCTAATACAGGAATTACAGTCTCGGTCACAGGTGGGACCGACAGGGAAAGGGTGGGTGGGACAGGTTTGACGCATGCTCCTTCTGCTGCCTGTGCTTGATTTCTGCATGCTCTTGGCGATGAGACTCGAGGTGCTTAGCGCCCTCCCGGATGCACTTCCTCCACTTAGGGTGGTCTTTGGCCAGGGACACCCAGGTGTCGGTGGGGATGTTGTATTTTATCAAGAAGGCTTTGAGGGTGTCCTTGAAACATTTCCTCTGCCCACCTTGGGCTTGCCTGCTGTGTAGGAGTTCAGAGTAGAGCGCTTGCTTTGGGAGTCTTGTGTCAGGCATGCGAA
This sequence comes from Pristiophorus japonicus, assembly GCF_044704955.1. Lineage (NCBI taxonomy): Eukaryota > Metazoa > Chordata > Chondrichthyes > Pristiophoridae > Pristiophorus > Pristiophorus japonicus. The sequence continues at coordinate 112,353,031 of NC_091977.1, read as the reverse complement.
CAATGTGACCCGCCCAGCGGAGCTGGTCGAATGCGGTCAGTGATTCGATGCTGGGGATGTTGGCCTGATCGAGGACACTAACGTTGGTGCGTATTATCACGGAGTACAGCTGATAATGAAAGGAATGAATAGTCTGTTTCACTGTAAATATAGCTCCTAGTTCACACATAATGACTGTGGTGCTCCCTCCATCATCTACAAACTCCCACTTCAACTTAAGAGTTCAATGGACAGGGCAACATAATCCATTTACACAATTCGTGACCCAAATCCAAGGCTATCCTTTAAAATAGAAGATATATTTGTACTGTACACTATACAGTGTAAACAGAGCTAAAATCATAAATTATCTTCCCCATTCTCCAAATGTTTCAATGTCACTTTAAGAAGCATTTGCACTCTATGTTGCCCAGTGCCCCTCAGATCTTGGATCTGATTACAGAATCATAGCAATTTACAGCATGGAAGGCGGCCATTTCGGCCCATCGTGTTCGCACCAGCCAACAAAGCTATCCTGCCTAATCCCACTTTCCAGCTCTAGGTCCATAACCCTGCAGGTTATAGCACTTCAAGTGCACATCCAAGTATTTTTAAAAATGTGGTGAGGCTTTCTGCCTCTACCACCCTTTCAGGCTGTGAGTTCCAGATCCCCACCACCCTCTGGGTGAAGAAATTTCCCCTCAAATCCCCTCTAAACATTCTACCAATTACTTTAAATCTATGCCTCCTAGTTGTTGACATCTCTGCTAAGGGAAATAGGTCCGTCCTATCCACTATCTAGGCCCCTCATAAAATCTCCCCTCAGCCTCCTCTGTTCCAAAGATAACGCCAGCCTATCCAATCTTTCCTCAGAGCTAAAATTCTCCAGTCCAGGCAACATCCCCAAATCTCCTCTGCACCCTCTAGTACAATCACCTCTTTCCTGTAATATGGTGACCAGAATTGCACGCAGTACTAGTACTTTAGCTGTGGCCTAACCAGTGTTTTATACAATTCAAACATGACCTCCCTGTTCTTATATTCTATGCCTTGGCTAATAAAGGCAAGTATTCCAAATGCCTTCTTAACCACATTATCTGCATGGCCTGCTACCTTCGGGGATCTGTGGACATGCACTCCAATATTCCTTTGTTCCTCGACACTTCTCAGTATCCTACCATTTAATGTGTATTCTCTTGCCTTGTTAGCCCTCCACAAATGCATTACCTCACACTTCTCCGGATTGAATTCCATTTGCCACTGTTGTGCCCATCTGACCAGTTCATTGATATCTTTCTGCAGTCTACAGCTTTCTTCATTATCAACCACACAGCCCATTTTTTTTATCATCTGCAAACTTCTTAAATCATACCCCCTTTATTCAAGTCTAGATCATTGATGTATACCACAAAAAGCAAGGGACACAATACTGAGCCCTGCATAACCCCACTGGAAACAGCCTTCCAGTCACAAAAACACCCAGCAACCATTACCCTTTGCTTCCTGCCTCAGCCAATTTTGGATCCAACTTGCCACTTTGCCCTGGGTGTCATGGGCTTTTACTTTTGTGACCAGTTTGCCATGTGGGACCTTATCAAAAGCATTGCTAAAATCCATATATACTACATCAAACGCACTGCCCTCATTGACCCTCCTGGTTACCTCCTCAAAAAGTTCAATCAAGTTAGTCAGACACGACCTTCCCTTAACAAATCCATGCTGATTGACCTTGATTAATCCATGTCTTTCTAAATGAAGATTTATTCTGTCCCTCAGAATTTTTTCCAATAATTTTTCCACCACTGAGGTTAAGCTGACTGGCCTGTAATTACTTGGTCTATCCTTTTCTCCCTTTTTAAATAAAGGTGATTGAACACTCCACTCTATATACTTCTCATCCTTTCCCGCCCCCAAGGGACAGGATGTTCATAATGCATTGTTTACTCTGGACTGTCAACCAGAGTGTTATATAGTATTCATATCAATAAGGAACATTCCATTTGATTGCTTTACGCAGACTATATCTAGAGAAAAAAAAGTCAGTGGTTTTACTGCAAATTATACCTTGTAAAAGTGCCGCTCTGAAAATAACTACAATGGAAAGCCCTGGAAAAATAAGTTTCATTGCAATCCAAATCTGGCATTTAAAAATTCAACACTCCATCTATGGTGACTACTACAAACTGATTCTACTCGACTGGAAGCAGATCTCAGGATTAAAAAAATCAAGAGGGAATTTAGTAATCTCTGAAAATCTGCTCTTTTGCCCCATAGCCTCCGCATTTCTCCCCCCCCCCCCCCAAAAAGAAATTTGGTCGTAGGATGTGGGCAACACTGGCAAGACTGCATTTAATGCACATCCTTGGCTGCTCTTGGGGCCTAAAGAGTCAACCATGCAGTCACATTTAGGCCAAACCAGGATGTTCCCCCGAAGGACATTGGTGAATCAGTAATCCAGCAGCTTTCCTGGTCATTTTTCTAGTGCCAGCCCACAAATATTGACAGACTGGCATCTGTGGAAAATTGCCTAGACATGTACTGTCCACAAAGATCAGAACAAATAAAAACCAGCCAATTACTGCCTCATCAGCCTACTCTCACCGTCTGAAAGGTAAATGGAAGGAGTCATCAACAGTGCCATCAAGCGGCATTTACTCAGTTTCCAACAGGACCACTTGGCTCCAGACTTCATTACAGCTTTGGGCCAAACATGAAAAAAAAAGCACTGAATTCCAGACGCAAGGGAAGAGTGACTGTCCTCGACATAAAGGCAGCATTCGACCAAGTGTAGCATTAACTAAGACTGAGGTCAATAAGAATCAGGGGGAAAAACGCTCCAGTGGCTGGAATCATACCTCGCATAAAGGATGATGGTTGTAGTTGTTCAAAACCCATCACCTCAGCCCGAGGATATTGCTGCAGGAGTTCCCCAGAGCAGCAGAGGCACAACTAACTTCAGCTGCTTCATCAATGACCTTCCCTCCACCATAAGGTCAGAGATTCCATAGCACTATTTTGAAGAAGAGCAGGGAAGTTACCATGGTGTGTCTTGGCCAATATTTATCCCTCAATCAACATCACTAAAGAATGATGTGAAGGACTACACTTCAAAAGTACTAACTGGCTATCAAGCTCTTTGGAGCGTCCCAAGGTCGTGAAAGGCACTATATAAATACAAGTGTTTCTTTCATAAGTAGGGATATTTGCTGATGATTGCTGTGTTTAATTCCATTCACAATTCCTCAGATAATGATGTAGTCCATGCCTGCATCCAAAAAGACCTGGACAACATTTGGGCTGCTAAGTGGCAAACAACATTTGGGCTGCTAAGTGGCAAGTAACATTTGTGCCACCTAAGTGCCAGGCAATGACTAACTGCAACAGAGAGCCCAATGACCTCTCCTTGACATTCGATGGCATTGCCATCTCCAAATCTTCCATCAACATCCTGGTGTCACCATTGATCAGAAACTTAACTGGACTAGCAACATAAATGCTGTTGGTACCAGAGCAGGTCAGAGGCTAGATATTCTGTAGTGAGTGGCTCACTTCCTAACTCCCCAAAAGTCTTTCCACCACCTAGAAGGCACAAGTCAGGAGTGTGATGGAATACTCTCCACTTGCTTTGATATGTGCAGCTCCAGCAACTCTCTCAGCTCCACACCATCCAGGACAAAGCAGTCCGCTTGATCAGCAACCCATTCACCAACTTAAACTCCCTCCACCATCAGCGCACCATGGTTGCAGTGTGCACTGTCTACTGGATGCACTGCAGCAACTCACCAAGGCTTCATTGGCAGCACCTCAAACCCGTGACCTCTGCCACCTAGCAATGGGATGGGAACACCATCATCTCCAAGTTCCCCCAAGTCACACAGCATCTTGACTTGGGACATACTTTGGCATTGCTTCATCATCCCCAGGTGGTATAGGTTGAACCTCCCTTATCCGGAACCACCCCTTGTGCATGAAACACAAAAGGTTAGTATGCAGGTACAGCAAGTGATCAGGAAGGCAAATGGTATCTTGGCCTTTATTGCAAAGGGGATGGAGTATAAAAGCAGGGAAGTCTTACTACAGCTATATAAGGTATTGGTGAGGCCACACCTGGAATACTGGGTGCAGTTTTGGTTTCCATATTTACGAAAGGATATACTTGCTTTGGAGGCAGTTCAGAGAAGGTTCACTATGTTGATTCCGGAGATGAGGGGGTTGACTTATGAGGAAAGGTTGAGTAGGTTGGGCCTCTACTCATTGGAATTCAGAAGAAAGAGGTGATCTTATCGAATTGTATAAGATTATGAGGAGGCTTGATAAGGTGGATGCTGAGAGAATGTTTCCACTGATGGGGGAGACTAGAACTAGAGGTCATGATCTTAGAATAAGGATCCGCCCATTTAAAACAGATGAGGAGAAATCTCTTCTCTAAGCATTGTAAATCTGTGGAATTTGCTGCCTCAAAGCTGTGGAAGCTGGGACATTGAATAAGTTTAAGACAGAAATAGACAGTTTCTTAAACGATAAGGAGTTATGGGGAGCGGGCAGGGAAATGGAGCTGAGTCCATGATCAGATCAGCCATGATCGTATTAAATGGCAGAGCAGGCTCGAGGGGCCGTATGGCCTACTCGTGCTCCTATTTCTTATGTTATGTCCAGAACCATTCCTGGCTACCGGGTGGCACATGCGCAGAACTCCGACATGAACAAATTGAAGTCCTTCCTCGCTGCCGACTCCTGCAATCGCTGGCCTGACCTCGCGATCCACCCCCCCTCCGCATGATCTCTCTGCCGCACTGCCAGCCCCGATATCCCTTGCTCAGTACCTGCACCATCCAATTTAATATGATGACCCCTTGTCCGGAAAAATCCCTTATCCAGAACAGGCCAGGTCCCAAGGTTTCCGGATAGGGGAGGTTCAACCTGTAGTACCTTCATCGCACAGAATGCAGCGGTTCAAGAAGATGGCCCATCACCATCTTCTCAAGGGCAACTAGGGAAGGGCAATAAGGCTAGCCTTGCCGGAGATGCCCGTATTCAAAAAATATATTTAAAAAACTCAGCCCACCTACAACCAGAAAGGATGGCAGACTCCACTGCTGATAGTCATGCTGAATTACTGCCTCGAAGGTTGGAGGAAACCATCACTTGTATTACAGCACTGTCGCTGCAATAAGGGGCTGATAGAAGCTGCAGCTTAGTGGAGCCAATGGGGAGCAAAATGCATAACTTAATCCAATCTCTACTACAATACCTTTTGATAATATTAAACATTGGCACGTACAAAATGTAAGTTTTTTTTTAAGTTTAAATTTTAAAGGGGCAGAACTTTCGGTGGGAGCATAATGGGAAGTTGTGCCCAAAATTGCCGATGTCAAAAGAGGCCCAAGTTTCCTGCCAATCTCAAAGTAAAAATAGGCATGAATGAAGAAGCACAATCGGTCTCAAGGAAGCAAAGAACTTATGTCATATACTCTTTTTTTTTTTAAAGTATGAATGTAAAAGTTTCAAGCCATCCAACCATTATTCATACACATTAGGTACAACACATTTAAGAATAAGCAATCATGGAAGCGTTTCAATTTTTAATGTGACTCATACCAATGCCATAAAATGCATTAGAAGAAACAGTGCAGGTCTCAGCGAGGATTTTCACAATTAAACTTGTAATTACAGAGTAACCTGCTGTCTGCCATAGAGAAAGTAATCAGAATAATCCTCCTCAATCGCCTTCTCCCAGTGGCTGAAGAGCTCATCTCAGAGTCGCAATGCGGATTCCACTCACTAAGGGGCACAATGGACACGATCTTCACCACGCGTCAAATTCAAGAGAATTGCAGGGAGCAGCACCAACCCCCGTACATGGCCGCCTTTGACCTCACAAATGCCTTAGATACGTGTCAACTGGGGGGGGGGGGGGGGGGGGGAGGGGGGGGGAGGAGGGGGGGGGAATAATGAACGTCCCTCAAATTCAGCTGCCCGCAAAAGTTTGTCACGATCTTCTGCCTGCTTCATGATGACATGCAAGCCGTGATCCTGACCAACAGATTCACCACAGACCCAATACACGTGCGGACTGGGGTCAAACAAGGCTGTGTCATTGCACCAACGTTCATATCAATCTTCCTTGCTGCAATGCTCCATCTCACCCCAAGTAAGCTCCCCACGGTAGTGGAGCTAATCTACAGAACAAGCAGAAAACTATTCAACCTCAGTCGCCTCCAGTCAAGATCCAAGGTCGTCCCCTCCTCCGTCATTGAATTACAGTATGCAGACGACGCTTGCGTTTGCGCACACTCGGATGTCGAACTCCAAACCATTGTCAACACCTTCAGCGAAGCATACGAAATGTATGGGCCGTACACGAAACATCCATAAGACAAAGGTTCTCTACCACCCTGCCCCCCGATTATCAAAATGCATGCTGAGGCCTTGGACAACGTAAGAACATAAGAACTAGGAACAGGAGTAGGCCATCTAGCCCCTCGAGCCTGCTCCGCCATTCAACAAGATCATGGCTGATCTGGCCGTGGACTCAGCTCCACTTACCCGCCCGCTCCCCATAACCCTTAATTCCCTTATTGGTTAAAAATCTATCTATCTGTGATTTGAATACATTCAATGAGCTAGCCTCAACTGCTTCCTTGGGCAGAGAATTCCACAGATTCACAACCCTCTGCGAGAAGAAATTCCTTCTCAACTCAGTTTTAAATTGGCTCCCCCGTATTTGGAGGCTGTGCCCCCTAGTTCTAGTCTCCCCTACCAGTGGAAACAACCTCTCTGCCTCGATCCTGTCTATCCCTTTCATTATTTTTAAATGTTTCGATAAGATCACCCCTCATCCTTCTGAACTCCAACGAGTAAAGACCCAGTCTACTCAATCTATCATCATAAGGTAAGCCCCTCATCTCCGGAATCAGCCTAGTGAATCATCTCTGTACCCCCTCCAAAGCTAGTATATCCTTCTTTAAGTAAGGTGACCAAAACTGCATGCAGTACTCCAGGTGCGGCCTCACCAATACCCTATACAGTTGCAGCAGGACCTCCCTGCTTTTGTACTCCATCCCTCTCGCAATGAAGGCCAACATTCCATTCGCCTTCCTGATTACCTGCTGCACCTGCAAATTAACTTTTTGGGATTCATGCACAAGGACCCCCAGGTCCCTCTGCACCGCAGCATGTTGTAATTTCTCCCCATTCAAATAATATTCCCTTTTACTGTTCCCACCCCCCCCCTCCAAGGAAGATGACCTCACATTTTCCGACATTGTATTCCATCTGCCAAACCTTAGCCCATTTGCTTAACCTATCTAAATCTCTTTGCAGCCTCTCTGTGTCCTCTACACAACCCGCTTTCCCACTAATCTTTGTGCCATCTGCAAATTTTGTTACACTACACCTTATCGAATGCCTTTTGGAAATCTAAATACACATCCATCGGTACACCTCTATCCACCATGCTCGTTATATCCTCAAAGAATTCCAATAAATTAGTTAAACATGATTTCCCCTTCATTAATCCATGTTGCGTCTGCTTGATTGCACTATTCCTATCTAGATATCCCGCTATTTCTTCCTTAATGATAGTTTCAAGCATTTTCCCCATTACAGATGTTAAACTAACCGGCCTATAGTTACCTGCCTTTTGTCTGTCCCCTTTTTTAAACAGAGGCGTTACATTAGCTGCTTTCCAATCCGCTGGTACCTCCCCAGAGTCCAGAAAATTTTGGTAGATTATAACGAGTGCATCTGCTATAACTTCCGCCATCTCTTTTAATACCCTGGGATGCATTTCATCAGGACCAAGGGACTTGTCTACCATGAGTCCCGTTAGCCTGTCCAGCATTACCCCCCTAGTGATAGTGATTATCTCAAGGTCCTCCCTTCCCACATTCCGTGACCAGCAATGTTTGGCATGGTTTTTGTGTCTTCCACTGTGAAGACCGAAGCAAAATAATTGTTTAAGGTCTCAGCCATTTCCACATTTCCCATTATTAAATCCCCCTTCTCATCTTCTAAAGGGACCAACATTTACTTTAGTCACTCTTTTCCGTTTTATATATCTGTAAAAGCTTTTACTATCTGTTTTTATGTTTTGCGCAAGTTTACTTTCGTAATCTATCTTTCCTTTCTTTATTGCTTTTTTTGTCATTCTTTGCTGTCGTTTAAAATTTTCCCAATCTTCTAGTTTCCCACTAACCTTGGCCACCTAATTCGCATTGGTTTTTAATTTGATACTCTTCTTTATTTCCTTGGTTATCCACGGCTGGTTATCCCTTCTATTACCACCCTTCTTTTTCACTGGAATATATTTTTGTTGAGCACTATGAAAGAGCTCCTTAAAAGTCCTCCACTGTTCCTCAATTGTGCCACCATTTAGTTTGTGTTCCCAGTCTACTTTAGCCAACTCTGCCCTCATCCCACTGTAGTCCCCTTTGTTTAAGCATAGTACGCTCGTTTGAGACACTACTTCCTCACTCTCAATCTGTATTACAAATTCAACCATACTGTGATCACTCATTCCGAGAGGATCTTTTACTAGGAGATCGTTTATTATTCCTGTCTCATTACACAGGACCAGATCTAAGATAGCTTGCTCCCTTGTAGGTTCTGTAACATACTGTTCTAAGAAACAATCCCGTATGCATTCTATGAATTCCTCCTCAAGGCTACCCAGTGTGATTTGATTTGACCAATCGATATGGAGGTTAAAATCCCCCATGATTACTGCCGTTCCTTTTTCACATGCCTCCATTATTCCCTTGATTATTGTCCACCCCACCGTGAAGTTATTATTTGGGGGCCTATAAACTACGCCCACCAGTGACTTTTTTCCCTTACTATCTCTAATCTCCACCCACAATGATTCAACATTTTGTTCATTAGAGCCAATATCATCTCTCACAACTGCCCTGATATCATCCTTGATTAACAGATCTACCCCACCTCCTTTCCCTTCTTGTCTGTCTTTCCGAATCGTCAGATACCCCTGTATGTTTAATTCCCAGTCTTGGCCACCCTGCAACCATAGCTCTGAAGGATGGACCACATCATCTGCATGCCCGATACCAGACTCCCAAAAGAAGCACTCTACTCAGAGCTCTGACATGGCGAGAGAGCCCAAGATGGGCAGAGGAAACGCTTCAAGGACACCCTCAAAGCCTCCTTGAAAAAGTGCAACATCCCCGCCGACATTTGGGAATCCTCGGCCCAAGACCGCTCAAAGTGGAGGAGAAGCATCTGCGAAGACATCAAACACGTGGACCATTTTCCATACCTCGGGAAACAACAGTCAACAAGGGCAGACGTCGATGACAAAGTCTAACACCACCTTCAGTTTGCCAGTGCAGCCTTCGGTCACCTGAGGAAGAGGGTATTTGAAGACCAGGACCTCAAACCTAGCACCAAGCTCATGGTCTACAGAGCAGTAGTGACACCCGCCCTCCTATATGCTTCAGAGACATGGACTATGTACAGCAGGCACCTCAAAGCACTGGAGAAGTACCATCAATGCTGGCTCCGCAAGATCCTGCAAATCCATTGGCAGGATAGGCACACCAATGTCAGTATTCTCGCCCAGGCCAACATCCCCAGCACCGAAGCATTGGCCATGCTCCATCAGCTCTGACGGATGGACCACATCGTCTGCATGCCCGATACTAGACTCCCAAAAGAAGCGCTCGACTCAGAGCTCCGACACGGCGAGCGAGCCCAAGGTGGGCAGAGGAAACGCTTCAAGGACACCCTCCAAGCCTCCTTGAAAAAGTGCAACATCCCCGTCGACACTTGGGAATCCTTGGCCCAAGACCGCTCAAAGTGGAGGAGAAGCATCCGCGACGACATCAAACACCGAGTCTCTTCGCCGGAGCACGCAGAAGCCAAGCGCAAACAGTAAATGAGCACACCACAACCCATGCACCCCACCCACCCGTCCCTCCAACCACTGTCTGCCCCACCTGTGACAGAGACTGTAGGTCCCACATTGGACTCAGTCACCAGAAAACTCATTAGTGTGGAAGAAAGTCATCCTCGACTCCGAGGGACTGCCTAAGATGATGTGGTGGACCTATAAGAAGCTGAAATGCATTCAGGTTGGGCTGAAAAGTCCCTAAAAAACTGATAGCTGAAGTTGTAGCTTATGGAATCAAAGTCAAATTATTGACGTGGTTAGGAAACTGGCTGAGCGGCAGGAGGTAAGAGAGTAGAAATAATAAGCAGGTACTTTAATTGGCAGGATGTGACTAGTGCTGTCCCACAGCAATCTGTATTGGTGCCTCAAATATTAAAATGATTTAGATGATGGGATAGGGAGCCACATATCCAAGTTTGCTGCTGATATAAAGATAAGCAGCATTGTAAGCAGTGTAGATGGAAGCATTAAATTACAAAGATATTTAATAGATTAAATGAGTGGACAAAACTGTGGTGAATGGATTTCAATGCAGGCAAGTGTATGGTCATTCACTTTGGACCTTAAAAAGGATAGATGGAGTGCTTTCAAAATGTTAGAGATAAAAACAGGGAAGGTCCAAAGAGACTTAACGGTCCATGTACATGGATCATTATTTTCTGTACCTGTCCAGGACATTTTAATCAAAATGGCTAATGGAATGTTGGCCTTTTATCTAGAGGACTAGTTACAAGGAGAGAAGTTATGCTGCAGCTATACAAAGCCCTGGTTAGACCACACCTGGAGTACAGTGGACAGTTTTGGGCACCACACCTTAGGATATACTGGCTTTGAGGGTAGATTTACCAGAATGATACCTGGACTCCAAGGGTTAAATTATAAGGAGCGATTACACAAACTAGGGTTGTATTCCTTATAATTTAGAAGCTAACGGTGTGATTTGATCGGTTATTAAAGTGGGGGGGGGGGGAGGAAGAGAAGAGAAAAAAAGTGCAAGAGAAATTTGGAAGACTTCGGAAATTGATGCTAGTTCAACTGTTAATTTTAAATCAGAGATTGATACATTTTTGTTAACAGGAAGTATTAAAGGATATGGGGCAAAGGCAGGTTTATGGAGTTGGCTCACAGATCAACCACGATCTCATTGAATGACAGAACAGGCTTAAGGCGCTAAATGGCCTACTCCTGTTCCTATGATCTTATGAAAGGACACAAAGTACAGCACCGTAAGCTTGAAGTAAGCAACTCAAACAAAATCAAGCATCTTCTCAAACTATTCACATCACCTGTGTTCTGTAAAACAAACACAAATTTCCAGTGATCTTAAAAGGGCAAATAATACAAATTACCCCAGATTAGTTCAGATTAAAAAGGATCAACAGCAGCAATCTTCTAGCAAAATAATGCACAGCTGTTCTACCTGCTCAAGATTTTTAAACAAATCCTTTAGGAGTGTACTCTCCCCATCCTGTTGAATGACAGGAGCACAACACATTCTTGTAAACTCTTCCTTCAGGAGTGAGGAGTAAAGAGAGTTGCAGTTATGGTCTGCATGACTTTTGGAAATGGTGAATTCTAGGTACTTGCAACATGAAATCTCTTGTAGCCTTCATGGAATGTGGAAGAGGGCAAACACAAACAATATAAATACTCAATTGTAACAATTTGGCTACAATAAGTAATCCTAGCTTTTTTGTTGCAGCTCTTGTTTATTTTTTAAAAAAAAAGGAAAACCTTCACATCAGCACAAATTTCAGGAAGTGATTGCACATATCTATCATGAGGCCATACACCCCATTCCCATGCAATTGCTGGCTATCTAATTTACTTTTCTGGTCCCCATTGTAAATTGTTCCAGTCCTTCGGGTACTGACCTCCTCCCTTTCAAAACCGCCACCATCACCCCCCACTGCAGGTCTGACAACAGTTTCTGCAGATGATATTTGGTAGTAAAGCTGGAAGAGTTTATGTAATGTCTGGTACAGTGTTATGTTCCAAGACATTTTTAAAATTTACTTTGATGTTTGCTGAGCGAATGTTGAATCTGCAATTTTCAGGGTGCACAGAGCTCTTGGTAATGTGGATAGTCAGTTCACGGAGCATGGTGGAGATAATACCCAATGTGCAGATAACAGTATCAATCATGCAACTCAGTTAGATGCAGTTGGAAAGAACATGATGCGGAGAGGTTGTTTCCCCTGGCTGGAGAGTCTAGAACAAAGGGAGGTAGCCCATTTAAGACCAAGATTAGGAAGAATTTCTTCACTCAGAGGGTTGTGAATCTTTATAATTTTCTGCCCAAGAGGACTGTGGATGCTGAGTCATTGAGTATATTCAAGGCAGAGATCGCGAACATTTTTGAACTCTAGGAGAATCACGGGATATGGGGATCGGGCGGGAAAGCAAAGTTAAGGTCAATGATTAGCCATGATCTTGTTGAATGGTGGAGCAGGCTCAATGGGCAGTATGGCCTACTCCTGCTCCTATTTGTTATGTTCTTATGATCTAGCCTTTGTAAAAGGAGTTGACTAGCCTGGTGAGTTTGCATAGTTCGAATTAAAGTGCAGTTGTCCTTGACTATTTTACCCCAGAATAAGTTGTGTCTTTTTTTAGAAATTCAGATACGAGGGCTACAGAAGGCTGAATCCAGTAGGACAAAGGCTTTAAATTCTAACCTGGTTAAATAAAAACAAAAAGTCTAGATGATTACAGTGCTAACATAAGAGTTCAATGATGCTAGGAATGCAAAATCATTGTACTACAGTCCAGTGTTGTCATGAGGCATTTAAAGGCATAATTGTGACCGATGCACAACTGGTAAAGATGAGTGGTGCACAAATGAACCAATTATAGCTACATTTTCATTTAAAAACTGCATACTGGAAGTCACCAAGCTGCTGCAAGAGGATTTTGCACTCTTTAAAAAAAAATAAGATCTTCATAGAGAGGAGTAAAATAAAAGGGAAAAACATGCAACAGGCCACACAACCACTGTTGCACTTTATTCAGGTATGGTGATAACACCTTATTGCCCACTTTGAGCTACGTAAAAACAGGATTGAGTATTGGTGATTAAACATTAATGCATAGTCACTAAAGTGCAATTTTTCCTATAGCTTATTAGTACTATTATGCTAAATCAAAATGGTTATACCTCATGTCAAAAAGTGTCTGGATAATCGGGCGATGGATGGGTTTGATGTCCAGATTTTTGTGCACAGGTCGTAGCTTGGGATTGTCTAGCTGGGTCACTTGCAGTGTGATTTTTGCATTTTTCCGTCACTCTCTCCTCGACATTCATTTTTGACGGGAGCGACATATTATTGTGGGCAAGGTGACTCACTATATAGTGGGCTATTCATCAGGGAAGTGCTACATAGTTGAGGTGGTTTTGCATGCAATTTTTGTATCACAAGAACATTTTAAGCTTTTCAGCAAACATTGAATCATATTTTTGCTCAAATTTACCAATACTGGAATAATTTGCATAAATGATAAGCACTGCAATTTTTTTTTGAATATAAACAAATTTTGAAACATTCTAAAGTACATACAAATTAGCAATCACACCTTCCTCCAAATGCCCTGGAGCCAAACTATATGATGTGTCAGCCATGGCTCAGTGGTAGCACTTCTGTCACGGATCATGAGGTTGTGGGTTCAAGTCCCATTCCAGAGACTGGAGTGCAGAATCTAGGCTGACATTCCAACTGCAGTGTCTTTCGGATGAGACATTAGGGCAGATGAAGCCTCGGTTTCTTATGTGGACATAAAAAGATCCCTTGGCACTATTCGAAAAAGAGCAGGGGAATTTTCCCAGTATCCTGGCCAATATTTACCATCCAGCCAACAACACTACAAAAAAAGGATTATCTAGTAGTCATCTCATTGCTGTTTGTGGGACTTTGCTGTACTGCCACTTTTCCTACATTATAATAGTGACTGCACTTTGCAAGTACTTCATTGGTAATAAATTGCTTTGGAACATTGAGGTCATGATAAGCACTGTATAAATGCATGTTCGTTCTTTCTTAGTGCTTCTTAAACTTAATTCATTCTATTATGAAAATATGCAGGATAGGAACTTGATTTGGTTGTGCCATATCTCACTTGTGACTTATTTGATCAATCCACTCAAGATGCAAATCATGTTTCAAAGGTTTTCATAATACAGGTTGAGCTTCCTAAATCCAGAGTTCCGGAATCCGGACTGATCTGTGGCGGGGTCATCTGGAAACTCTTCCAAAATCTGGATCCCCCGCATTGGCGATTCGACCTTGCCTCCATACCTCAGCGGCCTGACCTTGCCCCAGCCCGATCTCACCCACTTACCTCGGCGGCCCAACCTCACCCTAGCCCTCAGTGGCCTGACCTCGCCTCGCCGCCCCCACCCCTCACCTCGGCGAACTGACCTTGCCCCAGCTCTCAGCCTCGTCCCCCCACCTCAGCGGCCCGACCTCACCTCTCCCACCTCCCTTTACCTCGGCCGCCCTACCCAACCCCCGCGCCACCCCCCTCCCCCCCCCCCACTCTTACCTCGGTCCAGGCAAAGACGTTCCGGATTCCGTGTATTTCCGGATTTCAGAACGGCCTCAGTCCCGAGGTTTCCAGATTTTGGACGTCACATTTCTTTCTCCCTTCATCCCCCAGGAAAAAATAAAACAGCTTTTCTATTCAAAGTGACCAGTTATACATTTAAGATAGTCACTTCCCAACACGTGGAGGAAGCTTCTAGTTGCAAAGCTTACCAACATAAAAATTCATCATCCACTTCATAGCTATTTTACAGGCACAAAATGGGATCAGTTCTAAATTGGTTGAGGGACCTGCCTGCACTATCCAAAAGGAGATATACATGTAAAGGCACCCTTTGGGAGAGGTGGTGGTGGAGAAGGAATCAGCAAAATTATTAAAAGGTATCTTAAAAACATTACATTTGAATACTAGTTCAAGATTCCAACCATTTTGTAGCAATGAATACTTTAGAAGTACACAACGTTTAAAATGTAATTATTCTTTCCTTTGCAGATATAAACTTTCTTTTGAAAGCTGCATGGCCAGGTTTGGAAGCACTAACTGCATTGCCCTCCTTCACTCTCAAGGCAGATTGCAAGTCCATAGACAAGAGGAAGCTCTTGTGTATGGCAGCTCTTAGCCCAGCATCTCAAGTGCCCTTCATTGTTTATGTTCCCAATGCAGAGCTCTTGAAACATGCCAGAATGTTTGCATTCATTTTTAATAGCAAGCTTAAGAGCAGGGCCTATCAAAAGAATGACAAAGCAATTTCATTCATCAGTTCGTGCTACAGCGATGATGGCCTTTTGATTTATTCACAAATGACAAGCTTGGCAAGCCCCTTACTGAAGTACTTTCCTCCTTTTGAAAATCATTAGAATTAACATGAAGGAATTCTGCTCCATTTTACATGATGAACGAGTACTTGACATTTTGTATTCTTGCTTCGATTCTTACTAATTAACAGCTTAGAGCACTGACCGAGAGTTTTTCAGCCAAGCTTAAATTATTTGCTGTGTTTATACTCAACATGCAACTGCAAGACTAAAGCAGACAACTAAAAACAGCAACACAGCTTTCAGTCTGACATTTTAACAGTAATTATGAATACCTCGAGCATGACTGCGTTTGTCACATTACAAAAACCCAATAATTAATATTACTGTCAAGAGAAAGCAATTTTACTTATTAACTGCTGTTACATGCATATCAGCTACATAACTTTACACTGGACAGCACTGACAATGCAAGATATCTTCCAGAATGTTTTACCACACAAGAATGGTATTGTAATTTAGATAATAGGCTTATTATTTTGAACTCTTAGAATATTCCAACACCAGACATTCATAGATTATAGAAACTTACAGCTGGCTCTTTAAAAGAGCAGTTATGCTTAATCCCACATCCTCACTTTTTGTCCATAAACCTGCAAGTCCCTCACTATTATTTATAGAATCAGCTTCCACCACCTTTTCAGGTAGAGTGATCCAGATCCTGACAACTCTCAGCGGGAAAAAAAATTCTTCTCCTCTCCCCTCTAGATCGTTTGCCAATTATTTTGAATGTATGACCTCTGGTTATTAACCCGTTCGCCAGAGGGAAGAGTCTTTTTTCCATCTACGCTAATAAAACCGCTCATCATCTTGAAAACCTCTATTAGGTCATCTGCACTCTCAGGCCTTTACATCTTTCCTGAAATGTGGTGCCCAGAATTGTCCATGATACCCCAGCTGAGGCCAGACCAGTGGTTTATAAAGTTCGAGCATGTTCGCCAGTAAAATTTCTTTTCGTAAATTAACAAAACTCCTAAGCGTCTTTTTTCTGCATATGCTAAAATATTTAGGGCCTGAATTTGATCACCTTACCGCCCACTGCTGCCGACATTCCTAGTGAAGATCCGCCCAGTGCCATTTGTGGGGTGGGCTGGAGCGGGGGGTGGGGAGAGCTGCCGGGAACCGCCTGCTGACGTCAACGGGCGGCTGAGTGGCGTAAGTGACCTTCCCACCCGCCGAGCTGCCAGATTGGTGCAGGCGGGAGTTGGTGCCAGAACAAGAGTGGACCACTGGCTGGAGGCTGGTCTGTCCCCAACGGTAGGTAGGAAGATCCTGAAAAAAAGGTTAGTGAACTTTTTTTTCCCCCCCCCACAGCGACTTACCTCAATGGTGTCCCCTGTAATTCTTCCGATGGAATTTTTTTTTCTGACGATTTTAATTTTCAGCTCTTCGATCCTCCATGGGCCCAACTCCATCCTCGACGGCACTTAGGCAGCAAGCACCTTTGCCGCCGAGAATGAGAGTTCCCACCACCTGCCACCCAGATTGGTGGCGTACATCGCAGATTTGCAACCCGCCGACCTTCGAGGGACCTGGGCGATGAAAACCCCGCCCAAAGAACCGTCAGGGACCTCGCCGGCCATCGGCAGTCCTTTGGCCGGCATTTGGGTGGGCGGAGGCCTTCACCAAATTCGCGCCCTTAAAGTATCAAAAAGTTGTCAAAGTACCATAAAGATATCAGCTTTTTTTCTGCCAAAATGGTCAGCTGATCTCAATTCATTAATTCACATACCCATGTATCAAGTCAATTCAAGCACCCAGGCTGCATTTGTATCATATTCTCCAGCCTTCTCTTTTGACAGTACTGACTGGAGATATGGATCAGCAGCCTATTGTTCAAATCACCAAGCCCCATACAAGAGCCGGGATGCTGTGTTGAAAGGATAAGCAATCAGAGGACATCATATTGAGCTCAATACTGTCCTCACCAGATGTTCATAAGTGCACATGTCTACATGATGTACTGGATAGCAATCATTAGTAGATACCAAAGCCTATTTTCCCCTGTTGGAATGCTGAAGCTAATTGTATGTAGTGCTCCTGCTGCTGCCCCAGCTGAGATCAGTTAACTTAGCACAGACTGGGGAACTAAAGATGGGACCTTCATGGTGTATATAGCTCAGCTACTCACCACCTTAAACCAGCTAGTCATTTCAAGAAGCCTTACATTGTGGCTTTAAACATTTTCTGGTCATTAAGTTTTGCTGATGTTTGCAATATGTCCATAAAAGCCCGAGATGGACTGGAAGGGAGCAAAGAGAGGATAAGCAGCAGTAAAGATATACAGAAAGAGATATTTCCCAAGGGTACCAGCAAAGACAGTGGGCTGAAAATTGAGGCCACACCAGGTACGTACGCACCCGAAGCAGCCTCGCAAATGCCGGTTCTCAGCTCATGATGTGCATGCACAGAGAACTGGCTTTTGCGATCCGTCAAAATTTGTTTTGACAGATCTGATGCAACCCCGTAGGAAGGACTTCAGCGGGGCAGAGATTGGGCTATTTGTGCAACTCTTGCCCAGCGAATGTCCTTAAAACTCTTACACCTGGTGAAAGCATAGAAAAATTAAATTTAATCAATCACTCATTTTTATATTAAAACCCTGTCCATTAAGGCAAGTTTATTTTTAACCCTATTAATTATATATTTAAAACAATGACATTCAATTTAAATTATTTTTAAAATATGCGAGGTTTTTTTTTTATTTGTGTTGTGTTTCTTCTTTTTCGGGGGTTAATATCATTAATAGTAATGGGAGCTCGTACAAACGAAGCTCCCATTATTATCAATGAGAATACTAGACGTTCATTGGTGGTCCAGGCCCACGTGATTCCAGGATACAAATATGTATCTGGAAGACATGTTCCCGAATGCTGCACAGCGAATGGAGGCCTCCGACCGGAATCCTAGGTTCCTCCAGGACCACCAGGTATTTTCTTAAAAATATTTTGGGTCGAAGGTATTTGTCCGAAGGAAGCCTCCGACTGCAATTTTCCCTCCAGTATTTCATCTTCTGAGTCAGTCATCTGGACATTAACAGGCACAGAACCCATCACCGCGTTTAAGAGGCTTCAAAACAACTGAAGTTTTGGGTTTGCCCAATACAGAGCGAGTGTTCTCTCCCCATTGTGACACACCCCTAGCAACTTATCCAATTCCAGAAAGTTTAGGGTCAGGTTGACCAGAGCCAAAGATTAACAACCCCAAACAAAGTGTGCAGAGGGTGTTGCATGAAGGTTAACTGGCTAAAAGGTGCATAAGACACTGTTGAACTCTTCATTGTTTCTCCAGCCAGTGCCACCCTACCTGTAGAAAACTGCCTTATAGGGCGATTTGGAGCCGATATGATCCCAATCTCCAGCAAGACCCACCACACATCAATAATTAGTCAAGCTGCCGGCTGAGTCAGTAGTGCCCCAAAAGGTACCTGTAGGCCTGCCTGATTTAGATACTGGATCAGTGAGCCTGTTATCAAGCACCAACTGCAATTTTCCCCCAATTCCTTCGTATGAATGCCTCCGACTCCCCCCCAAAAAAATCTACGAAAGTACATGGAGATCCAGATTTGCTGCACAGCACATGGGAAGACACCTTTAAGGTATGTACAAGCTGGAGTCACGTGGGCCTGGACCACCAATCACTATGCAGTATTCCAATTTCTGGAATTGGATAAGTTGTTAGGGGTATGCCACAATGGGGAGAGAACACTCACTCCATATTAGGCAAACCAGGAGCGTCGTGACCGGGGACCAGGAGAGGCGAGGGCCCAGGGGCAGCATGGGCCAGCCCACACTGCAATCTATTGATATTAGGAGCATGAGTGTGCACTAGGTCCGTGCAGCAGAGCTTGGTCTCCAGTCATCTTGGTTAACCCTTGCCACTAGATCAAGACCTAGCTCTGTCAAGCCCGTGTAGTAGCTGGTGTGCAACGGCTACCCCACGTTAAAAAAAAATCCATGCACAGGCATCTTCCACCCTTCAGTATGTAGTTCGGGACAGAGATTGTCAGGTCCCTCATTGAAACACCTGTGAACTCATCTATTTTTGGTGTGGAAGCAGGTCATCCTCTTTACGAGGGACTGCCTAATATTAATACTATTCTCATTGATAAAAATGGGAGCTCTGTTTGCACGGACTCCCACTACTATCAATGAGAAAAAACCCTAAAACACTGAAACACAGCATAATAAATAAATAAATAAATAAATAAATAAATAAAACAAACAAACAAAAACATCTCGCATGTTTAAAATTATTTGAAATTAAATGTAATTAAATGTTTTAGAAAAAAATATTTGGGGAAATTTCTTTTTTGGGCCCGAACTTAGTGGACCACCCAATTCTCGGCGGTCAGTCAATCTTCATCGCCTGGTACTGGCGACGTCAGATCTCAGGTATGTATCTTTGGATAAGTTTAGATTTTTAATTGTTTTGTGCAGTGTCTGATTTATTTATAATACTTAATATTGTTAATTTATTTATTGTTGCGTTTTTCTGGGGGTGGGGGGTGGCAGGGGGGGAGGGGGGGGGAAAAGAGCAACATTGTAGTTTAGATACTGCCGAAGTACCATCAGCATAAAACCACCTTTTTTCAGACGGTGTACAGCTCCGGTGGTATGCTACCAATGTTGGACTTTTGGGCAGTCTGTAGGGTGCTCCGTGTGGGCGGACGGTATGCATACCGCCCGGCAGTATGTCGCTGATGAATTTCCCGCCAGGCGGTATATATGTATTTTTTGATCAATTTCACGATTTTGGGCAGTATGTCGACCAATTTCAGTCCCTGTGTGTTTTAAGTGTTAAAAATAAACTCACCTTAATCGACAGGGTTTTTAAATATAAAAATGAGTGTTTAAATTTAATTTTTCTATGTTTTAAAACTCTTATGCTGGTAAAAGTAAGCTATGCGCCTGCTTTTACCAGGCATAAAGGTTTGAAGGACATTCACTGGGCAGGAGTTGGGCAAATAGTACAATCTATCCCTCGCAGATGTCCTTCTCCTGGGGATGCAGAGGATCGGTCAAGAGAAATCTTGACAGATCGGAAAAGCCGGTGTTCGCCACATGCGCATCGTACAGACCAGATGAGGCTGGAATTTTCGGCCCACTTTCTTTCTCCTTTTCCTTCTCTCCCCGCCCCCCTCCTCCCTTCCCCCGAGGGTAATCACTACCGCATTTATATTATAGCATTACAACAACGGCCAAGGATATCTCCAGTGGCAGGTAGAAACATTGCAGTAAATTCACTGGATTGTGTGAATCACCCATTGGCACTACCAACAATGAACTAATATTTCATTAAGCCACTCACAATGGCTTATCGCTAAGAAATATGAAAACAATTTCATACAGATAAATCATGGCTGGTACAGCGATAATCTTGAGCAGATTGTTTCAATGAATGATATATAATATTACACTGCTAAATGAAGCATTACACATCAGTAAACACCATGCTAAATTTACTTTTCTATCTACACAATAAACTACAGCCCACTTTTAGCATTAGTGATGGTATATTCAGAGTGAAATTTTAAAAATGACTAAATGGATTTCCTCCCATAATACATAAGCATCTAAGTCCAGTTACAAATCTCAACTGTATATTATAGACTATGGGCCACTTTTGAAATTGAAAAAATGGTAGGAAACATTATTTATACTTTTGATTACCAATTACCAAAATGAGGACATTTTAAATATGCTGTGAGAAAGACATAGGAATTCTGTTGTGTGGAAATTTGGAAAATTGGACAAGGCTCTAAAACAGGGGATGACAGGTCAGTGCAGTTTGCCTGCACCTGTTCAAAGTGGTGCAGTCAGCATGCAAAATGTGTGCTTCCTGCTGATTATAATGATTGGTGTGCTGACCTCAGCATTAAACGCACTGTTGATTAGCTTAGTGCTGAACGGGGTGGGGGGGGGGGGGGAGGGGCAATATCAGGTGCAGTCTAATTGTCAATAAAGTTTGGCCTAGGCTCTCTGCACTGCTTAAGGGGAGGTGTTTTGTTGCACCTCATTGTCATTCTGGAACACACCATGGCCAAGCAACCAAGGGAGCGAACAAGAAGGTTTTTAGATGCTGCACTGGAGGCCTTGGTCCCGTCAGTGTAACGAAGATGGTCTATCCTGTACCCACAGGGTGGCAAGAGGCCATCCGCAGAAGGTTGTGGGAGGTGATTGCTCATCATGGCCACTAGTATAGTCCAAAAGACCTAGATCAAGTGCCGAAAAAAGTTCAATGACCTCATGCGGTTGGTCAAGGTGAGTGAAGGCTTCAGTAAATGCCATATCCCATCATCTGCATCACAAGTCTCACACACTGGTCAATGCACCACACCCCCATTACTTATCTACCAGTAATCTCTGGCTATCACCACTCATACCCCACAATCATGGCTTCACCTCACTCTCGCACCTGGCACATAATGAGCTATTCAACTATGACAGGCACATTACCCAAATACATTGCATTACACTTACTGATACACTTCCCTTTCTCTTGCAGGCTAAGGTGGCATGTAACAGGAGGGAGCAACAGCAAATGGGAGACAGCCAAGCCGCAACACACAACCTGAACAACCTGGAGAAATTGGCGCCTGAAGTTACTTGAGGGGCAGTGAGAGTGTTCCTGGCCAGCAGAGAAGTTGAAGCCGTTACTGAGTCCTCCTTCTCACACCGCATTTCCCCATCATTCCACAATCTCTTCTCAATTACAAGCTGCTGATGGCGCATGCATGGGTATCTTGCTTTCCTCCCCTCCCCTCACAACCTGACCCTTGTGCCTTTCTGCTTTGACACCCAAGAACTGCCAGAAGGCCAGCCTGCCCCTCATGTTGAGCAAACTGAAGGAGAAGACGAAGAAGAGACAAAAGCATTGCATTTGACACTCTCAGACACCAGCTCAGAAAATTGGCAGTGTGTGGAATTTAGAGGGTAGTATATAGAGGCAGGATCTGCACACGGTGAGGCACCAGGCACGAGAGAGCTGCGGCCAGGGGGAAGGGGTATATCGGGTACAGCTCACTGGATGGAGAGTTCGTGCACGAGTTCTGCTCCACAAGACTCAGCTGATGACCTCTATGGGGTGGCGTTCTGAGAAAGGGTGATGGACATGCACACGGAAAAGCCTGCCAGAGAGCCTCTGGTTAGTGTCAAGGAGCGTGGAGGAGTCCAGCTGCAATATTGGATGGGGCTTTGTGCAGAGCTTGGAGCCACGATTTCCATGATGGAAATGATGGACAACTCCAGGGGAGACCTTGTAGACACAGCCATGGCCCTGCGTGTGATGGGCGATGTTGTGGCTTCCATTGCAGCACGGGTGGAAGTGACCCAACATCTCATTGCTGCAGTGGAAGCTCAGATTGCTGCCATCATCACCAGATTTAGGAGTGTCGAAAGGGGCTTCCAGGGTCTCTCAGCAGGCCAGCAATATGTCCTCCACAGATTGCTAGGACTGCTGAGTCGCCACCTCCGGGGAGTTGCAGTGGGGTCCATGGAGCAAGAATCTGCTGCCCTCCCTCGGGATGACCACATTCCTACACCCACCACCGCCACTCCGCCATTGCCCTTGCTGCTGCCCATCAGCTAGTTAGCCCAGACTGCTGCTGCCCATGCCAAGGTGGTGCACTCTACAACCATGCCTTCTAGATCCAGAGCTTGTTAAAGTGGTTCTGCAAGACCATCGAAAGTCTCCCCCACAGAAAGTCAGCAGCCTTCCACCAACCATGCTACAGCCACTGGGGGACGCACTAGAGTAGGAAAAGGCAGACGAAAGACAGACACTATGGAAATACACATGGGTGAATAGTTAATATTTTCATTTTGATTTCATTTGGATAAATTTATGAATTTTGTTTGGAATGAGTGTTTTGTGGTGGCTCTCATTTCAACTTTGTTGAGATGTTCCTTGACAGAGGGCTATTATGGGGAAGTGGTGAGCAACAGGGATCTGGGATTTCATTCACTGGAATCGGAGCCTGATGAGGCGCTCATGGACAGTCCGTCCGGAATAGGGATATTGTGCCTGCCCCCTCCCTTCCTCCTCCTGTGGTCACGAGCGGTGGGTTGCAGAGGGGAGTCATCAGCAGCGGAGAGCCCATGCCTCAAGAGTAGCCACCCTCACGTTTGACATGGTAGCTGGAAGATTGCTGGTACACCGGACTGGCGCAGGATAAAGGCTTCATGACTGCTGCCAGGATAGCGGGCACTGGGTGTGGTCACACAACAACTGCACATTAAGTGTGTGGTAGCCTTTGCGGTTACAGAACATCTCAGCCTTGTTACATGGTGCCCACAAAGCCATGCATGTGCAGTCGATGGCACCCTGCAACATGGAGAAGCTCGCTATCCTGGCAAAGCTACACGCAAGCTTGTCCTGCCTCACTCTGTTCAGATGGAAGACAATGAAGTCCCTTCTCCTGGAGTAGAGAGTCAGTCACCCCCTGGATGCAGCGGTGGACAGCAAACTGGGAGATGTTATCTATGTTTCTCCTGCAGACTAGAAAGATCCAAGGTCCACGAGGAGAGCCATGGTCGCCTTGCTCGGAGGTTACAGGTCGAGTTGCAGGAGGTGGCAGAGTTCTGTGACCACCTCCTTGGTGAAACGGAGCCCCCCGCCCCCCACCCCCCGTCCCCAAATTACTGCCAGGAGCAGTGTAAGAGAAGTGCTCTCTTGCGGAGAACCTTCCTTTGCAAGCATTTCTCTTCTTTGCTGCCTCCGTTCCCTCTCCCAAAGATATTCGAGCACGAGTAGGACTGCAAGTAGGGGCGTCATGACCGTGAGCAAGTGATGTGAGCAGAAGCCTTTAAATGAAAAGCAAGACATCCTCCACTTGCAGCAACACTCCGAGAGCTCAGCAACTTTAAACAAGTTTAGAAAGCTGCAAGAATTGCAGAAACTTAGACAGTGCTAGTAAAACTGATAAACCATGTCAGCTGCAAGTTGTTGTTGATGATCCCTTTACATAGCGCTGCTGGGGGCTCCTTCTTGGCATTATAACTCTTTTGGGGGAGTACAAATAAACAGTAGATCGAGTGCCCCCCGATCTGGGGGACACTCCAGACACTTATAACAGCCCTCTTTTTTTTGTTTTTTGTTTTTTTTGGTGATTTTTTCTTGGCATTATAACTCTTTTGAGTTTACCTGAAAATAACAAACATTAAACCGTGCCACCCGCCTGGGTGACACAGCTGACATTTTCAAGGCCCCCCTTTTTTTTTCCTTTTTTTTTTTTGGTTTTTTTTTGGGGCGCTAAAATCAAATTTTTTCCAGTGCCCCCTATAAAAGGGGAGGGGGACACTAAAAGCACCGGCAATTAAAACAAATTAAACTTTAAAACGTAAAATCAAATTAAAATTTGGTTGCCGGGCGTGATGATGCACTCCAGTCCCTCCGGTGCCCACCTCTCGCGGAAGGCCGCGAGCGTGTACCGGTGGACACCGCGTGCTCCATCTCCAAGAACACCCTGGACCGGATGTAAGAGCGGAAGAGAGGCAGGCAGTCAGGTTGAACGACCCCCTCGACCGCCCGCTGCCTGGACCGGCTGATGGCACCCTTGGCCGTGCCCAGGAGCAGTCCTACGAGGAGGCCTTCGGACCTACCCGCTCCCCTCCGCACAGGGTGCCCAAAGATCAGGAGAGTGGGACTGAAGTGCAGCCAGAATTTCAGGAGCAGCCCCTTCAAATAATAAAACAGGGGCTGCAACCTTGTGCATTCCATAAAAACATGGAACACGGACTCTTCCAGACCGCAGAAATTGCAGGCGGCCTGGGAGTCCGTGAACCGGCTTAAAAATTTATTGCACGGCACTGCTCCGTGCACCACCCTCCAGGCCAAGTCCCCGATGAATAGTGGGAGGACCCCTGCGTAGAGTGCCCTCCATCGGGGACCCCCGCCTCCTCCGGACGGCAAGATGGTACGCCATGGCGTGTCCGGACGGCCGGCGAGGATGGCAAAGTTAAGGGTGTGCAGGAGCAGCCCGTACAGGAAACCCCTCCGCGCGGAACTGAAAGGCACGGAGGGGATTTCCCCGAGGCGGCTCAAGTTGTGAGGCGCCGGCCCCCGAGGGAGGTTCCGGGGTTTGGCGCCGATGAGGAATTCCGTCCGGACGGGGGTCAGTTCGGACGGGATCTCCCCACGTGCTTGAGCCTCCTCGATGCACCTAACGGAGTCAGGGCCCAGAGCTATTTTTAGCGACTCGATGGCATTGGCCGCGTGGCGGACGTTGGCAGAATTTATCTTGGCATTATAACTCTTTTTGGAGTTCACCTGCAAAAACATAAAACATTAAACCGTGCCACCCGACCTGGGTGACACACCAGACATTTACAAGGCCCTTTTTTCCTTTTTTTGGTTTTTTTTTGGGCGCTAAAATCAAATATTTCCAGTGCCCCCTATAAAAGGGAAGGGGACACTAAAAGCACCGGCAATTAAAACAAATTAAACTTTAAAACGTAAAATCAAATTAAAATTTGGTTGCCGGGCGTGATGATGCACTCCAGTCCCTCCGGTGCCCACCTCTCGCGGAAGGCCGCGAGCGTACCGGTGGACACCGCGTGCTCCATCTCCAAGGACACCCTGGACCGGATGTAAGAGCGGAAGAGAGGCAGGCAGTCAGGTTGAACGACCCCCTCGACCGCCCGCTGCCTGGACCGGCTGATGGCACCCTTGGCCGTGCCCAGGAGCAGTCCTACGAGGAGGCCTTCGGACCTACCCGCTCCCCTCCGCACAGGGTGCCCAAAGATCAAGAGAGTGGGACTGAAGTGCAGCCAGAATTTCAGGAGCAGCCCCTTCAAATAATAAAACAGGGGCTGCAACCTTGTGCATTCCATAAAAACATGGAACACGGACTCTTCCAGACCGCAGAAATTGCAGGCGGCCTGGGAGTCCGTGAACCGGCTTAAAAATTTGTTGCACGGCACTGCTCCGTGCACCACCCCCCAGGCCAAGTCCCCGATGAATAGTGGGAGGACCCCTGCGTAGAGTGCTCTCCATCGGGGACCCCCGCCTCCTCCGGACGGCAAGATGGTACGCCATGGCGTGTCCGGACGGCCGGCGAGGATGGCAAAGTTGAGGGTGTGCAGGAGCAGCCCGTACAGGAAACCCCTCCGCGCGGAACTGAAAGGCACGGAGGGGATTTCCCCGAGGCGGCTCAAGTTGTGAGGCGCCGGCCCCCGAGGGAGGTTCCGGGGTTTGTCGCCGATGAGGAATTCCGTCCGGACGGGGGTCAGTTCGGACGGGATCTCCCCACGTGCTTGAGCCTCCTCGATGCACCTAACGGAGTCAGGGCCCAGAGCTGTTTTTAGCGACTCGATGGCATCGGCCGCGTGGCGGACGTTGGCAGAATTTATCTTGGCATTATCTGCTGCTGAATACTTGGTCAGCTGAATGTAATTAAGAGGGACTCATTTATTTACAACACCTAAAGCCTGGATTGGGCCCCCTTAATGACAAGTCCTAATTGGTCCCCTTGGGAGTTTCTCTTTGCAAAATGTAATTCGAGCCATTCCGACTGCCGAGTCCAGACAGAACAGAGCTCACTTGGAATAGACAGGGTTCACTCTCACTAGTCAAGACATTTCCCCCACCCAGTCAAGACATTCTCTCTTCCCCTGCCACCCACCCCCCCCAAAAGTTCCTGATCTCCTTCCCACCACCCCCAGGTTCCTGATCTTCTCCCCCCCTACCCCTAAACAAGTTACTCACCTTCTCCGCTCTCCCTCCAAACCCTCCCTCCGATATTTCTCTCTCTCTCCAATCCCCTCTCCAATCTCCATTTCCCTCCTCCCAATCTCCCCCACCCACCCTTGCGCTCTCGCTCTGGTTTCTTTCTCTCCTTCTGATCCCCAGTCTCTCCCCTTTCGATCCAAGCTTATCTGGGGTTTTGACCCACGGAGCTGAACAAAGCGTGGGCCATGCTGCACTGCATTGTGGGGTACTGCGCTTGTGCGGCCAGACCTTGGTGCCAGCGTGCATGCGCAGAAGGGAATGGGGTGCAAAAAGGGGCAGGTCCAACCACGCACAAATGTTAATTCAAAGTGATTATCTGCACTAAGAAGTGCAGATAATCACTTTGAATTAAGAGGGCAATGAGTGGAATGGCAATATCGAAAATGACAGATCATGCATTAAATTAGCGTTGTGCTCATTTGACGTCACAATCTGCCTCATTTCCATTTCTCCTGCGAGCGCTGGCAATGGCAGGGCGACGGACTCTCAGGAAGAGAGTCAGTGCCATTTATTTCATCAAAACAGGTGGGGGCTAAATCTGAATTGCTAGGCCATGGTTTTAAAAAATTTAAAAATTACAATTAAATTTCCAAGGATGGTCACGACAGATATCCTTCCATTTGTAAACTGTAATACAATAATACACAAGGGGAATGCTCAATGTTGCACTTTTGCTCATTATTGAATCATTTAAAATGATCTGTGCCAAGCACAGGGAAAAAAATCGAAGATCGTCAGGCCACCGCAAATGGCTTATTGACCTCGAGCCAATTTTCATCTCCATTTATTTTTTTTTAGCAGACACATAACTGAAAGGCATTCCTTCAGGGGGTTTACTTTAAAAAAAAATCCATGTCACTCAATTAAAACGGTCAGCGCACTAATGTATTCTAGTGTTCCATTAATTGATTGGTTAATAAATGAGAAGCCAAAACCAAATTGTTCTGAATACAGCTCGTCAAATACTGTCCATCATCACCCAATGTGGTTTAAGAACGAACATTTCACACAATAGGACCACAAATTTTAAAAAATACTATGGTTTATGTCAGTTCTCATTATAAAGACAATCTTTGTGACACAAATGTTGTACAATATAACTCGTCAACCCAAATTTAATCCAGGAAAGTGCCACTGCCAAAATTCTTGCTCCCAGAGCACTTAAAAGATTATTTCATTCCTTAAAATTTAATTTGTTCCAGCTACGGTCTCATAGCAACAGGCTCAATCCCCAAATCATTGGGTAATTGGAGATCTTGTCTTTCTATTACTTTCAAATTCAATGATTTATTTCAACAGCGTTGCCACAATCAAATTTAAAAGTATCTGATGTAATATTCCTTTAAGAATCCATATTCATCCCCACTTTGCAGAACCATTAACAAGGACGGAATCAAAATTTGGTATTTAAAGCTATATTTAGATAATAGCCTCATTCATGCTTTTGTTATCTCCAGACTGGACTATTCCAATGCTCCCATGGACAGCCTTCCTTCTTCCACACTTCATAAATTTCAGCTCATCCAAAACTCTGCTGCCCTTATACAAACACGCACCAAATCTTATTCAACCATCACCCCTGTGCTCCCTGACATTTGTTGCCAGTCCAGCAATGCCTCGGTTTTGAAATTCTCATTCACCTGTTCAAATCCTTCCATGGCCTCACTCCTCCTACCTCTAATCTCCTCCAGCACCATCACTCTCAGAACTTCGGCCCTGTCTGGATCCCCCACTTCCTTCACCCCACCATTGGCAACTACGCCTGCAGCTGTCTAGTACATTATACATGACACCAATGATTACACTTCAAAATTACTTAAAACTGGCTGTAAAGCATTTTAGGAAATCCCGAGGTCATGAAAGGCGCTATATAAATGCAAGTCTTTTAAGGTCTTGAGTTCTCGAATTCCCTCCCAAAAACACACCCTCAGACACTCCTTAAAACTTACTTGTTTGACCTTTGGTCACTAGTCCTAAATGTCTCCTTTCGTTCAATGTAATTCCCGCCCCCCCCCCCCCCCCCCCAACCGATTACACTCCTGTGCAGTGCCTTGGATTGCTTTACTTGTTAAAAGGCACTGCATAAAATAAGTTGTTGTAGCCTGACAGAGCAAATGGTACAATATTTCAGTTATGTCTATTATCAGGGATGTTTATTAGTTAATAGGTTATAAGGATTTAACACAGATAAAGCCAACATAAGATTTCACTACGGCCTAAACATTTTACATTTCAGACATTAATTTTAGCCAATTTCCCATTGAAACATGCAAGATTCAGGGGAAATTTCTCACTATCAAAATTGTTCCTTTTTTAAAAAAAAATAGAACACTGCAAATTTGAAACAGTTACAATTTGACCATGAAAAGTTGCAAACACATATGCACTGGAGCAAAATGTGCTATAAAGTTAAGTTATTCAGTGTTCCATTTATAAACTGATCCAATTTGAGGAAAAAGAAACTTAAGAAAACGTCTTCTTTACAATTTACAAACTCCTATTTCTCCCACTGCCACTCCTTTTACTGGATGGAAATGAGTCTCCAGTAGCTGCTCACTCGATAATGTAGATAATCTTATTGCACAGCTGCAGCTGTGAATATCATTGAACCATAGCCAACTGACAGAAACTACGCTGTCGTCGAGAAGCTGGGAGTTACTTTCTCACATCTTTAGTGTGTCATGACTCTCCTTGGCATAAATGCATCACGCTGTTATCAGTAGTTTTAGCCCCATTTCAGCACGTCCCAATACATTCTAATCTATTCAGCTTCACCACAATGAAATAGAATCAAAGTGAAGACTACAACCTGGAATCACATGAAAGCAAATGACTTGGCGCTCCACCCAAATTATGTTCATGCTGAGATGTCTTGCATTTGATGTTGGTCAGCAGGCTCTCTAGGTACTCGATTGTGAAAAATAGGAAAAGGTTTACTTGCCATTAAAACTATTCAGATTTTTTACTGAAGTACTTCAGGAAGAAAAGCCAGTCGTGAAAAAAAAGACTTGCATTTAAATAGCGCCTTTCACGGCCTCAAGATGTCCCAAAGCACTTCAATCAATTAAGTTGGTGGGCCTATGTACTGAGGCAGATGATCCACAAGCCTATTTTAAAGTTTCAAATTAAATTATTTGTCAGGAGAAAAAAATATTTAAAAATGCAGGAAAAAAACTCATTTAAAGCAGGGGAAAAGAGTAATTATTTAGCTATACAAACACAGCTAGTTCAGAAAAATGCAGCTACTTTTTTGAGGCATGACTTCCAATCTTATTTCTGTGACCCTGCTTTTACTGGTTTGTGGCATGAAGAGGCTGATTATACAGCCAAGCTATAATGAAACAGCATCTAATGAGCCGAGGCCCATGCAATCCTCTGTCCTCCCAACCACAACAATCAGCTCTTCTACAATTCACAGGAGCTTTTCATGAGTCACCCAAAGACAGCAATTGGATCTTGAAGTCGATTTCTCCTCAGCCATCACCACTGCTTTCCAACAGCCTTTCCCTTCTAATGCAAAAATCCATACTGCCATTGCCCTTGCAAAATGCTAAACAAGCAGTATTGGCAATTCACTTGAGTGCTGTAATATATTTACTGCAAATCCCTACGGCAGGACTCCTAATACAGTTTTTATTGTGTCTGCACTTGTCAATACAGTGACTGGTCACTGTCTGGATAATCTGCCAAGTGCAACTGTTTACCCAAGACAGCGATAGGATACACAAGCGGTGCAAGCTTTTAACTGTCAAGAATCCCTGGCTCTTGTCAATGGCCTTTAATTAACACTTCACTTTATAAACTTTAGGCCTTATCAGTAGTGTCTTACAAAAAAGATCGAGGGAGAGAAGTGCCTGGCATTCCAGTCAGTCAGTTATCACAGTCTGATTTTAAAAATATATACAAATAAAATATCCCTTTGTTGTTTAGATTAACCAATTTCAGGCAAACACCTCATCTTAGTTTGTTGGCTGAACTGTTCCATAAAACTTTAGATTTAAAAACCCTTAAAAAGCAGTTTTCAAAATATCTGGCTACATTAGTTCACTTTGATACAATAACAAAAAACAGATAATCAGCACATATAACCTTTAATTCCCCAAAGTAACCACTGACAGAGTTTAAATTTTTAAAGACCTATACATCACATCCACACTGACCACACGCCTGCAAAATAATCAGTGATGAGTGGCTAAATGAAGGCAGCTGGTAAATATAGATTTGAAATTTGTTTTTAAAAAAACTATCAATGTCAAGCTCTCTATTTTGTTCTAGCATTTTGCATGCAAACAAACGTGAGGCTTTTGAGTAACAATTCACAAAATGAAAACACAATGTTGACTTCCATGATTAGAGTAGCTTGTCCCAATCTAGTTAACAACCAGACTTAAACATTCAAATCCCTGTTCGCTGTCAATATAGGCAGCCTCTTTACACTTAAAGTTGGCCAAAGAGCACAATCAGATATAAACTGCTCATGGAGATACATTACAGTAATATGCACTTGTTCACTTATGAAATAGGGTTTTTGCATTCATAAAAATAACCACGAAGTCAACAAAAATAGATCGTCAATTTAAAAGCAAGAGGTTCAGCTACTGTTGCTACAGCAATGAAATAAAAACCTAAGAGAGCTGGAGTAATATTAATGGCTCACCAAATGCAAGATTCAGCTTGAGCACCACGTCAGAAAAATTAAATACACAAGTCACCTACAGCACCCTCAAGCAATTCAATTGAACCTAATGAGAAAAGGGAGATTAAAACCTCCAGTATCAGCACTAGCAATTACTCGGCCACTTTAAAGAACCCAAGGGTACCCTACCAAGGGCCGTAGAGATGAAAATCTAATAAAGTGAACAGACCCAAAGATACAAGAGATATGACCTACTCAGTAATTAAATGGGCCTTACAGACAGATACCTGCACACAAATTGAGAGATCAGCATGAGACTATCAGACAAATTAAGGAATTTGACAAGACTGTATTAAGTCAACAAATGCAATAGGTCGCAGTAGTTTTTGTTAGATCCACTTCGTATGACTAATGCATCTTTAAGCACTTAAAGGGTACAAGAGGACCCTTCCATTCAACTATTATTTGATTAAATGAGGCCGAAAATATATGAAATACTAAGATTCAAATCTGAGGTTGTTTGCACAATCAGATGGTTCAGTTCAGTGAAGTGATTTAAAACTATTCTTCTGACATCAGTGGCCTCATATCCTTGGCAATATTAGATGTTAATCCCAATGCATGTGGGAGGGGGGAAAAAAAGTGATCTGGACACAATTCCCTTGTTTCATTCCCAGGAGAATTTCTTCATTTGCAACTGAATTGAAAAATCAGATATCCAGCATTGTGCATTATAAACATTTTACTCTTCAATCACAACTCAGCAAACCTATAATGTGAAGCAATATGACTGCCCCTTACATGAACACCTGGTCTTAATCTCTAGCAAAGGCCTAAATGAACCTCAAACTATATTAGATGGAGAGGCTAAGAACTTCATTGCCCATCTCAGCATCAAGGATGAAAAAGAGCCTGGAGGAAAAAACATTGTCACTGGGAGTGTGGGGGCCAGGGAAAAGAAGAGGGAAGGTGGGACTGGAAGGGAACTATTAAATTAAAGCACTATAGCTTTGTCAATTGATTTAACAATGGCAAATCTTCTTTGGCCATCTGCCATGAACAAAGTTTAATCTCACACCTAAAAATGTCTGCTTGAAACATTGGAAGCTGAATCTGTTGAATTATCATAACATAAGAAATAGGAGCAGGAGTAGACCATTTGGCCCCTCGAGCCTGCTCCGCCATTTAATAAGATCATGGCTGATCTGATCATGGACTCAGCTCCACTTCCCTGCCAGCTCCCCGTAACCCTTATTGCTCAAAAAACTGTCTATCAGCCTTAAATATATTCAACGATCCAGCCTCCACAGCAAGCATTATGGTCAATGAAAATAAACCTACAACAGTGTCAAAGTAATGCAACTGGCAGATATGGTCACTGACTATGGATTGAGGAAAGATTCTACCCCCTTCCGACTTTCAATTAATTTATCAAATGTTAGGTGTTACAGAACTGCCAGAACACAATAGAATGCTATTTTATAAGACTCTGTATATTATCTAAAACTCACATAGGACATAAAACTAACCCATTTGTCAATTAAACATTTTAAAATGTACAATTCTAAACTCAGTACTAAGGCCAACAAAGTAGGTCCACTGTCAAATCAATGTTAAAAACTATGTGGTATAATCTCAATAATCAAAGTTATATGTATGTTGACAGTGTCCATAGATCAATGTTGATCTGTGCTTTAATCACAACTAGGAAAACATGTAACCCATGACTTACTGCACGTGCCCATTAATTGAACAGTATCTCAGTGGCTGATTGTCCCAAATGAGACCCAAAAAAAGGAATTGTGTGAACATGAAATAGGCAAAACATGATTCTTCCTGCATCAATCTGCAAAATAAATTTGGTACTACTGCCAGTTAAACTGAGATCACAAGCATTCCCCCTTTAATTATCTGCCCACACATTATAGTAGGAAATCATTAAACTCTAAAACATTATACAGGTTGATGTTAAGAGCCGAAACAACATTAACAACTGTAGTTTAAAGCTGTTCTCGATTTATCACCGTGCTGCTTTCCAGTAACAAACCAAACCATGCCTTCGCCTACGTATACATCACCATCATTATAGCAAAAAGGAAAACATGTATAAAAACTTGGGAGGTTACAGCCATGATGAATTTAAAGTAACATTAAATTAAGACGGTTCAAGCAAAGAACATTCCCCACTAGTGAAAAAACAAGTTTCTCAAGCCAAGGAGAAAGACATGAAAAACACCCACTTTATTAATTTAATTTTAAAAACTGCTGATTATAATCAATATCCATCTATTTCCTTAAAACAGCTGTTTCTATATATGCTAAAAGCTCGAGGTTAAAAAAAGATGGAAAAGCAAACTTCTCTTTTCTCATGACTTGGGTATTACGCCATGAATGAAAAGCACTGAAGCCTGAATAAAAAGCATTTGCTCGCAACTCTACAACCCTGCAGGTGGTACTCACAAAGAGCAAGCAGAGTGCCTATTCAGAAGACAAACCACGAGAAGGATGACACTTTGCCCTCGAGATATTTCAACAGTTATGCATTTCCGACTAACAAAGGCATTATAAAATGACAATTTCACCCCCTCCCTGCAATTTTTAATACAATGTTCACTTGCCATCTAGAGTATAAGCCATAAAAAAAGGGAGAATAATTTGAGCCTACTAGGAGCCTAGCTAATGCCCAGTTTTCCCCCCAGAGAGAACTCTTGTCAAATGTAATGAGACTGCATAGGCCCTCTCTACAACATAATGAGCACTTAGGCCGCACTGGTGATCAGTCAGCAAAATGTATCAGTTTCAGCCAAGTTACACCCTTGGGCCCAGACGTCATCAGTTTTTAAGAATTATGATCAGATACCTCGGTTGGTCTATACCGTAACAATGGTGTCTGAAATTCATAGCTATAAAAATTCAGCATGCATTGAAAACTCGTCTTTTAAAATAAAATGTAACTTAATGTAACCTACAAATCCTATTCTCTGGAGGGAAGCAATTCAGCACTTAAAAACAATCCACCTGCATTCTGAAGAAAGTGTTGTGCTTAGAAAGCTTCATTTATGCACATAAATACCACTGCAGCATTTGACAACCAAAAGGAGTTATGCAGGAAAAACTGGATTTTTTTTTAAATGCAAGATTATCAAAGCAAAGAGAACACTAGACTGCCAGGGCAAGGACTGCGTTTACAGCATTACATCAAGCTATCATTTCTCAGCTTCAGTGAAATTTTAAGAGCAAAAACTAACAAAGCAGCCCCCAAATTAAACCCAGTTTGCAATATTTTAGACAGAGATGGGTCAGCTGGAAAGAGTTAATTTAGTGATAATCTTTTTAAAAAGGAGTAAATTAATGTCTTAAATACTTGTCAATAGGATTAGAAACCACAAAGTCAGCACTTCTCTTGAATTACTTACATCCTGCAATTAATGCTTGCTTTAGCAACAACACCGAGTCAAAGCACCATTTAATTTATCATTCGCTGAGCTGAGCTTCCCATGCATTGTCTTGGCTAGTCCACCTTTACTCTGCTTTGTTTCATTGTTATTTTAATGTATCAATAGAGTATATAGTGTCTTGTATACAAGAACTGTCTCAAGTATTACCTGAACGTGCACGCACGCAGTACCAGGTTATGATCACCTTAAACCATAAAAAGCTATTCTTCTCCCCACAACCTCCATATGCACAGGAAGAAGCAGAAGGCATCAATTCATCTTAAAATCAGACTGTTTTAATTTATAAAGAGTATTAGTTACACTACACCATGTTCTTTGCACATTGAATAAGACCTCCTACAATATTAATCATGCTCATCAAGGCATGAGTATCATACCAAAATCCTAGCTCCACAACAAAATTTGGTGTTTAACACAAGTATATAGCATTTGCAAATCTATACTTTACTGTAATCCAGATCCACTTTGCAACAATATTTAAAAAAATGAATGCTGGAAATGAAATATTTGCTGGGGAAAAAAAAAAGAGCTGCTCTAGTCAGCATCTCAAAAGAGACAGGCTGTTGAGGGTGAAGATCCTTCAGGTCACAATCCTGATGAAGACTTAATCCAAAACATCTTTTCTCCTTTCAGATGTTGATGGGAAATGTTTTGTTATTTCTATTTTACTACATGAAGGCTTTGAGAAAAATCTCATCAAAACAGTCTTACCTGTTTGTGCATTTCAATATTCAATCCATAAGACATTTCATAATACTGTAAAAAAGATATTAAACTTATAAACAAAACTATAATTTTAGTATGTTGAAAAAATATCAAGTATGAACTTCGTATATTTTACAGTTCAGATTAGGAAACATCACTAGCTAATAAAACACTGTACTTTTAATTTTACATGGTACTTGTTTAAACTCACCATGACATAGTGTCGCTGCATTTCTGTTTTTTCACTTGCCAGTTTCTCACATTCCAACTTGAGACTGTAAAACACAAAAGATAACATTACTTCCATCTAGAGAGCAGAATAAAAAGTAATGCATTAGTATAGAAACCGTGCACTTCTGAAGACAACCTGAATAAATCTTCAATACTGCAATGGTAAGAGAATGCAGTAATGACAAAAATAAAAGTACTAAATAATCTAAGGATAACTACTCCTTAGTATGCACCAGATATTAATGCAACTGAAAAGATCAGGGTGCATAAAGCATCAAATATAAATGCTTTTGGTCCGAACGGCTTAGTTCTTAACTTGAACGGAGTTTTACATAATTTCATAAATTGCAGCAATTGATTACATCATATTTAAAAATTGTAGATGTTATAAAAGCACAATAAAGGGGGTCCAGACCAGAAACGCTGCTGATTACCTCAATATCTTTGGTTTGTTTGGAGCCTTTTGAAAGAACCCCAAATCTATCCGCAGCGAGAGCGCCGCTCTGTGGCGAGGGAAAGTAACCATCGCCGACCTACCGCAGATAAACCAGTAACACTAGCGACTGGACTGACCGGCAGAAAATAAACATACTTTCCCCAGGCAGAGAATGGGAGACTTATTTCACCTGTGATACTGAGCCTGTAAAAACTGGAACTCTTCCTTAATACGGTCCAGCGATTCGGGGATGGTGAATTTGAAAGGTTGGGCTGCAGCCTGATGCGGTGTCTGAGGAAACAGTGGGTAAAGAAACAAAAAAAATGACAAGTACACAAAATCAACAGACCACGAACGATGCAACTCGCATCCTAGACGTTTATACGAGCAACTTTCCAACAGACTTTTTGAAGCAAACAACGAACAACACATGGTGCTGAACGAGGGCAAGGTCATTTCACGGAACTAAACACTGGACCTTTTGTTGATCCACGTAAGCTTAAGATAAACGGTGAGATTTCCCCCCAACTTTCAGGAGGACGCTCATTGAAAGATGACATTTTAAAACCCAATGGAACAGATGTGCACGCACGTTATTAGGGCGCAATTAGGGTTAGTTTTCCGTTGAGCTATGGGCGTCTTTCAAAGATACCACACGACGCTTTGTTGGCAGTGCAGGAACACATCATTTCGCTAAACGTGCTTTACTTTCTTTGAATAAAGATCAGACTCTGGATCAACAAAGGGGCCGGCCCGGCAGCGCTGCCTGCTCCTACTTACGGGATGCCTGCTCTGAGGAAACATCGCTGGATCCGGGACCGTTCGGCTCCGCTGCTCAAACAGTCGCTCGATGTCCTTTAAGAAACGCACATTAAGTAAGAAGCCCCGCCAAAAGAAAAAAACAATGTTTACTGGAAGCGCATCCTGGGTTCTGGTCCCAAAAAGGTGATGTTTAAAATATATTTAAACCCCCTCCGGTCCCGGCTCAACTCCTCTCGATCTTTAAGACAACAAAACCTTTACAAAAAAAAAAGCAGTTGCCACTTTTGCAACAAGGAGACCAAATTCCTACGGCGCCCCGATAAATCTTCTTGGGTTCTTTTTTTTTCTTGATTGCAGAATATCCACCAGAATAAATATACAGGATATACCGTGTGAAGTTTAAACGGATATAATTGCTACAATAGAAAACAATGTAGCAGTTTTCCCCACACACTGGTTACATTAACACGCGGTTTCTATCCCCTCCTCACACTGATAACTAACCAAATTTAGACACGCGCAGTCCCAGTCTTCCTCCGACCTGTTTTCCGCCAATCAGAATCCTGCGAGATGCATTTGACACACGTGGGGACGTGTCGTCATCGGAAAGCTCCGTCCAATCGAAGGCGGTGGATGGAAAGGGCCGGGCTGTCAATCAGGCGGAGCGATGACAGAACTGAGCAATCGCGAGCCAGTCTGTTGTTTTTGTCTTTGCTCCAACGTTCCCAATGGCAACTAAGGGAACGTCAATCACGGTGATAGATAAAGGATTGGACCAATCGCACGCTTCGGCTCTAAGCCTGTGCCTGTTTGTCTCTCTCTGGCTGCTCTAAATGCTTCTCGTCCCCCCCACCCGCTGTGTCTCTCGGGCTGGGCTGAGAGGGTTCGGATGCAGAGTGGACCGCCAGTCAGACGGAGAGTGACAATGGAGCGGCGTTCCCAGCTGTCACTCAAAGTAACGTGGGTTCAAAACTCCGACATACAGAAAAAAAGACAGACAAGCCTTTGTCCCACCCACAACTAAAAGAGCCAGACCAGGAATGTTAACTAATTATAACTGTGGCAAAGCTTCACATGTAGGTTTTGCTGAAGGAGTTGCATCTTGTTGGGCTATTACTATAGAGGATGATTTATAATTGTGAAAAGGAATTTACAAAACTAAGAGAACAGAATAGTTTCCCTTAAACTCATTTATTCATAATGCTGAAAGTAATGCAATATATATAAACGAAGTTTGAAATTAAATAAATTGCGATTTATTTTGTCTGTGCCCACCCACCCCACGCATTTTACCAAAATCAGCTTCACTTTTGGGACCTGGGATTGGTGAAAGCGCGAACACATCAACAATGTCTGCGCTGGAACGCATATCAAAGCGGCCCGCGTATGTTTTAATTTCGCTTTACTAGAAAATTGCTTCCAGATGTTTAACAGGTATTATGTCGGGTTTCCCAACCTTGATTGAATCTGTTTATTCTGTTTGTTTACAGCTCTCGTTAGCTAACACAAAAGAAATATTCACGTCGAACTTCTAATTAATTATTTCAAAATGACTGGCGTCGAGGAACAGATTATATCAATTTCCCCCCAAATGGATACAATCTGCTCCGAGTCTTGGCTATATTTTCGTTGTAGGGGAAACCCTCGGGGTGATATTCTCCAGACAATGCCTTCTTTGCACGCAGGACCCCAGTGAGCTGAAATTCTGGGATATGAAACGATTCCAGACCACACACACGCAATACCTTGCAGAAGCCTTTATTTGTATCAACTGTTTAATTGAATGAATTTTAGTACCGTACAATATTCTAATTTTCCAATCCTCAGTAATGTCTGTCATGTCAAGGATCAAAATGAAAGAAAGTTAATGCTCCTTTATCGAGGTTTAGCATGTATGTAAATAATCCCCCCTATAATAATAAGCTAATATTTTATACACGTTTCACAAAAAGTGAGCACTGGAAACAGTTAGAGATTAAGAATAAATATGACTCAGTTTGAATAAGTATACATATTCATTGCTCACACTGGGAGTGAAGATTAAATATATCTTCAGAGGAACCAGGGTTAGAAGGCAGGGGTGAATTGAATCAGGGCATGCAGATGTAATTTGGTCCTCATTTTAAAATCATATATTGTGTTCTTACTTTCATATAATTATATCAGGGTACTCTTTTTATAAACAATTCCTTAGTTCGTATTTCATATTTTGTTACACTTCTGTGTTAATTTTTTCATTTATAATTTCCATGCCCATATTTATAGTGGAAACTACCTATGTAAACTTCTCATACTGTAATTAGAGCTTCTCGCCCACCCGTGGTGGTGCCCCACCACTTCAGCTTTGCATTTCCAAGCTCCTCAGCCTATAGTACTAAGAGAAATCCCATGCTCCAACCAACTCTACTTCCTGCTTCCCAAATTGCTATAAATTTTACAATTTACTAAATAATAATACAAAATCAAAATATTATATAAAAATAAGGACAGAATGTATGACATTAAAATGGGAACTATATGTCATCTGAATGCTCTCCAATCCTACTTCACCTTAAGACAACACTTGAACTTGACTCCCTGAGGGTGATGTTCAACTGCCGGCCACAGCCAGCAATTGAAACTTGGTAAGGTGGGAGGGGGACAGTACATCTCAGCCACACCATTAACCTACAAGGCCAGCCTGATGCAATGTTTAGATGGGTCTGTAAATGGGCGAGCAGTCGATATGCTTGAACCAGGTGTAAGGCTGCTAAATATGCAAATTGGGATTTTATGCCTGTTGTAGAACACTAATTTACATTTTCAGATATAAATGTGGGATGCGTGTGCCATACCTATTTCACCTATCTATACCAAGCATTGACCGGCCTAAACATCAGTTCTTAAAGCAATCACTGATGGTTGCTCACTAAACAGCACAGGAAATCTTACATTATTTTTGATGAGTCCAAAAGGAGCAAGAGTGCTCTTCCTGGTCCCATTAAAACCTCTGTCCCACTGCTGGCCTGTTCAACCACCTCCACCCCCAACACCCCAGACTCCCCCTGCTTGATCTGCCAGCCAGATCAGCGTGAGAGCTGAACAATTTCCCACCTCCCAGAACTGGCAAGCTTCAGCAGGGACCCTGCTCACCGGTGGCATGATAATAAGACCAGGCCTTAAAATGGCTCAGCTATCACACCAGCACAAATGGTGAGTGTAGCAGCTGTTCATTTTGGGTGCTGCGTGAACCCTCTCCTGCCCGCCCACCGTATGCAATGCCATCGGATCCTGGGCATTTGCAGGGCTTTAAAATGCTCAAGAATTTTGGACAATTCTGATGATTAAACTCAGTCTGTTTATAATAACATCATACACATATATATAGCTCTGTTTGTCTTTTTAGAATTTTACAAAGTTCAATGTTCATTGACTTCAGTTATTACTGCTATTCCGATGCAATAGATTTTTCCAATGCTCCACATTAGCTAAGAAGAAGAAGGTATATTTTACAACATTGTAATGCTAAAATAGGGTTATGATAGGGTCAGCTAACAAGGAGTGTTTTACTGAGACTGTTTTACAGGGTTCTAACTCAATTATTGTAAACCCCTTGTAAAATATTTTTTTGTTGAATCTCGCTAAAGTTCCAATATACTCGGTAAGTATGATGAAACCTAGATAACATGAACCCCTAGTACATTTTCAGGCCCCAATAACAAGGTTTGACTATAAAATTGGTTAATTGATTTTATCTAGTATAAAGCCAGATGCCTCATTAACACTTGGATGTTATACAAGGTCACATGTGATCTATAACTATAAACAGGTACACAGCAAAACCAGTCACTTTCTCTTTAAATGGTAATGTGGGTCATTTATTATGCTTGTGTACAAAGAGATGCATAATAATTTGTCTGTTGCTGCACTTCTTAATAACAAAAATGAGCAACTCTCACTGCAACAGATACAGTAAATGTTAAAATGCAGACTTTTCCTAATTCTCAACAACCCATATGTAGAATTGAGTTGAATTTTTTTTAAATACATCTTGTTCCAGGAACTTAGTTTACCCCCAAAATCCCATCCTATGATAACATTTCTTTAAATATGTAAATTTGATTACTTAAAGGGAATGATGTCTTCTAAGTAAAGTACCTTGCAAAACACTTCAAAAATATTGTGGGGATGGTGTTTTTGAGACTTTTACAATATTGGTGTGAAAACTGCTAGGGAAAAGATTAAACTACAAAACAATACAGTACATAATCTCCTCCAGGCAGCTAACAGTATTTACTGCTATACTGTAAGGCCATTACAGGAACTAAGATAACTTTTTTTACTACTTGTCATTTATGGACAATGATAACAAAACTATTATTATTGCCCATCCCTGGTTGTTTTTAGACTTTTTGACCCTCTGCTGTGTTTGTGGTGACGGTACTCCAGCAATGGTGTTAGGTTGGAAATTCCATGATTTTGACTTCTCAACAGTTTAGTAATGGCTATATATGTCCAAGTCAGCAAGGTGTGTGAATTGGAGGTGAACTTGGACATAATGTTGTTGCCCTAATCTTGCTGCTGTTGTCCTTCTTGATGGTAAAGGTTACTGGGCTGGGAGGTGTTGTCAAAATAAACTTGGTGAGTTGGTGCTGTGCAATCTGTAGATAATATATAGTGCAGCCTGAGTGCACTGGTAATGGAAGGGGTGGATATTAAATCCAATAGCAGGGATGTTAATCAAATGAATTGCCTTGTGCTTTCCACCTTCTTGAGTGTTGTTGTGGATTGTCCCACCTAGATAAGTGGTGACTATTCCATCACACTTCTAACCTGAGCCTTGTAGCTTGTGGAGAGGCTTTGGAGAGATCAGGAGGTGAGTGACTTATTATCAAGCTTCTAGTATTTCTCCTGCTTGTTGATATGGTTGCTTCAGTTAATCTTCTTATTAATGATGACCCGAGGTTGTTGATGGTGGGATACTCAGTGATGGTGGTGTCATTGAAGGTCAGAGGGAGATGGCTGGGACTATCCTTGTTGGAAATGCTCATAAACTAGCACTTGTGTGGCACAAATGGTACCAGCCCGGCCTGGAAGTTGTTCGGTTCCTGCTGTAGGCTGGTATGGGCTGCTTCATTATCAGATAAATTGTGATTGGAGAAATAATTAAGACTGGCTCTTCATTATATTCCATCATCATCATCATCATCATAGGCAGTCCCTCGAAATTGAGGAAGACTTGCTTCCACTCTAAAAGAGAGTTCTCAGATGACTGTACAGTCCAATACAGGAATTACAGTCTCTGTCACAGGTGGGACAGACAGTCGTTGGAAGAAAGGATGGGTGGGGAGTCTGGTTTGCCGTACGTTCCTTCCGCTGCCTGTGCTTGTTTTCTGCAGGCTCTCGGCGACGAGACTCGAGGTGCTCAGCGCCCCCTCGGATGCTCTCCCTCCACTTAGGGCAGTCTATGGCCAGGGACTCCCAGGTGTCGGTGGGGATGTTGCACTTTATCAAGGAGGCTTTGAGGGTGTCCTTGATGAGTTGTTGCTGTACATTATATCCCAGTGCTCTTATAACAACAGCAGAGTTAAGATTAAGACCCTGCTCTTCAATTTCAAGTAGATTCCATGGAGAACATATAATTGGAGTGGGGAAGGGCAAAAGTGTCAACCAGTTTGCATAATTCACTGTGCAAGGTGGTGGTACATTCGAGTAAATCACATATCCATCTGGGATTTTGGCATTAATAGTTTAAACAACTTACCAAATGCTTGTCCTAAATTTTAATTTACACCACCTGAGAAAATAATTCAAATCCGATAAGCATGCAATCAGAGTCATTTACGGGATGGGATCTACTATCTACATGACCATGTAACTATCTTATTTATCCATCATGCAGCCAATATAAACACTTCAATTGTATAATGAAGTAAGCTTCTGTTTCAACCCCTCAGTGACATTGTATGCAACGCAGCAACGCAGAGTAAATTTACATGTTTGCTATGTAATCAGAGAAGGCATTCAAGGTGAAACCTGGTCATTACTAATGCAGGTCTCTTTAGTGGTTAGAAAGAAGCTGCCGAAAAGTCTGCTGATTTCTGCATCTTTTCACTGTCACAGATGTAAGGATCTGAATATTTATATATATATTATATAGTACAATTAAATCTCATCTGGGAAGCATAACGTAACTATTGTACTCCACTGTGAATGTGCAATCAGTTTTAAATTGGGATTTTGAATTTAAAACAAATATGCTTGGTTTATGACGAACTCCAGATATATAAATTTGGTCTGTAATTAGAACCAATGTGCTTTGCACAGTGGGGCAATAAACTGCTTTACTGTAGACATATGGGCACTGAAGCCGAAGCACTTTTTAAAACAAATCAGATATCACCTCTTGTGATAGTGCAATGTTTGACATTTCACTACAAATAGGCTTTCAATAAACATTGCTTAACTTTGCGTCTGCTCTTAAAGAAAATCTAAGCATCAACAGATGGTCAGAGAGAGGTGCAGAACAAATCAAGCCCACAGATACATAGTTAACATAGCAAGATTAAAGCAAAGTAAATCTATTTACGAGAAATCTTATTTATTGTAACAACTAATTCATTCATAGGCAGTCCCTAGGGGTCGAGGGTGACTTGCTTCCTTGACCCCCGAAATTAAAAATGAGTTCTTAGGTGACTGATAAGTCCAATGCGGGAGCTACAGTCTCTGTCGCAGGTTGGACAGACGATGGTTGAAAGTAAATTGGTTGAAGTGCTGGTTTTTTGAAGTGCTTGGGTTGTCACGCGCTCCTTTCTGCCGCATGCGCTTGGTCTCCGTTTGCTCCTGGCGAAGAGACTCGAAGTGTTCGACGTCATCA
Organism: Pristiophorus japonicus; assembly: GCF_044704955.1. Classification (NCBI taxonomy): domain Eukaryota; kingdom Metazoa; phylum Chordata; class Chondrichthyes; family Pristiophoridae; genus Pristiophorus; species Pristiophorus japonicus. The sequence continues at coordinate 112,308,980 of NC_091977.1, read as the reverse complement.
CGGATTATTCTCTTCCATTTTGTGCGATCTTGTGCCAGTGATTCCCAGGTGTTGATGGGGATGTTGAACTTCTTCAAGGAGGCCTTGAGGGTGTCCTTGAAGCGTTTCCTCTGTCGGAGCTCCGAGTAGAGCGCTGGCTTTGGGAGTCTCGTATCGGGCATATGAATAACGTGGCCTGTCCATCGGAGCTGATCGAGTGTCGTCAATGCTTCAATGCTGAGGATGTTGGCCTGCGCGAGAACACTGATGTTGGTGTGCCTATCCTGCCAATGGATTTGAAGAATCTTCTGGAGGCAGCTTTGATGGTTTGATGTGCCTGCTGTATATAGTCCATGTCTCAGAAGCATATATTAACAACTAATACTATGAAGATAACAAAGATTTTCTTTTTTACTACTCTTGTACCTCATTTGGGATTATTAAACATGGTTATCATTCAGTTGTTTTTGAACAAGTGTAAAGAATTTGCATGTGAACCTCTGGAACCACTTCATTTCCAACAATATTCTATATAAATAATATTGTTTATTTGCAAAACTCATGTAAAACTTTTATTCTCCTTTGTCTTTTTTGTCTACTTGCACCATAAAGGTGCAAATTTTCCTGTATGGTGCAGGTAGACATAAGAAATAGGAGGAGCAGGAGTAGGCCATTTGGCCCCTCGAGCCTGCTCCACCATGCAAGAAATTTTCATTGAGCCATATAGCACAAATATTGCACACTTTGTACACAGCTGGATTAACAAATATTTGAAATATATTCCTGTTAGGTGTCTCATTAACTGCTTGAGAAGTGTTACAGAATCACTGTTACAGGTGCAAGGTGATTGTCTATTTCTCTTTTGTTCTCAAACAAAATTGCATTCCCAGGAATTGGACATTTCAAAATCCATTGTTCATGTGATTACATTGGAAGTTCAAAAATGAATAAGGAAAGTCAATATTTTTCTCACTATTCTTTTCAAACAGAAGAAATTATAGTTCTATGTGGACTGCCTTTTTGTTTCTTGATTTATTTACTAAATCAGCAATATCAATATCCATGGAAACAAAAACACAGCAACGTAATCTAAAAGGTATCACTCCTAAAGGCATTAGATTTAAATGATCAACATTTTTTTGAACATTCATTTGTTTCGTAACACTTTTGAATGCCATTGGCAAACTCATTTTTCTGCAAAGCAGTAGCTGTAATTGGGTGACACATTACAGAACACAACTATTTTCCCTGAGGGGTTGTCTGTCATTAAAGCATTTATTTCTCTTTTTAATGTGCAGTTTACATAATTATTAGCCATTTGAAGAATGGTGGGAAGTTGTGGGTGGATAATTCAAGGCTGATTTGTTGCTATATTCTGTGCAAATGGATTGCTCTTCTAAATACACAGTTCTATTGATTCTGTTTATAATAATTTGAAACTTTAAGAAAATGTATAAAATTATATCCTATCTACTTTTATATAGAAACATTCATAACAACTTAGAGATTGGGAGAACAAGGAAAGGTACTGCCTTAAGTGGAATCCTAAAATGAATCTATATAGCATCTAATATCATCTATAGTGTGGAGGAGAATCAATTTCACATTTGAAAGTATCACACTTGAAAGTGACACACATCATACATGCAAAGTGTCTGCCCATCTACCTGAAATATATTTTAACATAAAAAAGGAACAAATCACACAAAATCAATGTTGGTGGAATGATACTGACTGCCTCAAATGTTCATCTTCTTCTTCTTAGGCAGTCTCCTGGAGTCAAGAATGACTTGCTTCCACTAAAATGAGTTCTAAGGTGACTATGCGGGATCTACAGACTCTTGTCACAGGTGGGGCAGGTGGTGGTTGAAGAGATGGGTGGGTAGGGTGTTGGTTTGTCATATACTCCTTCCGCTGTTTGTATTTGGCTTCTGCATGTTCCCGACGAAGAAACTCAAAAGTGTTCAGCGCCTGCACGAATGCTTTTCCTCCACTTTGAGTGGTCTTGAGCCAGGGATTCCAAAATGTCGGTGGGGATGTTACATGTTTTCAAGGAGACTTTGAGGGCATCCTCAAAGCGTTTTCTCTGCCCTCCTGGGATTCGCTTGCCGTGACGGAGCTCGGAGTAGAGTGTTTGTTTTGGGAGTCTTGTATCAGGCATGCAGACAGTGTGGCCCGTCCATCGGAGCTGATTGAGCAGGTTCAATGCCGTGATGCTGTGAATGTTGGCCTGAGAGAGAACAATGACGTTCATATACCGATCCTGCCAATGGATTTGCAAGATTTTGCAGAGGCAGCAATGATGGTACTTCTCCAGTGCTTTGAGGTGTCTACTGTACGTTGTCCATGTCTCTGAAGTATATAGGAGGGTGGGTATCACTACTGCTTGGTGCCGGGTTTGAGATTTTGGTCTTCAAACACTCTTTTCCTCAGGTGACCGATAGCTGTACTGGCATACTGAAGGCAGTGTTGGATTTCGTCATCAATATCTGTCCTCACTGACAGAAGGCTCCCAAGGTATGAAAAGTGGTCCATGCTGTCCAAGGTCTCATCATGGATCTTGATAATCGGGGGGCAGTACTGTGCAGCGGGGGCAGGTTGGTAGAGAACCTGTTTCTTACAGATGTTTAATGTAAGGCCCAATCTCTCGTATGCTTCAGTGAAGGTGTCAACGATGGTTTAGAGTTCAGCCTCCGAGTGTGCACAGATGCATGCATCGTCTCCATACTGCAATTCAATAACAGAGGTTGGAACAACCTTGGT